>NC_142879.1:71236875-71539583 GCF_051225735.1 Oryctolagus cuniculus | reverse complement strand
AAGAGAAGATGTACCACCTGACTAGAGGAGGGAGTGACCATCTGTGCCTGGTTGGAAGTGGGTGAGTAGAGATTTCACAAAAGGTTGATTAGAAATGGGACATTTGAGAATGTTAAAGACATAATATGACCTCTTTAAAACAGATGGTAGAAAAGCAGTCTAGGGTAAAGAGGGAATTTAAGCAGGAAAAGAACAGATTCAAATGTCAAGGACAGGAAATCACATGGTGAGTTTAGGGACTTATAAACAGTTATCTATGTCTGATATATAGCAGAATATGATTCCTCAAAGCTAGGCAGGTAATGCTGAAAGGCATTGGAGGTTTTGAAATTGCTCTACCACCTATGTAGCATTTTGATACTGGCCTTATATTTGCCAGACTTGTAAATCTGTAAATCAAGTAAAATGTTTAAGAGGTTTGTTTTTATTGTTTTTTAAACTCTATTCTATTTCATTAGAATGTGCTTAAAGTCCTCTCATAGAGATTCATAAGGTATTTATAAACTAAAATTTGAAAGAATGTTAGAAAAATCTTTTTTTTTTTTTAAAAAGAAGCTTCCAATTCCACTTTTTTTTAATTTGACAGATAGAATTACAGACAGTGAGGCCGGCGCCGCGGCTCACTAAGCTAATCCTCCGCCTGTGGCGCCGGTACCCCAGGTTCTAGTCCTGGTTGGGGCGCCGGATTCTGTCCCAGTTGCTCCTCCTCCAGTCCAGCTCTTGACTGTGGCCCGGGAAGGCAGTGGAGGATGGCCCAAGTCCTTGGGCCCTGCACCCACATAGGAGACCAGGAGGAAGCACCTGGCCTCTGGTAGCGGCCACTTGGGGGGTGAACCAACGGAAAAAGGAAGACCTTTCTCTCTGCTTCTCTAACTCTGCCTGTCAAAAAAAAAAAAAAAAAAAAAGAATTACAAACAGTGAGAGAGACAGAGAAAGGTCTTCCCTCTGTTGGTTCACTCCCCAAACAGACGCGACGGATGGAGCTGCACCTATCCGAAGCCAGGTGCTCTTCCTGGTCTCCCACACAGGTGCAGGGGCCCAAGGATTTGGGCCATCCTTCATTGCCTTCCCAGGCCACAGCAGAGAGCTGGACTGGAAGAGGAGTTACCGGGACTAGAACTGGTACCCGTATGGGATGCCGGCGCTGCAAGCGGAGGATTAACCTAGTGAGCCATGGCGCCAGCACCCAGAAAAATCTTGATTTGAAAACTATGTTTTCGGGCCGGCGCCGCGGCTCACTAGGCTAATCCTCCGCCTAGCGGCGCCGGCACACCGGGTTCTAGTCCCGGTCGGGGCGCCGGATTCTGTCCCGGTTGCCCCTCTTCCAGGCTAGCTCTCTGCTGTGGCCAGGGAGTGCAGTGGAGGATGGCCCAGTTGCTTGGGCCCTGCACCCCATGGGAGACCAGGAAAAGCACCTGGCTCCTGGCTCCTGCCATCGGATCAGCGCGGTGCGCCGGCCGCAGCGGCCATTGGAGGGTGAACCAACAGCAAAAGGAAGACCTTTCTCTCTGTCTCTCTCTCTCACTGTCCACTCTGCCTGTAAAAAAAAAAAAAAGAAAAAAGAAAGAAAACTATGTTTTCTTCTGATCACAAAATTAACATAGTCTCTTTTTAAAATATTTAAATACAAAAATGTATTATTAAGTGTGTCCATACTAATTCCTCTAGCTATCTCTGTCTCACCCCAAAGATGCAACAACTGTTAACAGTGTAGTATGTTCTCTCACATATACTAATGCATATATACCCAAGCAGCCACTGTACATACTGTTCTACATTAAACACACATATTTTTCTTCTTTTTAATCCTATGCCATGGGCATCTTTCTATTTGAGTATATATTGAGCTAATTAAATGCCTACATCCTTATTTAATTGTCCCTAACTGAAAGCTGAGGACCTTTTTTTCCCTATTATAAGCAAGGTCACATCTCTGAACATTTAACTGTATAAAGGAAAGAACCAAACTGGGGTACATCTTTAGATGAAACGGCATGCCTATTTAATAGGTTTACCAAATTTCCCTCCCCAAAGGCCAGAATGATTCTCAGTGACCAAATGTAGATGTTCACTCACACACAAAAACACACTGTGAATTACTACATTCTAATAGCTGTTGATCTGATATGTGAAAAAGGCTCGTTTACCTAAATGTGTGTATCATTTGATTACCAGTGAGCTTTAGCATGATTCTGCCAATCATTTTTCATTCAATTAAAAAACTGGGACATTTATCTTTCCCATTAGTCCAGAGGATCACTTGCTACAACTTAATACCATGCAGCCTCAAGAAAGTTTCTTGCCTTTTCAAAGTCTCCTAAAAAATGGGAGTACTAATAGCATTTGATGGCTTTGATGGTACTGTGTAAACGGGCCTAAACCACTTTGACTCAGAGGCCAATGGCCAACAGATTTGCAATTTATTCTGTTGTTGAAATAAAACTGAAATCCAGTTTTATTTTTGCTTACTATTTGTTGAATCCAGCTTTACTTGTTTACTATTTTCTCCAACTGATTCAAAATATTATCTTTATACTATTGACTCACCATGTTTTATATCTATTTTAGATTCTCAAACTGTTTTATCAATCTCTCTATTCTTATACCAAAATAATTATGTAAGTTTAAAATGTGTCAGTATCTTGTAAAACTTTTCAGCCATCATTTTACAGAAATGTCTTAGCTATTTTGCTATTTCTTACAGATGATTTTAAGACTTATCTTAAATTTGTTCTGCATCCATGTCCCTGTTCATCTCTTTTCCCTGAGGGAGAAAAAAATTCTCCCAGTAGGACATAATTGAGATTGCACTAAGTTTAAGGACCTGAATTACGAAGATTTAGTATCTCTACAATACAGCATCTTCCTAAGACAACGTCACTAAAACAAAGAGAGCTACATAGCTGTTCACTTTCAGTATCTGATGTTAAGAAATTAGGGCATGGAGTTGCTGTTGTGGTACAGCAGGTTAAGCTGCCACCTGCAGTGTCAGCATCTCCAACGGGCACTGGTTCGAGTCCCAGTTCCACTTCCAAAGTAGAAGGCAGCAGAGGATGGCCCAGGTGCTTGGGTCCCTGCAACCACGTGGGAGACCAGGAAGAATCCCCTGGCTCCCGGCTTTGGCCTGGCCCAGCTCTGGCCTTGTGGCCATTTGGAGAGTGAACCAGTGGATGGAAGACTTCTCTGCCTCTGCCCCTTCCTCTAACTCCACCTTTCAAATATTTATTCAAATAAATAAATATTTTAAAAAAATAGAAAGTAGGGCCTAATACAGGATTAGGTTTTTCTCTCTCTTTTTTTTTAAAGATGTATTTTATTTATTTGAAAGTCAGAGTTACACAAAGAGAGAAGGAGAGACAGAGAAGTATGTCTTCAATCTGATGGTTCACTCTTCAAATGGCCACAACAGCTGGAGCTGCGCTGATCCGAAGCCAGGAGCCAGGAGCTTCTTGCAGGTCTCCCATACGGGTGCAGGGGTCCAAGGACTTGGGCCATCTTTACTGCTTTCCTAGGCCATAGCAGAGAGCTGGATTGGAAGTGGAGCAGCCAGGACTAGAACCAATGCCCATATGTGATGCTGGCACTGCAGGCGGTGGCTTTACCCACTATGCCACAGTGCTGGCCTCTAGGTTTTTCTCTTTAGCACAATAAGCATCTCCTGAAAAAGGAATGTTCAAACTAACTTCCCCTCTGACATTTTCCAGTACTTACAGCTTGCTTATCACATACCTGCAAAAGCAACAATCACTGGACCATATCAAAGCCTCCTACTCTTTTGACAGCAGCAGCTTTACTACCATGTTACTAAATGCTGAGATTCCGCAAGCTTCAATCCTTTATGTGTGTCTCTTCCCCTTCATACCTTACACCTTTACTTCCATGGTTTTAACTATGTTCTGCCTACCACTTTCAACACTCCACACATCTCTGGTATGCAAATATTTCCATTTTGACATCTCACACGTTTCTCAAACTTCATAGGGCCAAAGTGGAACTCTTGCTCACTCTTTTCTTTCCAGTCCTGCACAACAGACACTGGTCCAAACTAGAAAACTATCAACCGGGGGCTGGCGCTACGGTGCAGCGGGTTAAAGCCCTGGCCTGAAGTGCCAGCATCCCACATGGGCACCGGTTCTAGTCCTGGCTGCTCCTCTTCCAATCCAGCTCTTTGCTACAGCCTGGGAAAGCAGTAGAAGATGGCCCAAGTCCTTGGGCCGCTGTACGCACAAGAGAGACCCAGAAGAAGCTCCTGGCTCCTGGCTTCGGATCGGTGCAGCTCCGTCCATTGCAGCCAAATGGGGAGTAAACCAGTGGATAGAAGACCTCTCTGTCTCTACCTCTCTCTGTAACTTTTTCAAATAAATAAAATAATTTTTTTTAAAAAAAGAAAACTATCAACCTCAAACCCTATACACCCAATAGCCAATCAAGAACCGAATCAATCCAGTTCAATTCTATCTCCCAATGGCTTTCAAATTCAGACTTCTCTCCATGTTTCCTGCCACCTGACAGATGACCATTTCTCGCTCCTGGACTACCATGACGGCGTTTTATCCAGGCTCCCTGCTTTTCGATTTTGCCCCTGTCCAATCAGCTCCATGTTGGACTGTGTCCCTCCAAAAGGGTCCCAATGACAATTTGTAATCTAATGCTGTACCACCCTCCCACAGACTATGTTCCAGTAACACTACCCTTCTTTTAGTTTGTCTAATACAAGTTCTTTTCTGCCTCAGGGTCTCTGACACATTGTTGCCACATTCCTCTAATTTTTCACATGGATGGCTCAGTTTTACCTGTGTTGTTTAAAATACATAACCTCAGAGATACATTCCTTTTCTATCTACCAAAGCATTATATTCTCAGCATTTACTACAATTTGAAATTATGTACTTGTTCAGTTGTTGATGAGTACAATGTCTGTTTTGTTTACTGCTCTATACCCAGGCTCTTGCATCCTGTGGTACACACAGTAGTTGTTCAAAAAATATTTGCTAAATAAATGACTGGCTGAGTAAATAAAATGGCTACTGACTCATGTGAAATAGGAAAAGCTATACTACGTAAACTATGTATTTTCTCAAGGGGATTTAGTGATGGTTTATTTAATGACTTGGGCTTCTAAATGATAAAAATGTAAGATTATTTCACAAATTAAGAGCTTTTTGGAAATATGAAAAAAACTAATATAGGAAGGAAGAAGTGGATAGACCTTAAAGGTAATTTGTGTTTGGTCATAACTTTGGCTTTAGTAGCATCAAATAAAGTGAAATCCACTATTTCTTCCCTAAAGGCTTAGTCCGTTAGCATGTAACTGTGACCCTAACGATCTGCCATTTCTTTCCTTTTAGTAAAACTCAAAAGTTAGCTATATCAAGTATCTTCATTCTTTCCTCTACTATTCTTCACTGACCACCCCAATGGTGGTATGCATCTCACCATTCCAAAAAAAGCAGTTTCCTCAAGACATCAAAGGGTTTAGTGATAGCTACAGGGTCCAGTGTTGTGGTGTAGCAGGTTAAGCAGCCATCTGGTATGTCAGCATTTGCTGTGAGAACTGGCTCCACTTCCGATCCAGTTCCCTCTAATGTGCCTGGGAAAGTAGTAGAATATGGCCCAAATGCTGGCGAACCCTCACCCACATGGGAGACTGAATGGAGTTCCAGGCTCTTGGGTTCAGCTTGGTCAAGACCTGACCATCATGGCCACTTGGTGAGTAAATCAGCAGATGGAAAATCTCTGTTTCTCCCATTCTAACTCTACTTTTCAAAAAAAAAAAAAAAAAAAGTGGTGCCGGTGCAGTAGAGGATGGCCCAAGTCCTTGGGCCCCTGCACCCGTGTGGGAGACCTGCAAGAAGCTCCTAGCTCCTGGCTTCGGACTGGCGCAGCTCCAGCCGTTGTAGCCATATGGGGGAGTGAACCAGAGGATGGAAGATCTCTCTCTTTCTTTGTCTCTCTCTCTGCCGCTGCTTCTCTGTAACTATGTCTTTGAAATAAATAAATCTTCAAAAAAAAAAAAAAAAAAAAATTGGCAGCGCCACAGCTCACTTGGCTAATCCTCCACCTGGCTGCTCCATTTCCCATCTGGCTCTCTGCTATGGCCTGGAAAGCAGTGGAGGAAAAGCCTCTGCGCCCACATGGGAGACCCGGGGGAGTCTCCTAGCTCCTGGCTTCGGATCGGCGCAGCTCCGGCCGTTGCAGCCATTTGGGGAGTGAGCCATCAGACAGAAGACCTCTCTCTCTCTGTGTAACTCTGAGTTTCAAATAAATAAATAAATCTTCAAGAAAAAAAGAAAAAATATTACTACAAAATACTGTTAATTTAAAAAAAATTTTTTAAATAAAGTTTAGTTCATTATAGTATGAATATTACACTAAATTTTAAAAAATATTAAATAACAAATATTTCTGTTTGCATATAAGCTATTAACATAATAAATATCCCTAAATGTTTATGTTCTGCAAAGTTTGGCTACTAACGTACTGCAAGAAAAAGGTCTTAGAAATGATGAGATAGGGGGCCAGCGCTGTGGCACAGTGGGTTAATACCTTGGCCTGAAGCGCCAGCATCCCATATGGGCATCAGTTCTAGTCCTGGCTGCTCCACTTCTGATCCAGCTCTCTGCTATGGCTTGAGATAGCAGTGAAAGATGGCCCAAGTCTTTGGGCCCCTGCACCCATGTGAGAGACCTGGAGGAGGCTCCTGGCTCCTGGATTCAGATCTGCTCACCTACAGCAGATCAATTGTGGTCAATTGGCGAGTGAACCATCGGATGGAAGACCTCTCTCTCTCTCTCTCTCTCTCTACCTCTCTCTGTGTAACTAGAGACAGAACTCAAGAGAGAAAAGATGGAGGCTAGTACAATAAAATTCCTCTGTTCTATGTCTTGTATTTCCTACAGATCCTCCCAGACCACCTCAAAGAACAGGCAAAAGGCATTTGGGATGCAAGACCTACTGACAGTCACCAGGTACACAAACTTTCAAAACCTGCTGCAAAAGCAAATGTTTACATGAGACCCTCATATTAATCAGAATTTCATGTTAGCCACATTGTATTGAGAAAATCTTTCAAACAGAACATGTAATACCTGAAGATTTTCTAGCATCATTTTATCCAGAGCTTGAATAAAGTCCTCATCTTCTACACAAGGCACGTGCTTCAGTCCACCTCCTTTAATCATTACCTCCTTATTCAAATAAAACAAAAACAACAAAATCAGATCAGAAATTTAAACTGAAACGTTTCATATGGCAGAACCTTTTTATATTAACGACCAGTTCAACATAACTCAAGGAATAAGTGAGTAAAATACACAACATTATTAAAGGTCGAAAAACTTGTTAATAAGGAAAATGACTGGGAAAAATACATTGAAAATACATGCATTTCCAAACATTGTTCTTTCAATAATGAAAAAACTTCAGTGGCTAAAATCCAAGTACTATGAAAATGCTGCACAATTTCATAATGTGAATTTTTTAGCCATACGTACAGTATTCTCTTCATCAGTTTCATTCTCCTTATTGGAATCTGTAAGGTAATCTGTATTCTCTTCTTCCTCTTCTTCTCCCTCATCATCATCATTATCAGAACCTTCCTGAAATCGGTTAATATTAGAAGATTAAAACACTTATAAAAAGGCTACTATGTACATTTTTTTTTTTTTTTGGACAGGCAGAGTTAGACAGTGAGAGAGAGAGAGACAGAGAGAAAGGTCTTCCTTCTGTTGGTTCACCCCCCAAATGGCCGCTATGGCCAGCGCACTGTGCCAATCTGAAGCTGGGAGCCAGGTGCTTCCTCTTGGTCTCCCATGCGGGTGCAGGGCCCAAGCAGAGAGCTGGACTGGAAGAGGAGCAACCGGGAAAGAATCCGGCGCCCCAAGCGGGACTAGAATCTGGTTGCTGGTGCCACAGGCAGAGGATTACCCAAATGAGCCACGGTGCTGGCTCAAGGCTACCGTATTTTACATGTCTTAAAAAAGTTTAAAAATGCACATGTAATTATTTATTATGTGGCAGGCATTTTGCACAGATGTTGCCACTTGGAACAACACATCACATATCACACACCTGGGTTAAAGTTCTAAAAATACTTCTGAGTCTAACTTGGTGCTAATTCGTAACCCAGTAGGCAACAGGTGGTGGCTCAAGCACTTTGGTCCCTGTCATCCACACAAGACACCTGGATTGAGTTCCAGGCTCCTTGGCTTTAGCCTGGCCCTTCTCCAACTGCTGTTGTAGGCACTGGGGGAAAGAACGAGCAGATACAAGATCTCTCTATGTAGGTCTGTTTCTCAAATTAATGAATAAAAGTTAAAAAAAAAGAGAGAAAAAGCAATAGAATTTTTAAAAATTTTATGATTCTTCAGTTTCACTCTTTTAGGTAGTTTGCTTACCACAGTGGAGTAAAGTGAGCTGGCAAAAGATTTACCATACATGTCAGTATTAAAAAAACCCATTGTACAAATTGTAGAATTTTCTAGAAGAGTTTAAGTCTAGTCTTTCAGTTGAACATCCTTCATTGCTTTTATTAATGTACAACCAACTTTATTTAATAACTATCTTTCTTTAACAAATTTCTCCTCTTTACACTTGAAGAATAGTCATGGAAAATAGTGTTCATAGGGTGGCAGAAGAAGTAAACTATTCCAATCTCATTTCTCTTAAAGTAAATCACTTTCCGGCCGGCGCCGCGGCTCACTAGGCTAATCCTCCGCCTAGCGGCGCCGGCACACCGGGTTCTAGTCCCGGTCGGGGCGCCAGACTCTGTCCCGGTTGCCCCTCTTCCAGGCCAGCTCTCTGCTGTGGCCAGGGAGTGCAGTGGAGGATGGCCCAGGTGCTTGGGCCCTGCACCCCATGGGAGACCAGGAAAAGTACCTGGCTCCTGCCATCGGATCAGCGCGGTGCGCCGGCCGCGGCGGCCATTGGAGGGTGAACCAACGGCAAAGGAAGACCTTTCTCTCTGTCTCTCTCTCTCTCACTATCCACTCTGCCTGTCAAAAAAATAAATTAATTAAAAAAAAAAAAAAAAGTAAATCACTTCCAAACACAGGCATATGGATCCTCCAATTAAACATTCTGCTTGCCTGTCTAATACTCAGCAAACAGACTATACAGCATGTAAAAATATTCAGTCGTCAACAGGAAACATAGGCAAAGGTTACAAATGGCGTAACTCTCAAAATTATAAGCGTTCAAGTTTGAAAAGGAGGAAATACATTTAGAGGGGAAAATATAACTATAACATCTCGTAGCTCAACAAAGAAGAATTTATAAAATGAGTATTCTTTAATGCCATATTTACCAAGAATGCTGGATTAGATCTTGCCCAATGGCAAAATTCAAAGACAACCAACCATAAGATTAGTTTGAAAACACAAAATGGAAATACTTTCTCATTTCCCTTTGCTGTTCATACAAGCCTTAGTAAGTCAATTTAAATTGTATTACTGACTGTTTCTAGGGCAACCTTATTTTGAAAAGAAAGCAATATAATCTCTATTATACTAAAACAAATTACATATTTCAGTTCTAAATTTTCATTAATATTTACTTTAAGGTTAGAGTTCTAAGGTTGGAAAGAAAAGCAGCAGCAAATAATCTAAATACTTAAAGTGCATTTCTTTTGGGGCTGGTGTTGTGGCATAGTAGGTTAAGCCTCCACCTGCAATGCCGACTTCCCATACGGTCACTGGTTCAAGACCCAGCTGCTCCACTTTCCATCTAGCTTCCTGCTGATGGCCCTGGGAAAGCAGCAGAACATGGTCCAAGTGCTTGGGTTTCTGCATCCACATAGGAGACCTGAAAGAATCTCTAAGCTCCTGGCTTCGGCATGGCCTAGCCCCAAACATTGTGGCCATTTGGGGAGTAAACCAGTGGATGGAAAAATTTCTCTCTCTCCTCCTTTCTCTAACTCTGACTTTCAAATAAATAAATGAATCTTTAAAAAATAAAAGTACATTTATTTTGCTTGTAAATACAAACCCATTATAAAAACCAAACATTACTGACTAGCCTACCTTTTCACATTCATTATATACTAATATCAAAGCTATCTGCTATGCAGTCAATTCATACAAAAAGTTCAATTACAGTTATAGATATTCAGAGTTGAAGAAAACACAGCTTTACTGCCTTAAATTATTAGGCCTGTTTTTCTTTAATTATAAATGGAGTTTAAAAAGTATGCAACTTTTTTTAAACATAGAGAGGAAGATTTTTCTTGCTCTAGTTCATTTCCCAGGTGCCCACAACAGATGGGAGCTGGACCAGGCCAAAGTCAAGAGTCTAGAATTCCATCCGGGTCTCCCATATGAATGCCAGAAACCCAATTGCTGTCTCCTAGGCTCATTATCAGGAAGCTATATCAGAAGCGGAGGAGCCAGGACTTAAACCAACACTCCTAAAGGATGTTTTTAATCTGCTGAGCCACAACACCTACCCCTAAATAGAACTCTTACCAAAAAAATAATAATAATAAATCCAGGGGCTGCCATTGTAGTGGAGTGGGTGGAGTGGGTAAAGTTGCCATTTATGGCACCAGCATCCCACATGGGTACCAGTTTGAATCCTGACTGCTCCACTTCTGATCCAGCTCCCTGCTGTTGTGCCTGGGAGGGTAGTGGAAGATGGCTCAAATACTTGGACCCCTGTACCCAAGTGGGAGACCGGGAAGAAGCTCCTGGCTCCTGGCTTCGGCCTGGACTGTCCCTGGCCATTTTGCAGCCATTTGGGGAGTGAACCAGTGGAAGGAAAATCTCTGTCTCTCTCTCTCTGTAACTCTGCTTTTCAAATCAATCAATCTTAAAAAAAATCCAGTTTATTAATTTCTATAAACAATACTCCTTGAAACAACATGTATTTGCTAAATATTTACTCTATTTACTCACAGAAAAAATTTTCATACAAATTTAAATTTCTTTTACTACCTAAAGAGTTCTTATTCCATCTTTAATTCCAAAAATTTATTTAATATATTGTCCTTGGAAGAGGACAATATATTACCAGATTAAATATATATATATATATCAGATATAAACGGATACTATACTTGATCTTAGCCAAAAGGCTAAGAGGCAATTCTATTCCTACCCTTACTCATCCTATTTAAACTTTATTTTTTAACACAATAAATATACATACATGTAGACAGAATGGTATGATGAATCCCTACATCCTGCTTAGTTTTATTTCTATACCCCTAACTAATTTCACAGTCTACCTCCAAAATTATGAAGGAAATCCCAGACATTCTTTATTTTCATGAAACTTTTTAACTTATGCAGATTAGGTGGAAGAAAAAATAATTAAAATTATCAGGTAAATCCGTACAAAAAATGTTACTTTGGCAGGCCAAAAATTGTAAAGGATCAGTTTCATATGTTTGGCCTAGAGGAGTCATCATAACAAAAAGGGTGTGCCAATTTTTATGGTATATGATGAATTTCATCTTTCATATGCCACCAGAAAAAGGAAAAATGAAGAAAAGTTTAGCCAACAATTTTTTTTAAAGATTTATTTATTTATTTAAAAGTCAGAGTTACACAGATAGGAGATGCAGACAGAGAGAGAGGTCTTCCATCTGAAGGTTCACTCCCCAATTGGCCCAACGACCAGAGCTGTACCAATCTGAAGCCAGGAGTCAGGAGCTTCTTCCAGGTCTCCCACACAGGTGCAGGGGCCCAAGGACTTGGGCCATCTTCTACTGCTTTCCCACGCCACATAACAGAGCTGGATTGGAAGTAGAGCAGCAGGGTCTCAAACCGGTGCCCATATGGGATGCCGGCACTTCAGGCCAGGGCGTTAACCCGCTGCACCACAGTGCCGGCCCTGCAATTTTGTTTTTAACACTATAAAACTCATATATTAAAAAGGCCATATTTAATAATGAGATTAAGAAACACAGGAGAGGGGCCAGCATCATGGCGCACCAGGTTAACGCCCTGGCCTGCAAGCCCCAGCATCTCATATGGGTGTGCCGATTCAAGTCCTGGCTACTCCACTTCTGATCCAGCTCTCTGCTATGGCCTTGGAAAGCAGTGGAAGATGGCCCAAATCCTTAGGCCCCTGCATCCATGTGGGAGACCTGGAAGAAGCTCCAAGATCCTAGCTTCAGATCAGATCAGCTCTGGCTGTTGTGGCCATTTGGGGAGTGAACCAGTAGATGGAAGACCTCTCTCTCTGTTTCTACCTCTCTCTGTAACTCTTTCAAACAAATAAAATAAATCTTAAAAAAGAAAACACAGAAGGTAAGACAATATTTTCTTCTAACTGCCTGATAAGTAAAAATGCTATGGGCAGTATTTTATTAGTATTAAACACTCTTAATTAAGGAATTTTCTAATAGAAATATACAGCTAGTTACATCTGTAATAAAATGAAGATGTTATTTTAGGCATCAAAAATATTGGCTGATGTAATCAAGACACTCTTATACAAATGTACCTATTTTCAATAAATAAAAGTCATCACCTCTTCTTCTGGCTCATTTACTTCACTTTCATTTCCAGACTGTTCTTCTGTTTCGGCACCTCCTTCTTCTTCTTCATCATCATCTTCAAGATTTTCTCCTTCTGTCATAGAATCTTTGGAATCCTTGTCATTTACTAGGCCTTGAAATGAGGAGAAATGAAAAAATACATATAAGAAAATAGCCTCATTTATACTTTTTACCAAATGGTATTGCAAGAATCTCTAAAAACTCAGATATAAAATCTAGTCATGCTAATAGAGAACTCATATTTGTCATCGATCTGAATGTCTGCAAATTTAAACTGGCAGAGAAGAAAAGTGACACAGCAGTTTTGTCACCACATAGCTTAACTTTTTCTTTAGTTAGCAGAATCCTCCACACCCACATGTCATTTCTTCTTCGGGACTGTTTGAATGCCAGAGTGGTCTTACCTGATCCAACTATTTCTCATTAGTCTTTCCTAAGCCTTCTCCTATAATCAGGTCAGACTTCTTGTCACAGAGCACAATGCCTTGAGATCTTGATCACAGAAAGTACTTCTCCCAAGAAAATACCCTCCAATATGTACTTTTAAATCCCATCCATCTTTCACACTGGGTTTAAGTTTTACTCCTTGCATAAACTATTATTGGGTACTGCAATCTGTTACCTTTTCTCCTGTGTGCTTCTAAAGCACCTGGAGAATTTATCCTAGCACTTTATTTCGTGATGCTCCATGTAAATTTGTTTTCCTAATGATTTCATTGATATTACATCAGAATATGAGACCCTTGAGGACAAAGAGCTTTTTTTTAATATATTAAAAAACTTAACAGAGGCCATAGATAAATACACAATAGGTGTTTAGTAAATAATTGTTTATTCATAGAATCTTGGAGAATTAGAGCAGGAAAAAACTTCAGTGATATGATGATTTAACTCTCTCATTTTATCAATACCAAAACCCAGTATTTGAATAACCAGGCCAACCAATAAAAATAAAAACTTACTCCAGTGTTTTCAGTCTAAGCAACCGGGAAAAGATGAAGATGACTCAAGTGTCTGGGCCCTGCCACCCACGTGGGAGACCCAGAAGAGACCTCTGGCTCCTGGCTTCAGCCTACTATAGCCCTAGCTGTTGTGGCTATACTCTCCCTTCCCTCTCCCTCTGTGTCTCTACCCCTCTCTAACGGACTTTCAAAATAAATATATACATTTTTTGAAAAATAAAGTACTAGAAGCATCCTTGGGGACCAAAACAAAATACAGCTCTCTTTGAATGTGAGCTGCTTGCTACCTATTTTCCTGCTCTTAACAGAGAAGGTACTAACTGTAATACTCTCTCTTGGACAGCTTTGATTTCTATTTCTCTACTTAGTAAGCATGTTGAACATTTCCAACACAGACTTAAAGTTAGAAGGAGCATGGTCTTTAGATTGTCTTGATCAGTTAACTTAATGTTTATAATTTGGATTTCATCTCATTTATCATGTATAAGTAACATCACCTCTATCATTCTGGCAGACAGGCAGTGCTCAAGAAAAATACTAACTCTTCCCTGTCTCCCCTTATTTAATAATGCAACGCTCAAAACTTACTAGAGTATTCCATTATCAATTTGCTGGTGTTCTTTATGTAAGTGATATTATCCTGGCACGGAAACGATCATTTTAGTTATTTTTTAAACAACGAAATCTATTTTTGAATGCTTTCTCCTAGCATTTTAAAATTTGGGAATATTAAACATTTCTCCAAATACTACCTAAATAATCAGATCTATTTAAACTTTTTAATAATAACTACATAGCTGCTTAATCTGTCTGGAGTTTGATGATTATAAGATATGGTTTTATTTCAATTTCCCCCCAAATGCTTACTGTTTTTCTTCTCTTATTTTTTTAGAGTCTTACTTCAGGGCTAGCGTTATGGCATAGTGGATGAAGCTAACGTCTGTGACACCAGCATCCCATATGGGTGCCAATTGATGTTCCACTTCTGATCCAGTTCCCTGCAAATAAATGGCCTGGGAAAACGGGAAGATAGCCAGTGTTTGGGCTCCTAACACCTGTATGGGACACCTGGATGAATCTCCTGGCTTTGGCTTGGCCCAGCCCTGGCCATTGCTGTCATCTGGAGAGTCAACTATCGCATGGAAGATCTCTCTATTTCTGTTTCTCCATCTATATCTCTGACTTTCAAACAAATAAACACATCTTAAAAAAGCACAGTCCTGTTCATCAGATACTGAATTATTTTATATTTAATCAGAACTACTTCTGGGCCTTCAATTCTATTCTATCAATTTTACTTCTAGTTTGTGAAATACACTCGTTCCCTTTAAAATGCAATTTATTTATATGGATTTTTTCATTTTAATTTCCCTCATTTCTGTTCCTTATAATTATAAGACAATCTAGAACTGTCAACCCAAAATGCCCTTTACCATTTTGGTTTTACTCTTAAGTTCACAGAAAATGTCTTCACCAACAATTCTCTCTCTCCTGAGGAAATCAGAGGTACACACACTCAAAAGTAACACAACAATATTACTTATAACGGTGAAAAACTGGAAATAACCTGAGTCAAACATTAGGATTAAATAATTTTGGCACTTTCATACAAAGAAATGCAATCAATTAAAAAACAAACAAAACAATCTGATTAAGTAGGCTCCATCCAGTTATAAAAACTACACACTGAAAAAGACCAGAAACATATACATCAAAACATTGACACAATTATCCTTCTGTAGTAATCCTGCTGATTTTTGTTTGCATGGTATTTCTCAAAATTACGGCCATGACCAGTTATTACTTTTAATAATAAAATAACTATAAAAGAGACATTTTTAGTGTTTTCTCACTATTAGCACTGAATTTGTGTAAAACTAAAATGAGACAACAAATTTGCAGGTGCTTGAGAACAAAGAACAGGAAAAATACTATATTATGGTTTATCAATAGGAAATTGATTTAATATTTTTTCCCATGAACATCTTGATATTTGGACTCTAAAACCAGTAGGAAAATGGAGAAGACTTGGGAGTCCCTTGATTACAGTTGCTGTTATCTTCAGAATTTCATTCATAAACGATGACGTATTTTCCCCTCTCGATATTTTAAACAAGTACAGCATTCTCAAAAGAAGCCTGAAGATCTTTGATTTAACCCTCTGATCTATAAAGGACAAAGCGGAACTATTCTCTTTACTGCCACCAAACTGTGTGTCACGCTATTATTTATTCATGATCACCACACACAAAGTACCACTCATGAAGATTTTAGGGCAACAAGGCTAAGACTTAGTAACCTCAAAACACACAAATAGTGAAATAAGTAAACTGATAAATACTTTCCTTCAAATGATAAAACCAGAAATTCTAAAAGGAAAGGAAAGTATGTAACTTGGGACTTGATTCAAAGAAGATTCACATGTGTCTATGTATTGAGCAGCAGGGAAAGTTATTATCTGCACAAGCAACAGTAATGCTTCAAACACAACAAAACCCAGCAATCATATTCTCCAAAAGAGGACTTAACTTTGGAAAAAGTAACCCTATTAATATACTGGATAAAACAGGAAAAAATAGTTTGAGAGGCAAAGAAAAAAATCATAAATGTGTTTACTGAGAAAAGCAGTTCTTCAAATACGTAACATAAAAATCCCGTAAACAGACATGATTACACCAGATGCTGTTGGGAAATAAAACACTAGCTCAACAGCTTGAAAACCTGTTACTTTGAAACAACTACAATAAAACATGCTAAAAAAAAGATGAGCAAGCAAATCAGGTTGGTATGGCTAAGTCTTGAGCACATCTCTGATTCCTACAGTCCTTAACTGGAGCTGTGCACAGGCAAATGCTTCTCCCGGACAGAGTTCAGGATACTGAACGTGGAGTTACATAATCCTCTACTAGCACATTTTTCTAGTCCCTAGAAAGAGAAGCAACTCTGCCAGTAAATAAGGTCTGAAATTCTGTAGAAGAGTTCCAAACTTCTAAATAGTATTCCCTTCTACAGTTTCTTGACTGTATTTTCTTAGTATATAACACCTGTTGAGATATAAATAAAAAATACTCAAAAGTAAATTTTACATTAGCAACCAAAAATTCTAAGAGAGGTTGACAGGACTGGTTTTCCATCACTATCATATACTTGCTGTAAGTACTGCATGACTGTTTTTCTCTAATTTGTGATTAAGTAAAGATATCGATTATGCCGTACAGGTCTTACCTAACATGTAACATTCAACACTGAAAAGAGAAAGCAAAAAATTTAAGCTCTGACTAATAACATTATAAATAAATTCTAGATACGATCTGTCAAATATACATTCATTTTTTTCTGTTATTAACTGCTTACCTAGTTTTATTAAGAATTCTCGTTCCAAGTCATGTACCTGCCTGATGGATTCTTCCAGAGAATTACAGAGTTTGATCTTTGGTCTTAGGAGTTCTAGTGTATCACTGATCATATAATCTATATCAATAGGAAATGGATGGTCTTTTGTCCAAACCTCCAAACTTTTCTTCCACCAAACATAACGCTGATAAACAAATGAAAAATAAATTTAGCTATAAATAACAAAAAGCATTTTAAAAGTAATACATTGTTTTGTGATGGTACCCAGTTATAACTGAGCTAAAAGACTGTGCAAGATACCTACCATCTTTAATAATGGTCAACAGCAATAATCCTAATTCCAATTACTTCCCTCTAAAGTCTCTGAGCCACCTGGTAACTTTGAATATCTGTATTGTACCCATCAGGGCTTTTTTTTCCCCTAAGACAAGTTATAAATAAAATACCAAACAATCTTCAGTTATTGTGAAACAAGGCAGAAACTCCAGATCCACACCCAAAACAGGACTTAGATACTAAATTTTTCAAATACAGACTCGAAGTCATGGTTTTGATATATTTTCATTATTTTCCCGTTACGACTTGCTTTGATTCTTTTCATAGATCAAAGGTACATTTTTTGAAATACATTACATCATTAACCTTCAACAAGCATTTCCTGAACATCTACTGTATATATGGCACTGGGAGGTATTTCCCCTCCCTCTTCCTAGTCTAGTTCCTTCTCTTTTTTGTATGTGTTCTGATTCCTAAATTTACATTTACTGGAAGCACAACCCAAGAGTTAACTGGTCTAGGATGAGGTATCCTGATTGCTTTATTCTGCCTCTCCAGTTTGCCCTACGACACTGCTTCTTATATTGTGCACCTTACCTGGGAATTTACTAGACCTCTACCTTAGGCAAACTGAATAAATATCCACATCTTAACCCTCCCAAAGTTATGTGCACGCACACTGAAGCTCAGAAGCTCCAAGCGAAAGTTTCTGCCTGGCTGCATCTGCCAGGTCGCACTCCCTTCTGACTCCCATTTCCTAGGTGTATCTCTACTACATATTTCTATCAACCAATCTGGCAAGATTTTTTGTCAGTCTCGCCCCCTAGATATTTCTGAATAGATCTTTTCTCTCAGCCTGAGAGGCCAGAATGAATCCAAGTGAGGATTCTCTACTGAAATAGATTTGATTTTGGATACTGATAGTTACCGCTGCCACTTTGTAGCAACACCCTGGCTTTTAACAGACATCTCCATCTTAAGACAGTCCTACCAAGAAAGAATGTGACTCAAGTTGTATTATTAAATTTATTTTTGGGGCCGGCGCCGCGGCTCACTAGGCTAATCCTCCGCCTTGTGGCACCGGCTCACCGGGTTCTAGTCCTGGTCGGGGCACCGGATTCTGTCCCGGTTGCCCCTCTTCCAGGCCAGCTCTCTGCTGTGGCCAGGGAAGGCAGTGGAGGATGGCCCAAGTGCTTGGGCCCTGCACCCCATGGGAGACCAGGAGAAGTACCTGGCTCCTGCCATTGGATCAGCGCGGTGTGCCAGCCGTGGCGGCCATTGGAGGGTGAACCAACGGCAAAGGAAGACCTTTCTCTCTGTCTCTCTCTTTCACTGTCTACTCTGCCTGTCAAAAAATAAAAATAAATAAATAAATAAATAAAATAAATTTATTTTTGGGACCAGTGCTGTTGCACAATGGGTTAAGCCACTGTCTGAAGCACCAGCATCCCATAAAGGTGCTGGTTTGAGTCCTGGCCTGCTGCACTTCCAATTCAACTCCTGCCTATAATAGCCTAGGAAAGCAGCAGAAGATGGTCAAGTCCTTGGGATCCTGCCACCCTCATGGTAGACCCAGAAAATGCCCCTAGCTCCTGGCTTCAGCCTGGCCAAGCCCTGGCTGTTGTAGCCATTTAGGGGAGTGAACCAATAGATGGAAGATCTCTGTCTCTTCTTTTCTAACTCTGCCTTTCAAATACATAAATAAATCTTGAAACAAACTAAATAATTATTTTCCTGATCAATGGGTAAATAAAATTACCAATAATTGACTATCCAGAACTTAATGGTACCACAGGTACTTTAATCAGTGGATAGTACGCCTTATTCATACCTAATCAGAACTTAAAACGTTGTATTTCATGGGAAACAGTTATGGGGCTCCAACCAACCAACATATACATTAACTTCTAGAATACAAGCTTTATAAAAATTATAGGATTGTCCAGAATTTATACCAAATTTAACTTATACTGTATTTGTTCAAACATCAACAGTTTATATAATTAGCCAAAATTAATATAAAGTACAACCAAAGCATTTAATAATAAATGAGTAAATATTTCTATGTTACAAATAACATATTTTCCCAAAAGTGAGTATTTTTTTACTAAAAAAAAAGTAAAAACTAAAAATAAAAATTAGATCTTACAGGAGCAAGAATTTTGAATGTAAACCAGAATATAAATGAGGAAGAATATTACCAAATGTTTAAAAATCACAAGTAATTTAATTAATAAATTACTGTATTAAATGGTATAATCCATAAATTAATATACCAAGCTCACAAACCACACAAAAGAAATCCCCAAATTTAATTATATCATAAAAAGTTGCAAACAATTAGAACATTTACATAATAGAACCATCATATTTTTAAAATTTCTAAGGACATTCTTATATGAAGAATAAATATAATTTGGAACACACATACTACAAAGCAACATGACTGTATTTTGTCTCTAATATTTCTATAATACATGCAATGCATTAAGTGATGTCACACTGCTTGTTTCTGCTTATATACCTGAAAATATACAAGGAAGCAATCAAGTTTTCGTTTACTGGAACCTCTGTCAAAGTACTGGCCACAGGTATCCAAAATAGTACAGACGAGTCGAATTCTGAAAAGATGCTCAGGAGGGTCCAGCGAACTTGGAGAACCATCAGGGTTAACACCAAATGAAGTAAAAGAATAGAGAGTCCTGAAAATAACGGCTGATTCCACCATTCGGTAATTATAAAGTTCCCCTAAGAACTTGGCGCTGCTGATACGCCGCTGATTAAATTTAGGCTGATTAACCTAAAGAACAAAAACAAACATAAAAAAGCCGGATTTTTATAAAACAGTGGTATCTGACAATAGATAAATTTGCCTCTGAAATTTAACAATTATCAGTTACTGAAAGAACACTGACTAGAAAGACAACATTGCTTTCATTACACTTTTAACAAGAAGGCTACGTCTGGATATTATTTTTCTTTCTCGAGGGAAGGCCTATCTTTGAAATGTCCTAAATTAAAAAAATCACCACATTAGACAGTAATTTAGTATTAAGCATTATTAAATGAATTGTTTCTCTTCAACAGTGAAAATGTAATTCTAGAGGCTGGTGCTGTGGCACAGAAGGTTAAGTCTCTGCCTTCAGTGTTGGCATCAAGTCCTGGCTGCTCTACTTCCAATCCAGCACCCTGCAAATGCACCTGGGGATGCGACAGAAGACGGCCTGAGTACTTGGGCCCCTGCACCACCATGGGAAAACTGGAAGAAGCTCTGGCTCTCGGCTTTGGCCTGGCCCTGCCCTGGACGTTGTAGTCATTTAGGGAGCCAAACAGTAGATGGGAGATCAATCTCTCTCTCTCTCTCTCTCTGTCTCTCGTTGTAGTCATTTAGGGAGCCAACCAGTAGATGGAAGATCAATCTCTCTCTCTCTCTCTCTCTTTCTCTCCCCAAATCTCTGCCTTTCAAATAAATACATAAATAAATATTTTCCTTTTTTTAAGAAAAAGTAATTCTATTAGCTCCCATAATCTATTATCTCTATAATTTGTGAATTAAAAAACAAAATGTCTGGATTTTACATTAACAGAGAAGTGCTGGCCAGCGCCGCGGCTCAATAGGTTAATCCTCTGCCTGCAGCACTGGCACCCCAGGTTCTAGTCCTGGTCAGGGCACTGGATTTTATCCTGGTTGCTCCTCTTCCTGTCCAGCTCTCTGTTATGGCCCGGGAGTGCAGTGGAGGACAGCCCAAGTGCTTGGGCCCTGCACCAGCAAGGGAGACCAGGAGAAACACCTGGCTCCTGGCTATGGATCAGTGTGGTGCGCTGGCCACAGCGGCCATTGGGGGGTGAACCAACGGAAAAAGGAAGACCTTTCTCTCTTTCTCTCTCACTGTCCACTCTGCCTGTCAAAAAAAAAAAAAAAAAAAAAGAGAGAGAGAGAGAGAGAGAGAGAAGGAAGTGCTTATAGAAAATTCTTACAAAACTATTGTCAACTTTTCCTAATCAATGTATAGATTCCTATTATATCAACAGTGACATGGAAATATAAAAATTTAGTGTAGTCTTCCAAAATAAGCTTAACAAGACTTACCCCAGTATTAGGCCTACAAGAAGTCTAGAACATCTGATATAACAGTGCTTATAATAAATAATAACTAATTCCAAAGGAATACTAGTAAGGGGAGTTTTTCAAATTACTATTTTTCAATGATAGGAATAAAGATTGCTTAAATTCTCCATAAACTCCAACTGGGAGATTTAAAGAAAGTCTTTGTTACCTCCATTCCTAATCGGATATCTTCTAAGACTCCATCCACAACGTGGATCCCAACATCCTCTTGGTAGAGCACCAGTCCTGCCAAGAGGTTGGCTACACAGTGAATACTGTTATATTTCACATTCCAAATGTTTATCATACAACAGATGACATAATCTTTCACTTCTTGGTCCTGCCAGGGCAATTTTCGCATCTGTCTCAAAACCTAAGTGGAGAAAATGTTGTATAAGTTATTCAGAAAAACACATAGCAGTCTGACCAAATAATACACTTTATGATTATACACAAAATTTTTAAAATGAGAAATACTTTTACATTTAAAGACTTGTATCAGTCTTAGAGAGGAGAGAGAATAAGGATATTTTCTAATTCTGGAAGAATGTGTTCTCATTTTTCTAAAATCTTTTCCTAATTCTATCCAATTTATCCCCATTTAGGTTTTCAATCAAGCTAACAGTATAGTCATACTCAAGTCACTGCAAAGAAATATCTAAAGTTACCAAAAGTTATACACTCTTTTTCTCTGTGTAATTTCATATAAATAATCTTGAGCACCTTTTCTGAGAAAAACTGCTTACTGATTTGAGAGGCAGAGAAACAGAGAGAGAGTTTCTATCCACTGGTTCATTCTCCAAATGCCCACACGCCCAGTGCTGGATCAGGGTCAAAGATAGCAGCTTGTAACTCAAACCAGGTCTTCCACATGGTAGCAAGAACTTGATTACATGAGCTATCGCTGCTGCCTCCTAGAGTCTGCACTGGCATGAAGTTACAGCCAGGAGCCAGAGCTGGTATTTGAAATCAGATACTCCAATATGGGATGCCAGTGTCTTAATCTTTAGGTTAAATGCCCACTTCAACAAAGACCTTATTTAAAGAAAACATGAATTTCCAACAAATGACTAAACACAGGTCAACTGGCTAAATGATCACTTATGATGGAGGATATTACTTCAAGACTGATGTTACAGGGCTAGCATTGAGGCACACTGGGGTAAGCCACAGCCTGAGACACTGGCATCCCATATCACAATGCTGGTTCAAGTCCCGGCTGCTCCACTTCTGATCCTGCTCCCAGCTAAACGTGCCTTAGAAAGCAACAGAAGATGGCCCAAGCACTTGGGCTGGCATACCCCTGGCTGGCACAGCCATTTGCGCAGTGAACCAGCAATAGAAGATCCCTTTCTCTGTCGCTGTCTTTCTCTCTCTCTCTCTGCATTTCAAACAAATAAAATAAATGTTTAAAATCATGAAATTTCAGAGATTAGGGGCATCTTGAAGTCCTTTCTAAATTAAGATTCCATGGACTAATGTGAAATATATAAGGGCAAATTCAATACAGAAAATTAGAGATAAAGTAATAGTGTCAAATATGTAGATAGCATCATAACTAAACAAAGACCTATTCTAATTAGAATTAAGAAGCTGGGGCTCCTGTTATGGCACAGCAGGTAAAGCCCCCACCTGCAATGCTGGCATTCCATATGGGCGCCAATTTGCATCCTGGCTGCTCCACTTCCATTCCAGCTTGCTGCTAATGGCCTGGGAAAGCAGTAGAGGATGGCCCAAGTATCTGGGTCCCTGCTACTCACATGGGAGACCCAGATAAATCTCCTAGCTTCAGAAGGGTTGGAGTGTGGGTGGGAAGGAGTGTAGGGTAGGAAGTATCACTATGTTCCTAAATCTGTACACATGAAATACATGAAAGTTGTATAGCTTAAATAAAAACAAAACAAAACCTCTAGGCTTCAGCCTGGCCCAGTTATGGTCGCTGTGGTCATCTAGGGAATAAACCAGCAAAGGAAGATATCCTCATTTCTCTTCTTTAGCTCTTTCAAATACCATCTCTCCTCTTTAACTCTGACTTTCAAATAAATAAATAAATCTTTAAAACAAATCAAAAAAGAAGCTACCAAAAAAAAACCAACAAAAAAAAAAACCACATAGGTACCATGATCAGCACGTGAATCCTTTCTTAGGGTGACTTTTACAGAATCAAACAAACTGGAACTTGGAATCTGTGCCTACCTCTCCTAGAAGTTCTATAAGCTTAGCGCTACAACAAATCTCAAGTGGACTAGTAGATGATTCCATGAAAATTTACCTTCTCGGTGGTAACCTTAGAGAGATCTTTGTACAAAAGTTTCCGAACATATTCCTGGAGAGGAGGGCGTTTCTTTTTCACCGTCTTTTCAGCTGGAGGTGGGTTGCAGTAGTAGTATGCATTCTCCACCATTGTGACGTATCTTGCATCAAGATGCATGGCTTGTTTCTTTCTCATCATTTGCTCCTAAAATTTAAAAAAAATTAAATCAAAATATTTTCATTCCAAGATTTCTTTAAGATTGATTGATTGTACTGAAATGCAGAGTAAGAGGTGGGGGTGGAGAGAAGAGAGGGAAAGATAATCACTAATGATTCTATTTACTTACTCATTTCCCCAAATGCCAGCAATAGCCTGAACTGGCCTCAGCCAAAACCAGGAGCCACAAACTCCATGCAGGCCTCCCATATGGGTGGCAGAAACCCAAGTACTTGGACTCTCATGTGCTGCCTTGCAGGCACATCAGCAGGAAGCTGCATTGGAAGAGGAGGAGCCAGCACTCTAATAATGGGATGTAGGTAACTTATACAATGAGTTAATCCACTAGGCCATCATGCCTGCCACTCAAGGTATCTTTATTCCTAACTTCCATTCTCAGTGATAAGATTTCAGGGTAATGAGTCAGAAAAGGAATAAAATAATAACTAGATACTTCTAAGAGTGTGTGACCACACTAACTGTTATGCTGCTACCCATTTTTAGAACACATTAGTTCAGGGGCCAGTGTTGTGGTATAGCAGGTAAAGCTGCTACCTGCAGTGTGCTAGCATATCATATGGGCACCAGTTCCAGTCCTGGCTGCTTCGCTTCCAATCCTGCCCCCTGCTAAAGGCCCGGGAAGAGTAACAGAGGATGGCCCAAGTGGTTGGACCTCTGCAATCCATGTAGGAGAGAGACCTGAAGGAAGCTCCTGGCTCCTGTCTTCATCCTGGCCCAGCATTTGCTATTGTGGCAGATTGGGGGGTGAGTCAGCAGATGGAAAATCTCCGTCTCTCTCTTTCTGTTAATTCTGCCTTTCAAATAAATAAATAAATCTTTTTTTTTAAAGATTTATTTATTTATTTGAAAGAGTTACACAGAGAGAGGAGAGGCAGGCCTTCCATCTGCTGGTTCATTCCCCAATTGGCCACAACGGCCAGAGCTGTGCCGATCCGAAGCCAGCAGCAGCTTTTTCCAGGTCTCCCATGTGGGTGCAGGGGCCCAAGAACCCGGGCCATCTTCCACTGTGTTCCCAGGCCATAGCAGAGAGCTGAATCAGAAGTGGAGCAGCTGGGTCTTGAACCAGTGCCCATATAGGATGCAGGTGCTTCAGGCCAGGGCGCTAACCCACTGCACCACAGTGCCAGCCCCAAATAAATAAATCTTAAAAAAAAAAGAGAACACATTAGTTCATGACTGCTTGATCTTAGGCCTTATTCAATTCAGAACTTGGCTACAAATGCAAGTACTTATAACTCTGCCAAACTACATGAACTCTAAAGATCCTTAGAGTGAGGTTCAAATGTATGAATCACAAAAATTAAGAAATAAAATAGGTTGAGAGGGTTCCAAGGTGGTAGAGTAGGGAGGGAGCTTACTGCTCTAGCCCAGGAGAAGACAGTAAAGAAAATTTGGAGAAAATGGCAGAGGAAACATTACCAAAATTAGGAACACGATGGACCAACATAGAGGGCATAGGGGCCCACAGCTCGGACTCCAGCAGCCGAGAAACTACACACCAGCACTGGAAAGTGAGAGGAGACCAGACTGCAACCCAAGCCACTGGTGAAAAAGCTGCAGGAAGAGCCTAGAGGGAGCCTGGCTTGGAGCCCCATGAGGGAAAGTGTACCAGCCAAACAAGAGGAGAAAAAAAAAAAGACAGGACAGCCACGTTTCTCTCTCCCTGATCAATTTACAATAGTGTCCTGTAACAAGCCAACGCAGTGGGTGCCACTTTGGACATTCATAACAGTGCGCCAGCTTGTGTCTGTGCCCAGCAACCGGAAGAGTGAAGACTCCTGACTGGTGTGGAGAATTAACAGGGGGCTAGGAGTTTGAGACTGGGTGAGACTTCTGCAACAGGACTGTGAAAAAAACGGAGGGTGTGTGGGAGGAATCAAGGTGTGGCTGAGACTTTGAGCAGTCTCAGTGGGAGACTCCAGAAGCTCAGTGTTTCCTGGTTACCTGGTGAGACACTGCTGGGGAATCTGAACTTACACTGAGGACTCTCAGATCCTTTGTGTGGTCCTAGGGACAGAACCGATGAACATCATACCCACTGGAGCTAGCGCTCAGGCACTGGTCTCCACTGAGGAAAGGAGCTCAGCTGAGCAAATTAAACTTCCCTTCTGGTTTAAAAAAAAAAAAAGGAGAGAATATTTATTAGACAAAACTTGGTGTGTCACCTTAGGCACACCTTTAACCTTGGAGAACTGAACAGAGCTCTCTGGCCACACCCACTACAAGCCTCTACAGATTCACTGAAAGCAGACATTCCACTTATCTACAGAATCACAGTACAAAGTCAAAAGCCACCACTGTTTAAAAAAAAAAAAAAAAAAAGAGGTAGAGAAATCAATGAGTATTTCCACAAATGACAAAAAACAAATGCACCAATTCAAGAAACAATAAGGGAGACAACACGACAACCCCAGAAGAACATGGCACATCAATGCTAGATGGTGAAGATGATGCAATAGAATAAAACAAGAAATGGAATTCAAAAAAATTGATCATAAGATTACACAGAAGTAATAAAAAGCAAATGAAATAAAAAGCAAAATGAAATGACGAATTCAACAGAACAAATAAAAAATGAAGTGGAGAGCCTTCACAACAGAATCAATGAAGCAGAAAAAAGAATATCAGACTTAGAAGACAAAGCACAGGAAAGTATACAGTCAAACCAAAGACAAGAGGAGGAAATTAGAAAACTAAGAAACACTGTTGGGAATCTACAGGATACTATTAAAAAAAAAAAAGCAACATACAGGTTCTAGGAGTTCTTCAAGGCATGGAGAGAGAGAAAGGATTGAAAGGCCACCTTTTAAGTGAAATAATAACAGAAAACTTTCCTGGTTTGGAGAATGAAAAGGGAAATCCAAGTACAAGAAGAACAGAGAACTCCTACTAAGATGTGACCATAATAGATCCTCACCATGACACATTGTAAGCAAACTCACCAAAATAAAATTAAAGAGAAGATTATAAAATGTGCATGGCTGGGCAAAGTCATTACTTATCAATAGTCACCTTGAATGCAAATGGCCTCAGCTCCTCCAGTAAAAGACACAGACAAGCTAAACAGATTAAAAAAACAAAACCCATCTATTTGCTGCCTACAAGAAACACATCTCATCAACAAAGATGCACAGACTCAAAGTGAAAGGATAAAGATATTCCATGCCAACAGAAACCAAAAAAGAGCTCATATAGCCATAATATCAGACATAATAGATTTTAACAAAAAAAAAACTGTTAAAAGAGAAAAAAAAAGGGCACTATATAATGATTAATAGCTCAATTCAACAGGAAGATTTAACTATTATAAATGTACATGCACATAATTACAGGGCACCTGGCTATTTAAAAGAAACATTAAGGAATTTAAAGACTTAGACTACAATAGCATAGTATTGGGGGACTTCAATACTCCACTTCAGTCTGTCAGCAATGGACAGATCATCCAGAAAGAATATCAACAAGGAAACAGCAGATTTAATCGACACTAGAAACCAAATGGACCTAACAGATATCTACAGAACGTTTCATCCTAGAGTTGTAGAATATACATTCTTCTTAGCAGTATATGGAACTTTCTCTAGGATTGATCACATACTAGGCCACAAACCAAGTCTCAGTAAATTCAAAAACATCAAAATCGTACCATGCATCTTCTCGGACGACAAGAGAACGAAGTTGGAACTCAGCAACTTAAGAATCTCTAGAGCATATGCAAAAACATGGAGACTCAACAACATGCTCCTGAATGAACAGTGGGTCATAGAAGAAATCAAAGAGAAATCAAAAAACTTCTGGAAACAAAAGAAGTAGCTCACTAGGCTAATCCTCCGCCTGTAGTGCCGGCACCCCAGGTTCTAGTCCTGGTCGGGGCACTGGATTCTATCCCGGTTGCTCCTCTTCCAGTCCAGCTCTCTGCTATGGCCTGGGAGTGCAGTGGAGGATGGCCCAGGTCCATGGGCCCTGCACCCACATGGGAGACCAGGAGGAAGCACCTGGCTCCTGGCTTTGGATTGGCGCAGCGCGCCGGCCACAGTGGCCACTTCGGGGGTGAACCAATGGAAAAAGCAAGACCTTTCTAACTCTGCCTGTCAAAAAAAAAAAGACAACAACACATCAAAACTTATAGGATATACAGCAAAAGCAGTGTTAAGAGAGCAAAGTTTATAGCAATAGATGCCTACATCAAGAAATTGGAAAAGCACCAAATAAATAAGCTATCAATGCATCTCAAGGATCTAGAAAAACAGAAAACCAAACCCGACTAGTAGGAGAAAAGAAATAATTAAAATTAGGGAAGAAGTCAATAAAATTGAATTAAAAAATACAAGAGATCAGCAAAATGAAGAACTGGTTTTTTGAAAAAATAAACGAAATTGACACACCATGGGTCCAATTAACAAAAAAAGGAGAGAGAAGACCCAAATCAATAAAATTAAAGATGAAAAAGGAAATGTAACAACAGACATCACAGAAATAAAAAGAATCATCAGAAATTACTAAAACAAACACATCTACTTGATCTACAAAATCTTGTTGATTTTGTATGCCAACAAACTGTGAAACCTAGAAGAAATGGATAGATTCCTGGACACATGCAACCTACCTAAATTGAACCATGAAGACATAGAAAACCTAAACAGACCCATAACTGAGACAGAAATTGAAACAGTAATAAAGGCCCTCCCAACAAAGAAAAGCCCAGGACCGGATGGCTTCACTACTGAATTCTACCAGACATTTAAAGAAGAACTAACTCCAATTCTTCTCAAGTTATTCAAAACAACTGAAAAGTAGGGAATCCTCTCAGATTCTTTCTACGAAGCCAGCAACACCTTAACTCCTAAACCTGAAAAAGATGCAACAGAAAAACAGAATTACAGACCTATTTCTCTGATGAACATAGACATAAAAACCCTCAACAAAATTCCAGCAAATAGAATCCAAAAACATATCATAAAGATCATCCACCCAGACCAAGTGAGATTTATCCCTGTTAGGCAGGGATGGTTCAACAATTCCAAATCAATCAATGTCATACACCACATTAACAAGTGTTGAACAAAACTTATATGATTATCTAAATACATGCAGAGAACGCATTTAATAAAATACAACACCCTTTCATGATGAAAACTCTAAGCAAATTGGGTATAGAAGGTTCCTCAACACAACAAGGCAATTTATGACAAACCCACGGCCAGCATCATATTGAATGCAGAAAAGTTGGAAGCATTTCCAGACAGGGATGCCGACTCTCACCATTGCTATTCAATATAGTACTGGAAGCTAAGCCAGAGCCATTAGGCAAAAAAAGAAATCAAAGGGATACAAATTGGTAACGAAGAAGCCAAACTATCCCTCTTTGTAGACCACATGATTCTTTATATAGGGGATCCAAAAAACTCCATAAAGAGACTATTGGGGGGCCAGTGGTGTGGTGTAGCAAATAAAGCGGCCGCCTTCAGTGCCAGCATCTCATATGGGTGCCAGTTTGAGTCCCAGCTGCTACACTTACAATCCAGCTCTCTGCTATGCCCTGCAAAAGCAGTAGAAGGTGGCCCAAGTCCTTGGGCCCCTGCACCTGCATGGGAATCCTGGAAGACGGTCCTGGCTCCTGGCTTCAGACTGGCAGAGCTCCAGCAGTTGCAGCCATGTGGGGAGTGTCGCTCCCCCTCTTTGTGGAGGAACGACACTAAACCCTGCCTAGGTTTCCTATCCGAGTCACGGCACCATTATGTCGCTCCCCCTCTTCATGGAGGAACGACACTAAACCCTGCCTAGGCTTCACATCCGAGTCACGGCACCATTATGTCGCTCCCCCTCTTCGTGGAGGAACGACATAGGACCCTGCGCTGTTCTTTTGTCTGCTCGGCCCTCCCTGGGTTTGCTGCTGGTTCTTCCCGGGTTGGCTACCGTCCCTTCCACCTCCGTGGAAGGGCGGTTCCCCCTGCCACTTTCCCCACTTCCGCGGGGGAGCGGCACACCGCCGGCCGGCTCTCTCGGGGGCTGCTCAGGTGTTCCTTCAGATAGATGTTCCTGGTGCATGTTGTCTCTCTCCTCCTTTATAGTCCTCTTCCACCAATTCCAACTCTGCTACCCATACGCCGAGTACGCTGCTCTCCTCCAATCAGGAGCAGGTCCTACAGTTTATTGGTTGAACTGGAGGCAGCTGTGTAGAAGCTGTTTCCTCCTCTCCCAGCGCCATATTGTGGGAGAGCAGATGCATAGAATAAGTCTTAATTCGAGTAACAGTCTAGTCTGAGTTGCTCCCCACAGGGAGTGAACCATCAGATGGAAGACCTCTCTCTCTGCCTCTCTGTAACTCTGCCTTCAAATAAATAAATGAATCTTTCTAAAAAAAAAAAAGAGAGAGAGAGACAGACAGACAGACTAATGGAGCTCATAGAACAGTCTGGTAAAGTAGCAGGATAGAAAATCAAAACACAAAAATCAACAGCCTTTGTATACACAGAAAGTGCCAAGGCCTTAATATACTTCAGATGAAACTCACCATCTGTTTCCTCCCTTACATTCCTTTATCTGGGACTGGCAGCATCATCCACTCAGGTGTCCAGCTCAGAATCTTGGGCCTTAGTGGAGGGCACTTTCTTCTTCACCTTTTATGTCATCACCAAGTCTTACCAATTACACTTTCTAAAAACCTTCATACAGCTAGTTCTTATTATCTGTCCCTCCAACATTACACCAATCTAGTTATTCTATTTCTTCACTGTTAGCTCCGTAGGTTTATAAAACAGCCTTTTGACTGTTTCTACTTCTAGTCTCAGCTGCCTCGCAGTTATCTCCTCCATACTCAACTTGCTAAAAATACTAATCCAATCCTATCTACTTCACCTGCTTAAAATCCTTCAATAACTATTTTCTACAATCAAGAAAAACTCAGGCTGTTGAACATACCACTCATAATCTAGTTTGTGCCTACCTCTCTGGTCTTACCAGCAGCTGCTTTGTTCAATTGGTTTCTTTGCCTTGAAGACTCAGCTTAAGGCTCTAAAATAAGTATCACCTTTTCTAGGAAATCTTTCCTGATATCCCAAGAGTAGATTAAGTACCTTTTATAACTATGCCCGTAACGTGCTCTGCTTATTCACATTATCTTCTTGCACTAAGCATAGTTAGTACAATTAACTGTATGTACTTGCTTGGTTTCCTTATTAGACTGTCAACTACAGGAGGGCAGGGACCAACTCTTTCACCCAGAGCTCAGAGTCTGCACTCAATAAATACTATGTGGCCATTAAGGAAGATCTTTCTTGGGACTGATAATGTCGTGTGGTGGGTAAAGTTGCTGCCTGCAGTGCGGGCATCCCATATGGGTGCCAGTTGGAGTACCAGCTGCTCCACTTCCAATCCAACTCTCTGCTATTGCCTGAGAAAGCAGCAGAAGATGGTCCAAGTCCTTGGGCCCCTGCACCTTCATGGTAGACTCAGAAGAAGCTTCTGGTTCCGGCTTTCAGATCGGCTCAGCTCTGGCAATTGAGGCCATTTGCGGAGTGAACTAGCGCATGGAAGACTTCTTTCCCTCTCTCTCTCACTCTCTCTGCCTCTGCCTCTCTGCCTTTCAAATTAAAAAAAAAAAAAAAATTCTTTTTATAAAAGGAAGCTCTTTCTTGATCATTCACTTGGGATTAGGTGCTCCCTCTAGGAGCCCACAATATCTGTGGCAGACGTCTATCAAAGCACTTAGGACGCTGCGCTGGAATTACTTATTTTGTTCGTGTTCACCAGGTGTGGATTGCTTTGAGGACTGCAACTGCATTTCATTCTTTGAACCATACCACCCCTTCTACCCAGCTGTAAAATCCAAGATTAAATCCAGAAACAAACAAGGCTCCTATCCAGAAAAATCAAGAAAATCAATGATAATAGCAAGCTGTTTTTGCTATAAGGATTTTTACCCCTTATAGATCCATTAAGCCAAGAAAACTGGCCAGATAAAAAGGAATTTGATTTTCAGCAATGCTATGTTCATCACACCACAATGACTGATAAATGTTTTTCCTAGGAAAAATGCCAAGGATTCAATGTTATAAACAAAACAGAGGCATTAAAAGTAAGTTAAATTTTGTTGGCTTCTCTATTATACATTTATGCAATATCTCATTTAACTGTACCATTCTCAGTTGAACAGGAAAAATAGGTTAGTTCATCTGTTATAGTAAGATCTGAACTTAGAGTGACTACTTGTATGATTAATGTGATGTAAGACTTAAGAGAATTTGGGAATCAACTCAATTCAACGGCCATCATGCTGACATGCTACAAATATATCACAGAAATAAATTCACATGTTTTTCATTTTAAATGGCAACAGTTGAGAGTACTTAGGTTCATAACTAGATTTTAAAATAATACAAGATATTTAGAAAATAATGACATAATCTTTGTATGACAACACTGACACAATGGCAGTCTATGCCCATGGATTCCTAAACCAGAGGTCTCTTAAACACCAACACTCCTCCTTGGGGCCAGCACTATGGCACAGTGGGTTAACACCCTGGCCTGAAGCGCCAGCATCCCATATGGGCACCAGTTCAAGACCCAGCTGCTCCACTTCCGAACGAGCTCTCTGCTGTGGCCTGGGAAAGCAGTAGAAGATGGCCCAAGTCCTTAGGCCCTGGCACCCGCGTGGGAGACCCAGAAGAAGCTCCAGGCTCCTGGCTTTGGATCGGCACAGCTCCAGCCATTGCTGCCAACTGGGGAGTGAACCATCAGATAGAAGACCTCTCTCCTCTCTCTCTGCCTCTCCTCTGTGTAACTCAGATTTTCAAATAAATAAATAAATCTTAAAAAAAAAAAAAGAAAAACAAAGAAACACCAACACACCTCCTCTAACACACATACAATCTCTTTCCCCCTCAAGGGTTACAAACAAATGTTTAGAAACCATCAAGTAAATATATTAACTGCTCAATAAAAACAGCTATTTCGATAGTCTAAGCAGTTCAGAAAATATCTTTTCTCCCAAAATTAATTTGAAAGCTTATATTTTATAATTTTTAATTTAAAAATTTAAATGTATATTTTAAGCTTACATTTCATATTAATGATGGCTTACAATGGTACCAAAAACATAAGGATGGCTCAAACATAGTATATTCAGAGTACTTTGGGGTCAGTGCTTTGGTGTAGGTTAAGCTGCTGCCTATAGCATGGCATCCAAAATGGGCACTGATTCAAGTCCCAGCTGCTCCACTTCTGACCCAACTCCCTGCTAATGCACTTGGGAAGGCAGCAGAAGATGGCTCAAGTGCTGGGTCCCCTGTTCCCATACGGAAGATGTGGATGAAGTGCCTGGCTCCTGGCTTTGGCCTGGCACGGCTCTGGCCATTGCAGCCATTTGGGAAATGAGCCAGTGGATAGAAGATCTCTCTCTTTCTGCTTCTGCCTCTCCCTCTCTCTAACTTTGCCTTTCAAATAAATAATAAATCTTAAAAAAAAAAAAAGTACTTGCCCATTATCAAAAGTTTCATGGGTTGAACTTATTCCTCTTTAATGGTACTGTGAACTCACTGGCAGCAAAGTGAGAAAAATTACTTAGCTGTTCAGGGACAGCAGGTCTTAAGTATCTGATGTTCTAGTTTAGGCATAAATACTCCTAATGCAGAGCAAGATAACCTGCACTGGGGCAATGTTTTTAATGTCTCAAGTAAATCATATCCCCAGCTTGTACCAGGATCCTCAAGCTCTTACCAAAAGTACACTGGTCCTCAGGTGTGATTCTGGAGATCTGAACAGAAATCGCCCACATGTTTCCAGAAGGGTGCATGCCATTTCAATATGGTGATGAGAAAAATCTGACAGAAGCATCTAGAATAATAAGAATGATGAAAAACAACAAACACTTCAATGCTAACAGAAAATAGTCTACTTTAAACATAACTTAGTGAAAGTAGCCTTCTTCTGACTAGTATTTACAAAGTACAAGTTATTGTCTTCATCTATTTAATATTCTTTTTTACTTCCTCTTTCTTTCAAATTGAACAAATATTTAGGGGTTGGTGATGCATCCCATATGGGTGTCAGTTCAAGTCCTGGATGCTCTGCTTCCAATGCAGCTCCCCATTAATGTGCCTGAGAGAGCAGCGTAGAACAGCCTAAGTGCTTGGGCCCTTGCATCCACGTGGGATACCCTGAAGAGGCTCCTGGCTCCCAGCTTTGGACTGGCCCAATCCCAGTTGGTGTGGCCATATGGGGAGTGAATCAGCAGATGAAGACCTCTCTGTCTCTATCTGTAACTGTATCCCAAATAAAAAAAATGAATCTTTAAAAAAAATTATTTCATTTTATTCACCACTTAAAACTAAAATTTTAAATTATTCTACTAAAAGCAATCAAATAATTCAACACTAACCTTTAAACAATGTAGTGTGTCATTTTTCGTGAACATCTTAAACTTGGTTAACTCTCCAATAAAACGAACAGTTTTGTTCTTGGTTTCAATATTGATCTGGTCCTTTTTACGTACCTATAAGTTAAGAGAAAAAATATATAGCTTAGATAATCAACATTTTTAAATCTCTGTGATAAGAAATGTCATTCTATTTGAGTTCATTCCAAATACAATAAACCAGATATAATTTCTAGCTTTATTTTAAGTTGAAGAATATTTTGCTCTGTTTAATACCGGTGCTAGGAAAGCCTGGTTTAAAAAAACAAAAATGCCTAAAGCTCACTTATATAAAAATGTTACTAAGGTTTATATAATATAAGGTTCATATAATAATTATGAATTATAATGAAAGTCATTATAAATTCACTACAGTGAACCATTCAGCATAATTATTGTTCTTTTTTATTACCAATCATGCTCCAATGTCAATTCAAAAGCTCTGTAAATGTAAGTGCTCTACTTAGGGCACACATCTCATAGCAACAGACAACAAATGCTACAAAATATCCTAACATTGTACATTGTAAATAGAAACATCAAGATAAAAATAATTAAACTCAGAATTGCATTTTCATTAGAAAACCAGACTTATAGACTAAAAATCTTTTATTTGAATAAGTCATTAAATAAGATTGTCTTTCTTTATTCTGATGCTCTTTCCATAATAGTATCCTTTTTCACTTCTTCCACATAATAACATTCTGAGACAGATCAGCAGCAGTGATTATTCTGATTAAATAGTTAAACACAACAAAAAATTACAAGGAGGTCAAATGACTTGATCAAGCAAAGATCAATACTAAGATCCCAATCTCCTGTCAATTGAGAATTCTACCACACATATGTGCAGGGATTTGAAATACAGCTTAATCTCACCTGCAGCTGCACACTTGACAACAATCATTTATATAAAAATTAAACTTTCAAATACCTGGACAGCTAATACTTCAATGGAATTTGTCACCAGAATTTTTAAGTATCTACTTTCTTTAGCAATCAAAGGTAGGTGTTTATACACTTTTCAGATATTTAGAAATAATTTTAAAACCATGTTTACTAAAACCTCACTATAACTGAATGTAATATAAAGCTCACTATAACTGAATGTAATATAAAGAATCAATAAAACGAACAAAAATAAAGTCACATAAGTTCAACTTCCACACAGAACTTTTTTTTAACACTTATTCATACAAGACAGCTTGAGATTACAGACTAACAGAAAATATAATTAGAATCTCATTTTTAATATTAAACAAGGTAACATTAAATAAATAAGTTTTAAGGCTTATAACTGAAGAAAGAGCACAGCCTTTATAAAGACCAATTCACAGGCCTGGCACTGAGGCCCAGTGGATTAAGCTACAGCCTGCGATGCTAGCATCCGGTACGGCCAACAGTTCCTGTCCTGGTTGCTCCATTTCTGATCCAGCTATTTTCTAATGTGCTTCGGAAAGCCACAGAAGATGGCCCAAGTGCTTGGGCCGCTGCCACCCACATGGGTGATCTAGATGGAGTTTCAGGCTCTAGGTTTTGACCTGGCCCAGGTATGGCAGTTGCGGCTCTTTGGGGAGTAAACCAGCAGATGGAAGATCTCTAACTCTGCCTTACATACAAACAAATGGGGAAAAAAAAAAAAAAAAAAAAAAAAAAAAGCAAAGCTTTTCAAATCAATCAAAAAAAATGTATTCCAATCCTTTATTCAGCACTTTCCACTCTTCATTTCTTGACACTGCTGCAAAAACTAACTGCAGATGAATTAACAATGTAAATTTTTCTATATAATTTTAGTTCAGTAATGTATCTTCTAAATATAGGGCCCATGTTGTGGCAGAGCAGGTTAGGCCACCACTGGCAAGGGCAGCATCCCACACAGCAGAGTGTCGGTTTAAGTCCTGGCTCATCTGCACCCTCTCCTGCTCTTTGCTAATCAACTTTGGGAAAGCAGCAAATGATGCCTGCGCCCTGACCTCCACACAGGGAGCCATGTGGGGAGTGAAAAGGTAGACGAGACTAGTACATACACTCTCAAGTAAATATATTTTTAATTGAAAAACTACTAATTTTTAAATATGTTTAAATAAAACTGTCCCCCCAATTATTAAATAAGTAGGCTCTATTAAAAATTTCAATAGACAACTAGAAAGGGAAAATATTCCTCATAGTTCCACTATCCAATGATAGCCAGAGTTAACATATTTACATGTAATTCTTTTCCAATCTCTACTTTCTGAATGTTTCCATGTAACTATAAATTTGTTATATTTATGTCTTACTTTAAAAAAAAGCACTTTATGATATAAAAGTTTTTATCACTTTAAATAGTTCTGCATCATTTCAGCACTGCAATCATAACTATTTTACTGATCTGTTGAGTTTTTACACGTCAGTTTTATTCTCTTACAGTTCACGTGGCACACAAAGCCTTTTTTTTTTTTTTGGTATGTAGGATTACTGACTTAGATAATCAAAGTTGTCCAATGTATGAATGCCTCTGAAGATCTTGAAACATTTTACCAAATTCCTTCTGCAAATTCCTTTCTGAATGAAGTATATGAAAATGTCGGTTTCTCATTTCTATTACCTTTACTAATCTGTCGGTTGAGTTAGCAAATCTACTGCTTTAACTAGAATTTCTTTGACTACCAGTGAGATTTCTCATAGTATGTTAACCAACTTTACTTCTCAGATGAGTTCTTAAGCAGGGAGCTAAAGAAATATATTGGATCTGGCAGAAAACAGAGACAGGGAAACTTGATGAAAAACCTAGTATCACAATTGAAGTTATGGAAAATAAAAGACACTGGCAGTAGGTATGAAAAGAAGATGTTAGATTTGGGATGTTTTAGCTTGAAAATGCTTTAGAAAGTAGCATCCAAAAGAATTTAATGAATTCTTGGCTCCTGAAAACAGAGATCTCTTATTAATAGACTAAAATGTAAGTTCAAGGAAGGATGGGTTACAGAAATAGATATGAAGTTTAAAAAAAAGGCATTTTAAAGAAGGAAATAACAAGTTTGGTTCATGGGCATGTTTAGTTAGAATCAAAAGAAAATTTTCTAAGTACGGAGAGAGATACTCTGGCATAAGATAGACTTGGGGAAATGCATGTTAACTGAAGGTCAGGTAATATGTAGTCTGTCAAAAAGTAGGGTGAAAAAAGAAAGACTAGGAAACCCCTACATATAAACTCTGAGAGAAGAAAAGGAAAAGGAGACTGAGAACAGCAATCATAAGAACAAGGAGAGACTGATAGTACAGAAGGTCTAACTACTACAAAATGGTATTTATGTTCAAGTACTATGTAAAGCACTCTGCATGTATTATCTTATTTAATTCTTAAAAACAATTTTATTTAAAAAAGACAGAGGGAGCAGGCATTTAGCCTAGCAGTTAAGACACCCACATCCCTTATCAGAGCACTGGATTCAACACCCAGCTCTGGATCCTGACTATCTGGGAGGGAGCGCTAAGTAGTTGGGTTCCTACCACCCACATGGGAGATCCGGATTGAGTACCTGGCTCCTAGCTGCAGCTTTGGCCTAATCCAGGCTGTTGTGGGCATTTGGGGAGTAAACTATCAGATGGGAGCTGTGTCTTTTTGCCTCTCAAATAAATAAAAACTAAAAGATGCAATTATCACCCCCATTTAACAGAGAATAAGGAAACTGAGGTTTACAGCACTTGATTAACTTGGCCAAAGTTAACAACATTAACACAGTGGTGAAGCCAGAATAACTTTCCTAAAAAAGTAGGCAAGTCTAAGAGTTTAGAATCTGCAGGGTCATCAACTGACAGAACTGGGAAAATACTGATGGTCCCTTGCTAGGGTGCTGTTATGATGGTGAATCAAAAGGTAAATGTCAGTAGAGAAGAGAGAGACAAGTATAATTTAAAAAGGCAATTAACAGGGGCCAGTGCTGTGGCATAGCAGGTAAAGCCGCCGCCTGCATCCCAAATGGGCGCTGGTTTGAGACCTGGCTGCTCCACTTCCAATCCAGCTCTCTGCTATGACCTGGGAAAGCAGCAGAAGATGGCCCAGGTCCTGCACTCACGTGGGAGACCTGGAAGAAGCTCCTGGTTCCTGGCTTCAGATCTGCACAGCTCCAGCCGTTGCTGCCAACTGGGGAGTGAACCAGTGGATGGAAGACCTCGCTCTCTTTCTCTCTGTGTAATTCTAACTTTCAAATAAATAAATAGACTTAAAAAAAAAAAAAGTCAAAAAGGAAATCAGAGAGAATGGCTGTGTGCTGTGTGTGTGTGTGTGTACATGCACTTCTGTGAAGGAGGTATTGAAAGTTTTGTTGTTGCTGCTTTTATTTTACTTTCATTTGAAGATGAGAAAGTGTTGAGCATATTTATGGACTGATAGAAAATCCTGGGGAAAGTATGCAGATATGGGTGTGGGGAAAGACAAAGCACAGCGGAAGCAGCGCGTGATCAATTACCTCAAGTACCCTTCTCTCCCGAGAGTAGTTCACAAAGTATGCTCCTACAATTCTGATATTCTTCCGAGGTAACAAAGCACCGTAGCAATAAAAAAATGTCTATTTCCTAACTCCAACCTCAACTTCCAAAGGGGTGAAGATGACATAAAAAATTTTCTTAATTTTAAGTTTTACACCGAAAGTGCATATTATGCTTGGTCCAGTAATTAGTATTTTAATTTGGAGTCTGAAGGGTATATGCATATAATTCAAACTATAATTCATACTGCCCACCAGTAGAACTGTTTGATGGGATTAAATACATCGATGTCATGTATTCTCATGTATCTGTCCCAGAAGTAGCTGCATTTATCAAAGTGTGTTCTTTAGGAATTTACATACTCATGTCCCGCCAGGAGATTCAGAGAGCATATTAACTTAACAAAGCTTGGAGAATTCTCATAATAAACCAAAACAAAACCATATAATCTTATTGAATTCAGTGTTTCCAAACTTTTCTATTAAGCATATAAACTTCTTCTTGTATTATATTAACTACCTATGCAACTCAGAAATACACTTTTGCAAATGCTGGTCCAGAAAAATCTTAGCCACAAACTTTATAATAACACACTTACTTCAAGAAGCCATTATAGAACATTCTAATCCTCACGAGACTTTTCCCTTCCCCTGAGCTCAAAGCATATACTCTCCAATAATTCCTCTGACAATTAAGCATGTACTTCTTATAACTATTAGATTAAGGGCTGGGCTGGCGCCGTGGCTCACTTTGTTAATCCTCCGCCTGCGGCGCCGACATCCCATATGGTTCTAGTCCCGGTTGTTCCTCTTCCAGTCCAGCTCTCTACTGTGGCCCGGGAAGGCAGTGGCAGATGGCCCAAGTGCTTGGGCCCCTGCACCCCCATGGGAGACCAGGAAGAAGCTCCTGGCTTTGGATCAGCGCAGCGCCAGCCGTAGCAGCCATTTGGGGAGTGAACCAGCAGAAGGAAGACCTTTCTCTCTGTCTCTCTCTCTTTCACTGTCTATAACTCTACCTGTCAAATAATAAAAAAAAAAATTAAAAATAAAAAAAAGATTAAGGACTGAGCTTTTTATTTTACTCTTGCTTTTGTGACTCTGCCTGTCTCCCCAACGATACGGTGAGGTTCCTGGCATCAGGAATTGTCTCGGCAATACTACTTATCTGTGCACAGAAAGTAGGATAAAGCATGCACTGAGCTCAGCAGACAATTATTGATTTTATCTGCACTCAGAGCAACTTATTACAAAGCTAAATTTTGCAAACCTGATTTTTTCATTGGCCAATAAACACTTGAATTTCATGCCTTTTCATAGACTACTAATGCTAATTTTCCATCTTATCATCACCCCCACCATAACCCACCCCCTGAAGCCACAAGGTAGCTGGCTAACCTGAGCGTAGGAAGGAAGGGAAGCTTTTTGGTGACAGGCCATTCATCTTTCAGAATGTTGATTCAAAAAACTCAAAACCAACCAAGGTAAAAATTCTTAAGGCAGGAATCAATAAAACATGGGCGACAGTAGCTTTCACTGAAATCACAGAATTTATGTAACCTTTTAAGTGACACATATTTGGATTCCCAACAACTGAAGAGCCATTATATGGAAACCGCACCCTGACTCTTTATGAGCAATTCTGTTTATTTTACACCATTGATGCCTCTGTATTGATCCTGGAGAATGGCTTTTACTTTATGAAAGCACAAGTACTATCCTTACACTGGGAGAACAAGGTAGCAGCAACTGGCTCACTTCCCAGTTGGACTATCACTTAGCAATTGCAAGCTCTGCTGAGCAAAAATACAATCTAAAAATTTGGAATTCTATAAATTCGCAGCTGTTATATTTCCATAATATTTCAAACTATGCTTATCAACAAAATCATTAAGCTCTAAAGCTAAAGAATCCTCACTCAACTTACAAGAATATATATATTACAAGATAAATGCTTAAATACATACATGAAATCTGAAATCCCCCCTCAGCATGGAACAAAGATCCTCTGCTACATCAGACATGCAGGGATGCAATGTAGCAACCAATCTTGCATAAAATGGTAGCAAATCCAACCTGCAAAAGTTATATGTGATATGTGTAAGACATACTAAAAATAATTCATTTTAAAACTTAAACTTTCTCAGACATAATCACACATTACATGATTAGAAAAATTAACAGCATATAGACATGCCTACTTATTGCCATCACAATGAACTGTCTGAAAATTCAATAAGCCTTGTGAAAACTTATTAATAATCTGGTACTTTCCACTTAGCGCACTTTTCACACATTAGTGATTTCACTAAGTATGTATTTCCGATAAAACAAAAAACACCAAGTGAAAAAAGATTAAATTTTTACATGGCTGCAATTTTTAATCACATAATTACCAAGCAACTGCATACTTACAAACCTAAAGGTAACATAAATCATGCAAAACCCTTCCAGATCACTTTCATTTTTTCCTGTGATAAATTATTTGGCCATCAATGTCTAAAGAGGGTAACTTATAACTACCTACCAAGTCAAAACAGTACCACGAACTCCACGCACTAATTTACATATTCTACTCATCACAGAACCCATAAGATCCTCATGTGGGATCTTACTTCAGGCAAACAGGTGACACTAGTGCTGGCACCCCCTTCCATTCACAGTGCTCCTACCTATCATCAGACCTGGCTGTAGCTCAGCACTCCAAGCAGCCACGACTAATCAATCAACACACAAGCTGAAAGTAGCTTTCCATTTCTCTGTTAGACATTATTTTATAATACTTGACTACACAATGATTCGACATTCAACAGATCAGACCGGAAGATCAGAAGTAAAGAACTAATAAAAGCAGCTGTACGGACAACAGTAAGTAATGGGAGCTCACAAAGAAGGAGGTTTAATACTATACAAATCACAGGGCCCAACACGGGGTGGGTAAATCCACCACTTACAGTGCCAGTATCCCATATGGGTGCTGGTTCAAGTCCCAGCTGCTCTACTTCCGATCCAGCTCTCTGTTTTGGCCTGAGAAAGCAGAAGATGGCCCCCGTACCCATGTGGGAGACCCCGAAGAAGCTCCTGGCTCTGGATCAGCACAGCTCCAGCTATTGCAGCCATTAGAAATTGAAGCAGATTAAAGATTCCTCTCTCTCTCTCTGCATCTCAAATAAATAATCAAACAAACTATACAAATCAGACACAAAAACTCAAAAGTTATGATAGACTGAGGACATTTACAACAGAAACAGAACTATACGATTTAACTATGCAGCCGGCGCCGCGGCTCACTGGGCGATCCTCCACCTGCGGTACCAGCACCCTGGGTTCTAGTCCCGGTTGGAGCGCCGGATTCTGTCCCGGTTGCTCCTCTTCCAGTCCAACTCTCTGCTGTGGCCCGGGAGGGCAGTGGAGGATGGCCCAGGTCCTTGGGCCCTGCACCCGCATGGGAGACCAGGAGGAAGTACCTGGCTCCTGGCTTCACTGGGGGGTGAACCAATGGAAAAAGGAAGACCTTTCTGTCTCTCTCTGTCTAAACTCTGCCTGTCAAAAAAAAAAAAAAAAAAGAAAAGAAAAGAAAAGAAAAAGAAAAAAAATTTAACTATGCCCAAATAAATCACTATACAATAGAATAAGATATGAAAACGGTTTGATATCCAGGGAAAAGACTGCATACCATGAAAGATTTAGATTTAAATCTGGGAAACTTCCAGCAAGGACATATTAACCTTGACATAGAAGGGGTATAGTGAAAGAACTGAGATACAATGGAAAGGTGGGTTTAAGGGGAAAAAAAATGAAAGCTCTGTACTCTTTTCTGACCATTACAAAATCTAATAATATTTTCATTTTTTGTGTTCATACTAATGTACAGGTCCTGTCCTACATTTCATTATATATAATTGTATACGACAACTATATAAAAGCATATTAAATATATAATGTTTATATATATATATATCAATCAACTTGGTAATTCTAATAACTCATCATTTCAGAAATAAGGGAACAGATGATGATAGAACAAGGTAGCACTATACCTTAATAATTTTTATAAAATGAACCATATCCTTCTTTAGAGAATGAATGACAATTACATTCTATTACATGAAGATTTAAAAATTTGGGGAGTGAGTTGCCGGCAAAGTGGGCTAAGCCTCTGCCTGCAGCACAGGCATCCCATATGGGCTCTGGTTCTAGTCCCAGCTGTTCCTCTTCCAATCCAGCTCTTTGCTATGGCCTAGGAAAGCAGTGGAAGATGGCCCAAGTTTGGGCCCTTGCACCCACATGGGAGACCCAGAAGAAGCTCCTGGCTTCAGATTATCCCAGCTTTGGCCGTTGCAACCATTTAAGAGTAAACAAGTGGATGGAAGACCTCTCTCTCTCTCTGGCTCTACTTCTCTGTGTAATTCTTTCAAATAAATAAAATAAATATTTTAAATAAAAAAAAAAAGGCCCCAGCATTGTGGCATAGTGGGTAAAGCTGGGATGCCAGTATCCCATATGTGTGCCTGTTCATGTCCTGGCTGTTCCACTTCCGATTCAGCTCCCTACTACTAGCCTAAGAAAAGCAGCAGAAGATGGCCCAAGTGAGAGACCACGCAGATGAAGTTCCTGGCTTTGGCCTGGCCATTGCAGCCATCTGGAGATTTAACCAGCTAGATGGATGATTTCTCTCTCTGTAGTTCTTCCAAATAAATAAACAAATATTAAAATAAAAATAAAACCATAATGTTTTGAATTGAAACATTTATAGATAACTTTAAACATTTATGTAAAATATTTTATCAGTGGAAAGTCAAGCTTCTGTAACACGGAAAAATAAACAAAAGTGGGTTGCATCAGTACTTGATGACATTACAAAATTAAAGTATTCCTGTAATGTGCTCTCAGAAATAATTTAACAAATATTCTTTTTCAGTTCAAAAATTAATTGCCAAATTCAAATATAAGACTTTAAATCTACTCCTCATTTCTGCTGATCCCTGTTACCACAACTACAGGTCAGAAAAACAGAGCTCAGAGCTGGGATGACAGGACAGCAAAGGAGGAGTTAGGAGGCTGCGATCTCAGGGGCTGATGCCACCTCCTCCCCTGCTACTTGCATGCTCGGCCCTGCTCCAGGCACATGGCCCCTCACTAAACTCACTCAGAGCTAGGCATGGTTCTCTTCCTTTGGACGGAACAAGCTTTCCTCAAGTATCTGTCCTGTTTATTCCTTAAGGGCAAGGTGCCTCCAAGAAACCCATTCTGAATACTCCACCACAACCACAAATCCTGGGACAATGCTGTGGCATAGTGGATTAAGCCACAGTTTGTGACATGAGCAGCCCAATAAGGTGTTGGTTTGAGTCTAGGCTACTTCACTTCCAATCCACCGTACTGCTAATGCACCTGGGAAAGCAATGGAAGATGGCCCAATCCTTGACCCTCCTACAAAAGTAGGAGACCCAGATGAAGCTCCTAGATTTGGCCTGGTCCACCCCTGGCTGTTACAGTCATTTGGTTGAGAGAACCAGTGGATGGAAGTTCTCTCTTTCTCTCCCTGCCTCTCCAACTCTGCCTTTCAAATAAATAAATAAATCTTTAAACACACACACCACACACACACCAATCCACCCCATTCTAAAAACTCCCAAGCATCTTACCCTTCATTGCTTTTAAAAATAGAATTTACGACCTTCTACCATAATACACAATCTGTGTACCTGTTATGATAATCTTATCCTATACCCTTCTCCATTGGAATGTAACTTCCAGAAAGACAGTTACCAGCACTGAAAACAGTGCCAGGAATATAAGTACCCCATACACAGGTTTCTTTGTGTGTATTAAGATAAATGAGGTGCCAGCGCCATGGCTCACTAGGCTAATCCTCCGCCTTGCAGCGCCAGCACACCGGGTTCTAGTCCTGGTCGGGGCGCCGGATTCTGTCCCGGTTGCCCCTCTTCCAGGCCAGCTCTCTGCTGTGGCCAGGGAGTGCAGTGGAGGATGGCCCAGGTCCTTGGGCCTTGCACTCCTTGGGAGACCAGGAGAAGCACCTGGCTCCTGCCATCGGATCAGTGCGGTGCACCGGCTGCAGCGCGCTGGCCGCGGCAGCCATTGGAGGGTGAACCAACGGCAAAGGAAGACCTTTCTCTCTGTCTCTCTCTCTCTCTCACTGTCCACTCTGCCTGTCAAAAAAAAAAAAAAAAAAAAAAAAAAGATAAATGAGGTACCTCACTCTTAAGTATATTGTTAGAATGTAGTCCAAGATACTATTCTGCCTAAGGAACCAATATTCAATTATAAAAAAAATTTGTTTATTTGAAAGAGAGAGAGGGAGACAAACAGATCTTCTATCTGCTGGTTAACTCCCCAAATGGCCACACAGCAAGGGTTGGGCCAGGCTGAAGCCAGGAAGCAGTAACTGCATCTGGGTCTCCTATGTGGATGGCAGTGGCTCAAGTTCATTGGGCCATCTTCAGCTGCTTTCCTAGGGGCATAAACAGGGAGCTATATCAGAAATGGAGCAGCTGGAACTTGAATTGGTGCCATTATAGGATGTCAGCATCATAGACAGAGGCGTAACCCATTATGCCAACCACAAAACATGCAATTTTTATAAATAATACAAAATTTTATCAAATGTTATATTTTATCAAACAAAAGCTAGTTCATCAAATACTTTCAAATAAGTAATAGAATCTTCATACAGTTTCTTATTTCCTCTATAGACATTTTATATACACAAACACATACATATAATAATGGATTCCCCATGTTGAAGCATCCTGTCTTTTTTTTTTTTTGGTAATTTATTTATTTTGAATGTCAGAGGTATTGAGGTGGGGGAGTGGAGGAGGAATCTTCCATTCACAAGTTCACTCCCCAGATGACCACAATAAGCCAGCACTGGGCCAGGCTTCTAGCCAGAAGCCAGGAGTTTATTCCAAGTCTGCCACATGGGTGGCAAGGGCCCAAACACTTGAGCCATCATCCATTGCTTTTCTCAGGCCATCAGCAGGGAGCTGGATCAGAAATGTAGCAGCTGGGACACAAACTGGAGCCCATATGGGATGCCAGAGTTGCAGGCAGTGGCTTTACTTGCTGCACCACAATGCCAGCCCCATATTTGGTTATTTGTAAGATGAATCATTTTATGCTCACAACAGCCTAGGATGGGCCAGGCTGGAACCAGGGACAAGGAAGCTGATCTGGACCTCCCATGTACCCTGGAGGGCCCCACCTACTTGGGTGCCTTCCAAAGTGCACATTAGCAGGAAGCTAAAAACAGGAGTGTTAACTAGGACTCCAATATGAGATGTGGGCAACCCGTGCATTGTCTTTAATCGCTATTGCAAACTTCCATCCCATCAATGCCCTTTCACTATGCTGGTTTGTTTTTTCTTTTTAGTTCCATTTAGTTTTATGTATTTATTTGAGGGGAAGAGAGCAGAAAGACAGAGAACTCCTTTCACTGGTTCACTCCCTAAATGCAGGCAATAGTCATGGCTTGGCAGGGGCAAGAGCCAGGAGCTAAGAATTTAATCCAGGTCTCCTATGTGGGAGCTAGGAACCCAATTACTTGAGCCATCAGTGCTACTTCTCAGGGTCTGCACTGACAGAAGACAGAGACAAGAGTCAGAGTAAAGAACTGAAGTTGGGCACTCTGATGTGGGATGTGGGTGTCTGAAGTGATACAGTGTAACCGGCAGTTAGTAAAAAGTTCAGCTGAGCTGGAATTCTTCTACTCCTGCAAAGTAATGTTTGTCTCATTTCCCTCACTGATAAATGAATCCTTAGAATTTTTACCTCTGTGGGAGACAAGAACTCAGAATGGAAATTAATATGCTGGTGCCGTGGCTCACTAGGCTAATCCTCAGCCTTGCGGCACCGGCACATCGGGTTCTAGTCCTGGTCGGGGCGCCGGATTCTGTCCCGGTTGCCCCTCTTCCAGGCCAGCTCTCTGCTGTGGCCAGGGAGTGCAGTGGAGGATGGCCCAAGTGCTTGGGCCCTACACCCCATGGGAGACCAGGAGAACCACCTGGTTCCTGCCATCGGATCAGCGCAGTGCGCCAGCCGCAGCGCGCCGGCCTCTGCGGCCATTGGAGGGTGATCCAACAGCAAGGGAAGACCTTTGTCTCTGTCTCTCTCTCTCACTGTCCACTCTGCCTGTCAAAAAAAAAAAAAAAGAAAAAGAAAAAAAAAAAGAAATTAATACGCAAACTGCCTACATCATTGACCACTGGGTTAAATGCCCAATTTCTGAATTATTATTTTTAATACACTGTGAATACGATACTGGTGTCGTACATAGAATTTTTATTTACAATATTGAATTGGCCAATACTTTTAACCTTCTTGCCCATTTTGTTAAATTTTTGCCTGCTTTTTAAAATATGAAATGCCAAGTTTCCTTTCCCTTAATCTGAAATAAGTGATACAGTACATAAACTACTTATTCCATAAAAGACTGAAAGACCTCTATACAGCTACCTAGTGTTAGTTTATTTACAATGAAATTAACAAAACTTTTAAATTTCTTCTATAACCACAGTATATGTGGGTATTTTATCTGCAAGCAACTTCAGAAGTTTCTTTTTCCTCAAAAAGTTTTTTTTTCACTGAGATTTTCAAGTGATTTTTTTATTGTCTATTATGTGCTACTTTCTTAAACTTTTTAATGCTCTTTTCTTTATATTTTCTAAGGACTAGTTCTTAAATTTCTAAAAACTAAGTATCATTTTACTTTTTTAAAAGAGAGAGAGAGGGACAGACAGAGAAGGAGCTCTTCCATCTGTTGGTTCACTTCCCAGATGGCCACAATGACCAGGGCTAGGGCAGGACAAAGCTAGGAGCTAGGAGCTTCATCCAGTCTTCAACATGGATGTGAGGGCTCAAACACTTAGGCTATCTTCAGCTGCTTTTCCCAAGCCATTAAGCAGAGAGCTGGATTGAAAGTGGAGCAGTCAAGACACGAACTAGGGCCCTTACAAATGCTGGCTGGCATCACAGGTCGCAGCTTTACCCACTATGCTGCAACACCTGCTCCCTAACACTAAGTTTTTATCTTGGCTTTGAAACAAAATTTATGTAACACCTAACATCAAAAACTCCTTAAATAAATAAATTATGTGCCTTTTCCCTTTTCTTCTAGTCCTTGGCCTGTTACCTACACTTTACTTATTTCCCATCTACTTTGAGACTTTTTCCCACCCTCCAAAAACTATTTACAGCTGTTCATTTCATTTGACCTAGTAGTTAAGGAGAGTGAGTCCAGTAAGAGAGTGCGAGTTCAATACCTGAGTTCCAGCTCCTGATTCTAGCTTCCTATTAATGCAAACCCTGGGAGACAGCAGTGATGGCTCAAATAGTTGGATTCCAATCACCCATGTAGGAGATCTGGATGAATTCCAGGCTTCCGGCTTTGGCCTGGACCACTTCCAGCCATTGGGCACTGAGGAGTGAACCAGCAGATGGAAGCTGCTTCTCTCTTTCTCCCTTTCAAGAAAAATATACTAATGGGCCAAGTATTTGGGACAGTGGTTAGGGCTATGATGTCCACACTCCATACTGGAGTGCCTAAGTTTTTGCCCCAGCTCAACTCCTGCTTCCAGCTTCCTGCTAATTCAACTCTGCAAGGCAGCAGGTGATGGCTCAAGTGGTTGGATCACTGCCACCTGTGCAGGAGACCTGACTTGAGCTCTAGGCTTTAGCTTGGCCCAACTCCAGCTGTTGCAGGCATTCGGGGAGTGAACCAGTGAATGTGAGCATGCTTTCTCTCTGTGTGTCTGCCTTCCTTTCTGTCTTCTGACCAAATAAAAATTTTTTAAAATAACAGTTTAAAAATTTACTTTAATAATAGTTTGTGCTGGGGTTGATGCTATGGCACAGTGTGTAAAAACATGGCCTGTAGTGCCAGCATCCCATATGCGTGCCAGTACCAGTCCAAGCTGCTCCACTTCTGATCAAGCTTCCTGCTAATGGCCTGGGAGGGCAGCAGAGGATGGCCCAAGTGCATGGGCCCCTGGACCAGTGTGGGAGACTGGAAGAAGCTGCTGGCTCCGGATCGGAGCAGCTCCAGCCATTGCGGCCATCTGGGAAGTGAACCAGATGGAAGACCTCTCTCTCTCTCTCTCTCTCTCTCTCTCTCTTTTTGCCTCTACCTCTTTGTAACTCTGCCTTTCAAATAAATAAATAAATCTTTAAAAAACAAACAAACAAAAAAGGTTGTGCTATACAATGCCGACACATATCAGTGAACTAAGAACACAGTTAAGTGCTTTCAGCTTTAATAGGGATTTAAAAAATGGTTACAGAATTCCTTAGGAAAGTTAAGCTCTTCAACTTCTGTTAAGTCTTTTCAGGTACATAGAAATTGTAGTTTCTGTTTCTTCTGGAACTGGCCACATAGAAGTTAGATGCTCCATTTTCTCAGAATCCTTTATCTCTACAAAACAGGTAGTTAATATTAAATTTCACCCTGTTCTATTTAAATATTTAAATTCTGCGTCTGCCCACTCATTATGTCACAAAATACAATCCCTTATGTAAGCTTGAAAGGAAATAAGTGAAACATATTATATGGATCATGTTAAAGTTACTAAAACACAAAATTCTTTATAATCAAATGAAGAGCAAATTTCTGTGTTAAAATGAGCTGAATAAATATTTCTTATTTTTAGGTCTTCCATCCCTAACTGGCCAACTGGCCACAATGGCTGGAGCTGTGCCGATCCAAAGCCAGGAGCCAGGAGATTCCCCTGGGCCTCCCACCTGGGTGCAGGGGCCCAAGGACTTGGGCCATCCTCCACTGCTTTCCCAGGCCATAGCAGAGAGCTGGATCGGAAGAGGAGCAGCCAGGACTAAAACCGGCGCCCATATTGGATGCCAGCGCCTCAGGCCAGGGCTTTAACCTGCTGCGCCACAGCGTCAGCCCCATAGATATTTTATCTAATAAGCTAGATATTTCATCTAATGAGTTGTCTGAATATTAGCATGAAAATAAATTTAGATCCTTCCTTTCAAAAATTAATTCTACAGTCTTCTCAGAGAATCATAATTATTTTTTACCATCAACTAATATTGAGCCACTTAAAAAGAATGCTTTTGGGGGCCAGTGCCATGGCATAGCATACTGAGCCTCCGCCTACAGCACCGGCATCCCATATGGGCACCAGTTTGAGTCCTGGCTGCTCCACTTCTGATTTAGCTCTCTGTTACAGCCTGGGAAAGTGGTAGAGGATGCCCAACTCCTTGGCCCCTGTACCCGTGTGGGAAACCCCAAGGAAGCCCCTAGCTCCTGGCTTTGGTTTGGCGTAGCTCCAGCCGTTGCAACCATTTGGGGAGTGAACCAGAGGATGGAAGACCTCTCTCTCTCTCTGCTTCCCTGTGACTCTGCTTCCTAAATAAAAAAATAAATAATTTTTTTAAAAAAATTATAAAAAAGAAGGCTTTTGTGTTAAACAATATAAAACCTCGTTTATATTTCCAAGACCTCTTCAATCACACAATTAAGTATTCTACTAGCAGTTAATCATCACCAAGTTAGTAAACAGTCAGTCTCTAACCACAATTAATGAGAAAGAAAAAGGACTCACAAAAAAAACTTTTGTTAGTGAGAGAGAGAAAATAAATTCCTATGTTTTTATCTCTCAATAAACTAGCTTTCTATCAGAAATGTCCAGCTTTCTTTTTGTCTTTAAAATCTAAAGAATTGACTATTGAGAGTTATTTTATCTCTGTGCTCAAAAATGGCTGAAAAAAAATAAAAAGGAATGTGATCTGTTACAGTTCTGAACTGCTGAAGAATACAAAGGAATTTCTTCACAGGAAACATTAAAGCTCAGATGATTCCAAAAAGACAAACTATAATAAACAACCTATTGGGTCATTTACTCTAAAATTTACAACCAAATGCCCTGTTGACTTTTTCATAATCCTACAGTTCCCAAAGCAACAGTGCCATCAAGTGGTGCTACATATTAAAAGATTTTAAAAAACACCCACAGATTCAAATTCAGTGGAGAAGGAGGCTAGAACAGAAAGTCACAAAGAGGGGCTGGCGCTGTGGCGCAGCGGGTTAACGCCCTGGCCTGAAGCGCCAACATCCCATATGGGCACAATTTCTAGTCCCAGTTGCCCCTCTTCCAGTCCAGCTCTGTGTGGCCCGGGAGGGCAGTGGAGGATGGCCCAGGTCCTTGGGCCCTGTACCCGCATGGGAGACCAGAAGGAAGCACCTAGCTCCTGGCTTTGGATCGGTTCAGCGTTGGGGTGGTAGCGGCCATTTGGGGGGTGAACCAATGGAAGGAAGACCTTTCTCTCTGTTTCTCTCTCTCACTGTCTATAACTCTGTCAAAAAAAAAGCACCTAACTTAGATAAGGTACCCTCTAGGGTACAGGAAGAGTTCTCTACTTTGATCTGGGTGATGAACACTTATATATATTAAGAATGCAAACATTTCATGTCAAACTTCAATTATATTTGTGCAGTTATGTTACAAATTACCTAAAAGATAAAAATATCTAAGGGAATTTCTACATTTCCTATCTGGAGTCATTCAAATTAACAGGCTAAGAGATAAGATAGGCTTTTAAGATTGATTGATCACTATTTTAAATTTCTTTTTCTTATTTGAGAGGCAGACAGACAGGCACGTAAATACAATTTTAAAAAGGGCAACTGGGGCAGGTGCTGTGGCATGATGGATTAAGCCAACACCTGTGATGCAGGCATCCAATATGGGCACCGGTTCTAGTCCTGGCTGCTCCACTTCTGATCCAGTTCCCTGCTAATGCACCTGGGAAAGCAGTGGAGGATGGCCCAAGTCCTTGGGCCCCTGCACTCATGTGACAGACCTGATGCAGCTCCTGGCTCTTCGCTTCAGCCTGGCACAGCCCTGGCCATTGTGCCATTTGGGGAGTGAATAAGCAGATGGAAGAGTGCTCTCTCCCTTTCCTTCTTTCTCTGTAACTCTAACTTTCAAATAAATTAAAAAATCTTAAAAAAAAAAAAAAAGGGTAGGGGGAGCAAGTGATTTGAAGATATTCTTCCAGTGAAGATATACAAAAAGCACATGAAAAGATCAACATCATTACTCACTGGGAATATAAAAATCAAAACCTCACGGGTGAGTGATCGGTCTAATGGTTAAGATGTTGGTTCAGATCCTCATGTCTCACAACACAGTATCTGGGTTCAAGTCCCAGCTCTAGCTTCTGAATCCAGTTTCTTACTAACTATGGATCCTCAGATGTGGTGGTGATGACTTAAGTACCTGGGTTCTCACAATGCATGTAGGACATGAACTGTTGCCAAGCCCCCAGCTTCAGCCTCCCAGATTTTGCAGGCAGTTCAAGAGTGAACCAGTTGCATGGAGGTTCTCTTGCAAATAAATAAAAATTTTAAAAATCACAATGAGGTTCTACTTCAAACTAGGATGATTATAACATAAAAATGGACAATAAGAAGTCGGGGCACAGTGTGGAGAAACGGGCCCCTCAAAAATTGCTACTGGGGATATATAAAACGGTATTATCACTAAGAAACAATTTGGAAGCCACTGTAGTTAGAGTTACCATATGACTCAGCAATTACACTCCCAGGTATATACCCAACAGAATAAAAAACAGGTATCATGTTAAAGTGATCATTTTAAGTGTGCAATTGATCATGTAGATAGGAATAAATGTCAATCACATAAATAAGACCAAGTGTCTGGTAATAACAATAGATAGAATTAAAAATGATCCAACATGGGAAGCAGGCCACAAGCAGACTCATAGAATGACAAACACCCTAAACAGCACTCTGGCCACAGAATCAGCCCTTATGGCATTCAGATCTGGCTGAAACGCCCATGAGTGCATTTCAGGCATGGAAAGCCAAGACACTAGCAAAAAATGATCCACATGAAGGATCTCTGGAGTGATATCCCAGGAAAAAGAACAGGCCATCAAAGAAAGAGGCACTTTTCTCTGATGGGAGAGAACTTCCACTTTGCTTATGGCCTTATCTAAATACTGATGGAGTTTGTGGAATTAAGAGGCTTCCATAGCCTTGGCAACTCATGACAAGAGCTTTGGGTGATCACTGACGTCATAAATAAGAGTGTCAATTGTTAAATCAACAACAGGAGTCACTGTGCACTTACTCCCCACTTACCTCTGTCCTTAACGAGTTGTACTATGCGAAATAATGGTAAAACTAGTCTTTTGGGGCCAGCGCTGTGGCGCCGTGGGCTAAAGCCCTGGCCTGAAGCGCCGGCATCCCATATGGGCGCTGGTTCTAGTCCCAGCTGCTCCTCTTCCAATCCAGCTCTCTGCAATGGCCTGGGAAAGCAGTGGAGGATGGCCCAAGTCCTTGAGCCCCTGCACCCAGGTGGGAGACCTGGAAGAAGCTCCTGGCTCCTGGCTTTGGATCGGCTCAGCTCCAGCCATTGTGGCCATCTGGGGAGTGAACCAGCGGATGGAAGACCTCTCCCTCTGTCTCTACCTCTCTCTGTAACTTTTTTTTTTTAATTTATTTATTTGACAGATAGAATTACAGACAGTGAGAAGGAGAGACAGAGAGAAAGGCCTTTCTTCCATTGGTTCACCCCCGAAATGGCCACTACGGCCAGAGCTACGCCGATCCGAAGCCAGGAGCCAGGTGCTTCTTCCTGGTCTCCCACGTGGGTGCAGGGGCCCAAGCACTTGGGCTATCCTCCACTGCCTTCCTGGGCCACAGCAGAGAGGAGCAACTGGACTGGAAGAGGAGCAACCGGGACTAGAACCCGGGGCCCATATGGGATTCTGGTGCCACAGGTGGAGGATTAGCCAAGTGAGCCCTGGCGCCGCCCCTCTGTAACTCTTTCAAATAAAAATTTAAAAAATTTTAAAAATTAATCTTTAAACAGTACTTTATACTTTGTGTGCTGTATGGGTGAAACTGTTGAAATCTTTACTTAGTATAGAGTTGGTCTTCTGGTATATAAACATAATTAAAAATGAATCTTAATGAAGAATGGGATGGGAGAGGGAGTAGCAGGTGGGACACGAGTGGGTGTGGGAGGGCAGGTATAGAGGGAAAAACCACTATATTCCTAAAGCTGTAACTAAGAAATTTGTATTTATTAAATAGAAGCTTAAAAAAAAACAGGTATCTACCAAAAGATTTGTACACAAACAGTCATAGGAGCATAACAGCCAAAAAGTGAAAGCCAGAATATTTATCAACTGATGAATGGATAAACAAAATGTGGTACACCCATCATAATGGATTATTATTTAGTCGTAAAAAGGAATGAACTAGTGACACATGTTATGACATGAGGAAATTCTGAAAACATGCTGAGGGAAAGAAACTAGACACTAAAGGCCACATACTGTACTATTCCATTTATCTGAAATGTACAGAACAGCAATCCATAGAGGCAGAAAGCAAACTGATAGTTGATTACAGCTGGCAGGAAAAGGAACAGAGAACAAATAGGATTCACTGCCAATGGATATGGGGTTTATTTCAGAGGTAAAATAGAAATGTTTTAAAATTAGGCCGTGGTGATCATTACATATATTTGAACTGCATATTTTAAAAGGGAGAATTGTATAGTGTATTGATTAATCTCAATACATTTTTTTAAAGAACTATAAAGAAACTTAAGAGTTCCCCAGCACACTGATGTCCAAGCATTGACTGGGTAAAATAGTTATATTCTCTACCATAGAATATATATATAACCTACAAGGTATTGTGGTCCAATGCCTTCATTTTTTAAAATTTTTTAAAATTTTCTTTTTATTTTTTATTTGACAGGTAGAGTTATAGACAGTGAGAGAGAAAAACAGAGAGAAAGGTCTTCCTTCCGTTGGTTCACCCCCCAAAATGGCCGCCACGGCCGGTGCTACACCGATCCGAAGCCAGGAGCTAGGTGCTTCCTCCTGGTCTCCTATGCGGTGCAAGGGCCCAAGCACTTGGGCCATCCTCCACTGCCCTCCCAGGCCACAGCAGAGAGTTGGACTGAAAGAGGGGCAGCCGGGACTAGAACCGGTGCCCATATGGGATGCCGGCACCACAGGCGGAGGATTTACCTAGTGCACCATGGCATCAGCCCCAGTCCAATGTCTTCAAGTAACTGCTACCTAATTTGTTCTGGTTCTTAAAAATCAGTTTAGGCTAGATGCATGAAGGAAGGAATCCTGATAACAGAAAAAATAAAGACATCCAAAAGGATTCACACCCAATAGGGAGGTTGGGAGAACAATATGTCTCAGAAAAAGAAAGGGGATGTTTCAAAAGGAGGCCCAATGGCTATGCTGTGGTGCAGCATGTTCAGCCGCCACTTGCATGGCTGGCATCCCATATGGGAGCACCGTTGAGTCCTTGGCTGCTCTGCTTCCAATCCAGTTTCCTGTCAATGCTCCTGGGAAAAGCAGAGGAAGATGGACCAAGTGCCTGGAGTTCCAGACTCCTGGCTTTGGTCTGACCCAGCCCCAGCCATTTGGAGAGTAAACCACAAGATAAAGACCTGAGGGGCTGGCAGTGGCATAGGAGGTTAAGTCTCTGTCACCTCCCCACAAAGTGGCCCAGCTTACCCCTAAGTCTAGAGGACTCACAGGAATTTGCTACCTCCAACAGCTCTTAACTGCTGATGCTCAGAATATCCTAGCCTATTTACTCCAGATCTAACCCTCTGTTTCTCTCACCTCCATCCTTGAAGGTTATCAAATCAGACTCAACAGAGAGAAAGGTTTGGGACCATATGAGGGCAGGAGAAGCAGAAACAGGATGATCAAAAGATTTACTGGCATTTAACTACTACTCTTCTATTCTAACATCCCTAGAGACTAAGACATCTTCCCTGGAGACAAGCCTAACTTTGCTGGTAAAGTAAAAGATACCTGGAACCAAAGACCTTCTAAATTAAAGGCTTTTATGATCAATAAAAGTATACAACTAAAAGGTAGATGTCGGGGCCAGTGCTGTGGCACAGCAGGCACAGCCACCGCTTGCAGTGCCAGCATCCCATATGGGTGCCGGTTCGAGTCTCGGATGCTCCACTTCTGATCTAGCTCTCTGCCATGGCCTGGAAAAGCAGTGGAAGACAGCCCAGGTGCTTGGGCCCTTACACCTAACTGGGAGACCCAGGGGACGCTCTTGGCTCCTGGTTTCAGATCAGCATAGCTCCAGCCGTTGCAGCCATTTGGGGAGAGAATCAACAAATGGAAGTCCCCCTTCTTTGCAACTGACTTTCAAGTAAATACATAAATCTTAAAAAAAAAAAAAAAAAGATGTTTCACCAAGTGGTGAGACACCCATTAAGACATGTGTGTCCTCTACTGGAGTGCCTTCCTGCTAATGCAGAACCTGGAAAACAGTAGTGCTGGCTCAGGTAGTTGGATTCCTACCACCTATGTGGAGATCAAGATATCATTCCTGGCTCCCAGCTTTGACCTGGTCCAGACCAGGCTGCTACAAGTATTTGAGGACTGAACCAGTAGACAGGATCTCTCAAATACTCAGCCAACTCTCAAATACACAGCCAACTAACATTAACCTGGTCCAAGTTGCTCCATAATACTCTTGTTACAGATCTGCAAACAGAGGCACTAATTTTCTAAACGACGCAGTAAAGGGGCCGATGCTGTGGTATAGTGGCTAAAGCTGCCGCCTGCAGTGCTGGCATCCCATATGGCCGCCAGTTCGAGTCCTGGCTGTTCCACTTCCAATTCAGCTCTCTGCTGTGGCCTGGGAGGGCAGTGTAGGATGGCCCAAGTGTTTGGGCCCCCTGCACCTGTGTGGGAGACCCAGAGGAGGCTCTTGGCTCCTGGCTCCAGATCAGCACAGCTCTGGCCTTTGCAGCCAATTGAGGAATGAACCAGCGGATGGAAGACCTCTCTCTCTCTCTGCCTCTCCTTCTTTGTCTGTGTAACTCTTACTTTCAAAATAAATAAATCTTTAAAAAATAAATAATTTTAAAAAAGAACACACTTTTCAAAAAAAAAATTACATCCTAAAAAACTTTAAAAAGACTGAGATGGTTTTATTACAGAAAGTACTACTAATACTAGAGATAAAAATTAGAAATCTAATCCTATGCAAATTATACTTTGATACAAAAATGGTATCTATGATTTCTATGATAAAAGCATAGAAATGCCAGTAAAAGTAACTGTGGAAGCTACACATAATTACATCTTTCAACAGACTGTCCCCTGCAAGCCAAAACGTAATGAGAACTATTTTTTTATTGTTTTCAATGAGATAACTTACTAGAGGAATGAAAGCATAATGACTAAAAACAAATTCCTATATTTCTGTAGCAGAGACCATGGTGCTAACCCCAACGCTCCACATGCTTCTCTACATTTTCTGGATGTTTTTGTTGTCCCAGTCAATAGGCCAAGTAAACCGTCACTTCCCATTCACAGAACTCAGGACAGGCTGAGTTTACACGCTTGCTTTCCAAGCCTATCTCTTCCACCATAACCCTGGAAGCATAGAAGAGTTCACAGAATATTGCCATGAAATACAGGAAAATTCTGGCTCAATAATTTGACACTAATGTTTTTAAAAAGTTAAATAAAAGAAGAAAGGAGAAAGGAGCACTTAGGGGAACAGACTACACAATACCAGAGTATAAGAGGCAGAGGTCAGAAAAAGGAGGCACTGATATGATACAATAGCTAGAAAATAAGTAAAGGACAGCCAAGGGATGCACACTTGGAATAAGGAAACCAAAACAAGAGAAAAGAACAAGTTAGGTATAGAATTAAAAAAACTTCCTTGAAATTTTGAGTGTGAAAAACTGAAAAGGCACAGAAAATAACTGAGAGTAATAAATGGTAAAGCACTGCTGGAGTTATCAGGGAAAGAACTGCTGGGGCAGCCTCATAAATGCCCAGGTTGGGAGGTCACAGAGGCTGGCCTAAGACTCCTCCACAGCAGTAACCAGATGCCAGATGACTATCTGGTAATGCCCATAAGATAGTTAAAGCCAAAAGGTATGAGCCATAGATACTATAGCTATCATTCATGGATCCTAAAACTACCATTCAGTTCTATTATTCTCACTATACAAGAGAAAAAGAGGTATTTTCCCCAAGACCTATTCTTGAAAAAACTATTAGACCATAAACTTCAGCAAACCAACAGATACCTGGAAAACCACAGGACAGGCAGGTAGTACTGAATACTTTAAACTGGAGAGAAAAGATAAAAGCAAAAACGGGTGCTGGACTGACAAAGGAGAATGAAAATGTCTTACTCTTTTTTTTTTTGACAGGCAGAGTGGACAGTGAAAGGGGGAGACAGAGAGGAAGGTCTTCCTTTTGCTGTTGGTTCACCCTCCAATGGCCGCCGCGGCCGGCACGCTGCGGCCGGCGCACCGTGCTGATCCGATGGCAGGAGCCAGGAGCCAGGTGCTTCTCCTGGTTTCCCATGGGGTGCAGGGCCCAAGCACCTGGGCCATCCTCCACTGCACTCCCTGGCCACAGCAGAGAGCTGGCCTGGAAGAGGGGCAACCGGGACAGAATCCGGCGCCCCAACCGTGACTAGAACCCGGTGTGCCGGCGCCGCTAGGCGGAGGATTAGCCTAGTGAGCCGCGGCGCCGGCCAAATGTCTTACTCTTTATCAGGATATATTATCAACAACAAAAATCAAACAGTGAGGAGGAATAGGTAAGAAGAGAGTAAGTTTGCTACCTGCCTAATTGCAATGCTGGAAGCTGAAGTCTATTCTAGGGGCAGGCACTGTGGCACACCAGGTAAAGTCACCACCTGCAGTGCTGGAATTCCATTTGAAGGACGGTTCCAGACCCAGCTGCCCCTCTACTGGTCCAGCTCTCTACTGAAGCCTGGGAAGCAGAAGATGGCCCAAGTGCTTGGGACCCTGCACTTGTGTGGGAGGTCCAGAGGAAACTACTGGCTTCTGTCTTCAGATTGACCCAGTTCCGGCCACTGCAGCCATTTGGGGAGTGAACCAGCAGATCGAAGACATGCCTCCCCACTCCACACACCTCTGCCTCTTTATAACTCTGAATTTCAAATAAATAAATAAATCTTTAAAAAAAACCACCTCTATTCTAAGTCAACTTAAATAATACAAAAATAAACACATTTATGAGAAAAAAAAAAGACACTAAGAAATACAACAGTACAAACTAAGATCAGATGGGTGAGGAAAAACAGAAGAGAAACCAAGCTAATTTTATCACTGTTCATGCTAGGGAGCAAAAGACACTGAGCAAGCTTATAAAGCATTAAAATAAATATACAAGTCTTCTTAAAACCAGAAAACACGTGAAAGGAGCCAAGAGCCGCCATAAAAAATGGCCTTAATAAAACAGTCCTGGGAAATGGGGAGTAAACTAAGTTCACAGAGAAAGCAGATAGCTACTACCCAGAGATAAGGGCTACTACCCAGAGATAAGGGCGACAGAACATCCTGGTATGCACCTAAGCCCCCTCCCCTGTGCTTGTTCAAGCTTAACAAAGAAACCGTGAGGCACGTAGGGCACGTAGCCACCCCTTTCTGCTCTTCAAGGACCCCCTCCCCTTATCCAAGCTTAGACAGGTAGGGCACATAGCCCCCCGTTTCTCCTCCTCCTCGACGACCTCCTCCCCTTGTAGTTGCCCAATAAACTTACGCCACCCTATAGTATGTTAATTTTGTGGTTTTGCCCTTTATAAACTGTGTAAAATGATTGTTCGGGGCTCCTCTCTCTTGCTCGCTGCTTGCAGCAGTAGAGGGCCCATTTGCGCAAATGAAATAAAATTGCCTCCTGCCTTTTGCATCGTCTGGTCTGGAGTCTGTGTTTCTGGGGTCGTCACAAAAGGACACCGCTTTTGGGGTCCTACACACGCTGATAAGCCAAATTTAAAAATACAAACACACCACATAATTAAAGATTTCAAAGATGTAAAACGAAAGTATAACAGAACTCAGTAACATATTTTCAGCACATAACTCAAAGTAAAATTCAATTCAATAAATTCAATTCAATTCACAAAGCACTTCAGATTCAACTAAAATTAAATGACTGTGAAAGACTTAAATGAAAGAAAAGACAAAGGCAGCACCTAAAATGTAGCCCCCTCCCCCAAAAGCAGAAATTGTAATCATCAACAACACATACATTGAAATTCAAGCCACAAAAGCATTAAGTAACACCAAGAAAGACACTTTATAATGGTAGGTGGAATTCACAATGAAAAGGCAAGTTTTATCTATACAACAAATAATAAACATTCTAAAAGTTGAAATCAAGTAAGCTACCAGGATAATTAAGTCACACTGCCCTCAGTAAGTGGACAACAAAGCAAAAAAAAAAAAAAGATCCTAACAAGATAGCTATTTAATAACGTAAACCCAAAAAAATATGTTTACAGCACACCATTAAAATAAAATTCTGTCTTTTTAAAAAAGCCCAGGGAATATTCATAAAAATTGACAATAAAGTTACAAAGAAAATTTTTAAAATTCCAAAATGTAAAAATAAACAATATTCTCTTCTCAGATAACAATTGTAATAAAAATATGCATTAGTAATAAAGTCATAAACGAAACAAAAAAGCTCCACTACCTGCAAATTTGAAAATTCTCTTTGGGTCACAAGAGAAATAAACAACAGAATTTCTAGAAAACATAAGAAATCACCTGTCAGAACTAAAAGACATAGCTAAAAAAGCTCAAAGTACAACTCATGAAATGACAGAAAAGGAATTAAAAAGGAAAAAAATAAAGAAAACAGACCAAAATAAGAAAGAAAATAGTGAATGAGTAGAATAAATAATAAAACCAAGAGCTAGGTTTTTTGGTAAAAATACTGAAAGAGAAAGAAAGACACAGCACAGGTAAGTTATTACTTATAATGGTAGAAGACCTGAAAGTCAAAAATAGTTAAATACAATACATTCATAAAAAGGAACAGTGCAGTTTTAAAAGAAAGAACAAGGGAAATCTTTATATACTGAAATAAAGGTAAGTATTATAAGTTGCCCTGGGGTGAGCGCTGTGGAGCAGTAGGTTAATCCTCCGCCTGCCGACACTGGCATCTTATATGGGTGCTGGTTCTAGTCCCAGCTGCTCCTCTTATGATCCAGTTCTCTGCTTTGGTCTGGAAAAGCAGTGGAAGATGGCCTAAGTCCTTATGCCCCCTCATCTTTGTGGGAGACTTGGAGGAAGTTTTACTGGCTCCTGGCTTTGGATTGGCCCAGCTCCAACAGTTGCTGCCATTTGGGGAGTGAACAAGCAGATCGAAGACCTTTTCTCTCTGTTGCTTCTCTCACTGTCTATAACTCTACCTCTCAAATAAATAAATACAATCTTTAATAAAAAATAAATTTCCCTTTGTATAAAACATGGGAAATAAGAATCTCTAATTGTACTTTCTTGAAACTGCAGGAGAAACTTTGAGAGGGTGTCTAAGACTGAAGACACTAGCTTCCTAGGGGGAGTAGTGGTAGTAGGATTGATGAACAGACAATGACAAAGCTATTTTTCATCAAATATCATTTTGCACTTCTAAGATTTGAGGCATATAAATGTATTATTAATTTTTGTAAATTGTATATGACCAACATTAATTCATCAAGTATTTTTTAAGCCTCTCCTGTGCTTTAAAGTATACTTGAGGGGCTGGCGCTGTGGTGCAGTGGGTTAAAAGCCCCAGCCTGCAGTGCCAGCATCCCATATGGGTGCTGGTTCGAGTTAAGGCTGCTCTACTTCTGATCCAGCTCTCTGCTATGGCCTCGGAAAGCAGTACAAGATGACCCAAGTCCTCGGGCCCCTGCACCCATGTGGGAGACTTGGAAGAAACTCCTGACTCCTGGTTTTGGATCAGCCCAGCTCCAGCTGTTGCAGCTCTCTGAGGAATGAACCAGTAGATGGAAGACCTCTCTCTCTCTGACTCTACCTCACTCTGCAACTCTTTCAAATAAATAAAATAAATTGTTTTTTTTTTTTAAGTACCCCTTGGTGTTAGAGATGTACAAAATTAGAAGATCTAGTCCTCTCTCCTAAAAAGCCGATAGTCTCTACAGATTAACAGGGAAACAGGCAGCAAACCAACAATCAAGATATGAAGTGCCTGCTTCCTTCTATGAAGTCATGCTGCAAGTGCTACAAAGAGCAACTCTACCTACACAAGGGAAAGATGATGGGTTACTCAGAGGCAGCAAGTCAAATTACCAGTGGAAAAATAAAGGATCCCAGAAAGCAGAGGCAATGACATTGATGTGGGGAGGGCAAAGGATATTCAAGCAATCATTACAGGGGTCAGTGTCCTGGCGTAGCAGGTTAAGCCTCTACCTGCAATGCCAGAATCCCATATGGGTGCCCGTTTAAGATCTGGCTGCTCCACTTCTGATCCAGCTCCCTGCTAATATACCTAGGAAAGCAGTGGAAGATGGCTCAAGTCCCTAAATCTGGAAGAAGCTCAGGGCCCCTGACGTCCACCTGGCCTAGCTTCTGCTGTTGTGTCCATTTGGGAGGAAACAATATGTAGAGAGGGGATATGGGAAAGGACCAACTACTGCAGAAACGTCTTTCTTGAACTCCCCAATGTTGTCCTTTAAAGTATAAGGTACAGGAAGGAGGCCATGTTTACTTCTTTCATCACAGTGCCTGCCTTGTAGAGAGTTGAGATTACATAACATGGTACTTAATGCCCTTTCTTATCTAGCCGATTATCAACTTCTTCCGTCTTAATTCTAGCCATTCTTCCTCCTGAAGAATCCTGAATCTGTAATGATTTTTTCTTTTGAGATTCATTTTTTATTTACTTGAAAGGCAGAATTACAGAGAGAGGAGGAAGGAGAGGGAGAAGAAAGAGAGATCTTCCATTGTTTCCTCTATCAGAAATGTTCTAACTTGGGGCCGGTGCTGTGGCACAGTGGGTTAACGCCCTGGCCTGAAGCACCGGCATCCCATATGGGCACCGGTTCGAGACTCGGCTGCTCCACTTCTGATCCAGCTCTCTGCTATGGCCTGGGAAAGCAGTAGAAGATGGCCAAAGCCCTTGGGCCCCTACACCCACATGGGCGACCTGGAAGAAGCGCCAGTCTCCTGGCTTCGGATCGGCACAGCTCTGGTCATTGCAGCCATCTGGGGAGTGAACCAGCAGATGGAAGATCTCTCTCTCTCTCTCTCTCTCACTCTCTGCCTCTCTTCTCTCTATAACTCTGACTTTCAAATAAATAAACATTTAAAAAAAAACTAAGAAAAAAAGACTTAGCTCTATAAATATAATGACAAATATTAAAAAAAAAAAAAAAAAAAAGAAAGAAAGAAATGTTCTAACTTGGGATGCAGGTGGTATAACCACTGGATCCAAGGGCAGGTGTTTGAACTAGTGGTTAAGCCACCAGCATCCCATACTGTAGTGCCTGGGTTCAAGTCCTGGTTCAGTTGCTCATTCCAGTTTCCTGCTAATGTGTACTCTGGAAGGCAGCAGGTAATGGCTCAAGTACTTGGGTCTCTACCACCCACATGGGAAACCTGGGATTGAGTTGCAGGCTCCTGGCTTTAGATAAGACTGCTGTGGGCATTTGGGGAATGAACCAGTAGAAGGGAGCTTGCTTTTTCTTTCAGTCCACCTCTCAAATAATATAAACATACAGATGCACCAACACATTTGGCAATATTTATTAAAAGAAAATAAGAGGAGAAAGAAATGGTCTCTCTACATTACTGTCCCTCTGCCATCCCCTGTAATGCCTTTCTTAGGACTCAGATTAAATGTCCCATGTTCTAGGCAGCCTTCTATGACTCCCCATAATTAATCAATCAGATCTATGCCTCAAAGAACACTGCACTCCTTCTAGATGTCTGCACTTAGAACGATTCACCTTCATCCACTCAAAACTGTAAACTAACTGAATATAAGAGTCAAGTCGATCTTGTTCACCACATCATATAGCAGACCCTTAAAGAATTATTTCTGCAATGAATAAACTTGAAAACATCAGGTAGATTCCAACAAACCTAAATTACTCTCTTGGGGCCGGCACTGTGGCGCATTGGGTTAATGCCCTGGCCTGAAGTGCGGGCATCCCATATGGGCACTGGTTCAAGACCCGGATGCTCCACTTCCTGTCCAGCTCTCTGCTGTGGCCTGGGAAAGTAGTAGAAGATGGCCCAAGTCCTTGGGCCCTTGCACCTGCGTGGGAGACCCAGAGGAAGCTCCTGGCTCTTGGCTTCGGATCGGCACAGCTCTGGCTGTTGCAGCCAATTGGGGGTTGAACCATTGGATGGAAGTCTCTCTCTCTCTCTCTCTCTCTCTCTCTGCCTCTCCTCTGTATAACCCTGACTTTCAAGTAAAATAAAATAAATCTTTAAAAAAAATCAGTGAATAAATTAGTCTCTTTATATGCTACAAAAACAAAACAGATCTATTTCTCTTGGCCTACTTAAATATTTTTTAAATTTTTCTCTCCTCTCAAACCACAAATTGTCTCTGAAAGGAAACATTCCATTATATAAGGTAAAGAAAAGAATCTAAATTTTCATTTCAAGGTGTACATATGAAATTGAAACATATCTAACAAAGCTTTAAAACTGGCAAAATTTTTTTCTTTCATAATTTTCCTTAAATAAGGGGCCTCATGTGTGATGCAAATTCAGATTTGCTGGAATAAAGTATATAGTTTTACATTATAAAATATCCATGAATTGTAAAATAAATAATTGTTCATGCTCTATTCACTATATTAACAGATGCTCTCTCCTTTGCCCCATAAAAAGAAAAGCCAAATACTCCTATTAATATTGCAAACAAGAGACACCAAACACTGTGAAAGAAAACTGACAAGGGGGCCAGCACTGTGGTGTAGCCGATACAACTGCTGCCTGCAGTGGTGGCATCCCCTATGGGCGCAGGTTGAGTCCTGGCTGCTTCACTTCCGATCCAGCTCTCTGCTATGGTCTAGGAAAGCAGTGGAAAATGGCCCATGTCCTTGGGCCCCTGTACCCATGTGGGAGACCCAGAAGAAGCTCCTGGCTTCAGATCAGCACAGCTCTGGACGTTGCGTCCATCTGGGGAATGAACCAGCAGATAGAAGACCTCTCCCGTCACCCTGCTTCTGCCTCTCTGTAACTCCGAGTTTCAAATAAATAAATCTTAAAAAAAAAAAAAAACAACTGACAAGCAGTGATTTGGCTTCGTTGATAAATCTTAACATTATTAAGAGATCATGAGTCTCAACCAATGAATGGATCAAATCAAAAATTTGTTGAAGAAATCTTAAGAGAAACCCCTCAGAATCCTTATCTTTTAGGGGAAAGGATCTATCTTAGCTATACTGTATATAAATTATAATAGTTAACAAAAATCTTTACTCATAGAAAGAAATGGATCTTCTCCAGGTTCCTATAGTTAACAGTCTACAAGGGGTCTTGCAATGTCCAGGTGAAGCAGGATATTAATTTAGTGAAATACAAAGCACTGCAAGTCTCTGAAAATATTTTGGAACTGAATATATGTCTTGAATTACTTGCAACATAATAATGAGACTTTTAGCTCTAGTAAATGAATCTTCAGGCAAACTATCTCAACTCTGGCCCACCATAATTATGCAAATAAGTTGAAATTTATCATTTAAACATAACTCCAACAATTAGCCACACTAAATTTTTATCTTTACACAAAATAAAAACTGTACGAAAAATTATACTATTCATTACTTTTTCTCCTCAGAGGCAAAAATGTAAACCAATTGCTTCTAGTAATTATTGGTATTATTATTCTTAAATTATATGTATTTTTAAACATTGTCTCTTAAAGTACCACAAATACAATGGGAAAGATTTCCATTAGTGCTAACAAAGAGCAAAAATCAGTGAAAAACAAGGTCTAGAAAATACACTACAACCAACAATGTCTACTGAAAGAATGGTTGATAATTTTAAAGAGAGAAATAAAAACTTTTTATCATTACATGGTAAAAAGACTAACACAATACTTTTTTTTATAAAATACCTACCTTTGTCTAGGAACTATGAAGAGTGCCCGTACCAACTTCTTCCTGTTTGCTTTTGTGTTCATGTTCATGCAAAAATCCATTGCTGCCTATAGGAGAAAAATCAAACTTTTTTCTTAAAAAACCTCATTCTAGCTACTGAACCCCTGCTTACTACAACATTTTTACTTGTTCCTAAACATTTCAAATGGGAGTAGTATAAAAATATCCCAAAATAAAAGACATCTAGATTCCAAGTCCTCTCTCCTTACATATCTAAAAATATATGCTTCATATCTTCTAAATGCAACCTAGTGTTGCTGAAAATAGACACTCAGGTGGGGTAGCCTGAAGACCTACCAGGAGATGTTTGGCAAATAACTATATGAAAAGTTCAGTCAACACCCTCGTTAAAGATGAATAAATCAATGTTAATATCAGAAAAACCTTCTGATAGAACTAAAAAGTAGCAAGAATAGTTACCAAGAGTCAAGAAACTAATGCTCATAAAGGTGACAAAAAAACAATAAAGATGAATTAAGAACGAAAGGTATAGATTATTCATAGGGAAAATTAAGACTAAAAAAGTACTAAAAAGATATGTGTGCTGACAATCAGATTTTGGTAACTTAAATCAAAGAAACCATATCCTAATAATACACAACAAAACAAAACAAGACAAGACAAAACACATCATAGGACTATAATGAACACCCTCATTTGCTATTTCGTACAGCAATCTACCACTGTATACTGTCACAACAAAACTGTGTCCGGTATTCATCAATATGTTACATTTGATCTAAGCATCAAAGAAAAGCTGAGAAAAGCCTATGCTCTAGAAATTTTCTGGAAATTAAAATATGAGTAATTGGTATTTTTAAAATACATGTGTAAATATAAAAAATATTGGGAAAACAGCAAGTTTAAGTTCTACTTTACAAACAGAATGAGGGCGTCAGTGCCATGGTGCAGTAGGTTAATCCTCCAGCTGCGGTGCTGGCATCCCATATGGATGCAAGTTCTAGTTCCAACTGCTTCTCTTCCAATCCAGTTCTCCTATGGCCTGAGAAAAGCAGTAGAAGATGGCTCATGTACCTGGGCCCCTGCACCCACGTGGCAGACCAGGAAGAAGCTTCTAGCTCCTGGCTCCTGGCTTCGGATCAGTCCAATTCCGGCCACTGCAGCCACTTGGGGAGTGAACCAGCAGAGAGAAGACCTTTCTCTCTGTCTTTCCCTCTCACTGTAATTCTGCCTCTCATATAAATAATAAATAAAAAATCTTAAAAAAAAATAGAATGAGGGCCAACACTGTGGCATAGAAGATATAGTGCTGGCATCCCATATGGGCTCCACTTCTGATTGAGGTCCCTGCTAATGCAGCTGAGAAAATAGCAGAAGATGGTCCAAGTGTTTGGGCCCCTGCATCCATCTGGGAAACCTGGAAGAAGCTCCTGGTTCCTGGCTTCAACCTGACCCAGCCCTGGCTGTTGTGGCCATTTGGGGAGTGAACCAACAGATAGAAGATCTACCTCTCTCTCTCTCTCTCTGAAACTCCCCCCTGCCTTATCTCTCTGCATCTCTGCCTTTCAAATAAATAAGTAAATCTTAAAAAAAAAAAAAAAAAAAAAAAAAAAACAGAGCAAATGAAGCAGGCATTTATTACAGTGGTTGGATACCACATGGGATGACTGGATCCCATAAAAGAGTGTTGTTCACATCCTGGCTACTCCACACTTCTGATTCACCTTGCTACTAATATGCATCGTGGGAGGCAGCAGAAAATGGTTCAAAGTACTTGGCTCCCTGCCACCCATATGGAAGACCAGGATTAAGTTCCAGGATCCTGGCTTCCGCAGACCCCAGTCCTGGCTACTGTGGACACCGGGGAAGTGAACCAGCATATGCAAAATCTCTCCCCGTCTCTCTTAAATCTATCTTTCGAATAAAAGTGAAAATAAATTTAAAAATAAACTATCATTAGATATATTTCTGAGTATGTCAAATATTTCCTTTCATAGGTTCAAATGACTATCATTAATTATAACTGTTATACTGATTTGAGGATCAGACACAAGTAAAAGACCCTCAGACTGGGGCAGTCACTGCGGCATAATGAGATAAGCCTCCGCTGGCAGCACCAGCATCTGACATGGGTGCTAGTTTGAGTCCCAGCTGCTCCACTTCCCACCCAGTTATCTGGTATGGCCTGGGAAAACAGCAGAATATGGCCCAAATCCTTGGGCCCTTGCCACCACATGGAAGACCCGGAAGAAGCTCCTGGCTCCTGATCAGTCCAGCTCCACCCATTGCCCCATTTGGGGAGAGAATCACTGGACAGAAGACCTTTCTCTCTGTCTCTCCCTCTGTCTACAACTCTACCTCTCAAATAAATTAAAATCTTAAAAAAAAAGAAGCTGGAAGTCAAAAAGAGTATATATTACACACATGCGCACACACAGCCACACACACACAAGATCCTCAATTTTAATGAACTATAAAGAATTTCTATTCTTGCAGCCGTGTAGTGGCATAGCAGGTAAAGCTACCACCTGTGATGCCAGTATCCCACATGGGTACTGGTTCATGTCCCAAATGCTGTACTTTCAATCTAGTTCCCTGCTAATGGCCTGGTAAAGCAATGGATATTGGCCCAAATACCAGGGCCCTTGGCACTCACATGGGAGACCCTGAAGAAAGTCCTGGCTCCTGGCTTTGACCTGGTTTGGCACTGGCCATGCCTTTACTTGGGAAGCGAACCAGCAGATAGAAGATCTCTCCCTGCCACATCTCTTTCAAAATAAATAAATAAACCTTTGTAAAAATGTCTATTCTTCATTAGTAAAGTAATGCATTAAAATGTTTCCCATCTGATTACAACCTCTATTGGAGTAAGTGGCACAACTAATTTTGATTAGATTTAAACCCAGGAAATGAAACTGCAGAGTATACAACAAGATCTACACTGTATGTCAGCATTAGTCAAGACAGTAAAATTAAAATTTTTCTGCTTCTAAAGGTAGTATAAAAATGCTATTAAATTTTACATCTTGTAACAGCCAGTTTATTACAAGAATAACAAAGAAAAAAGCTGAAAATACACTAAAGACCATTCAAGTAATTCACCCATATGAAACACTGAAAAAATTCCCTTGAGATTGTGTAAACTCCTAAGGCAAAGTGAGGAATAAATATCATTAGTAGTTTAACAAAGAAAAACACCAAAGGTCATGTACTCAGAAAAGAAAACTGGTTAGCACTGAAAAAATTTACCCCTCCAAAACCTCTGAAATCAACAATTTCAAGAAAGGTAGTATTAAGAAAATGCTTACATGGCTATGTTTCCACATAGATTAGCAAACACACTACAAATAAAGACATTCTTCAAAAATGATTTTTGAGAATTGCCCTTTGAAATACAATACTTTGTATAATCTTCCTAAATGTTACAAAAGTAAAGAAGATAATAAACACTTTTCTTATCAGATAATCAAGGGTCAGTCACACACAAGGTACTATTTAAAACTCTCCCCAAAGTGGGAGCTAGAAAAGCATGTCAGTGCTTGATCCACAGAGTAGGAGTTCACTACATGATTAGGAAAGCTGCCAGAGGTAGTAAATTTAATAAATTTAAGGAAATTAGAAAAAAGGAAAAAGTTTCACACATGCATAAATTCTTGTACTTATTCTTAGTATATTATTCTTATACTAGTTCCTGCTAGATGGGAAGAAATGGAAGCAAAGGATTCACATTCCCAGTAGTCATATGGAGTACCCCTGCTGCTTGTCAATTCAGTAAGATGCTTTTGCAAAACGTGTTTCAAAATGTTTCAGGTAAATGAAAGAAAGTCAAATCTTTTTTCTTTAATTTTTTATTATTTATTTATTTTTTGACAGTCAGAGTGGACAGTGAGAGAGACAGAGAGAAAGGTCTTCCTTTGCCGTTGGTTCACCCTCCAATGGCCGCCGAGGCCGGCACGCTGTGACCGGCGCACCGCGCCAATCCGATGGCAGGAGCCAGGTGCTTCTCCTGGTCTCCCATGGGGTGCAGGGCCCAAGCACTTGGGCCATCCTCCACTACACTCCCTGGCCACAGCAGAGAGCTGGCCTGGAAGAGGGGCAACCGGGACAGAATCTGGCGCCCCGACCGGGACTAGAACCCGGTGTGCCGGCGCCACAAGGCGGAGGATTAGCCTAGTGAGCCACGGCGCCGGCAAGTCTTTTTATCCTATCAAGTAAAAATAAATTCTTCTGATCATCAAATGCATGTAGAAATAACCATTTCCATGAGTGATATTCACTACTAAGGTTGCCTAAAAGAATTCTTCACTTTGGGATATAAATATACAACTAAAGATGTTGAAAGGAGACAAGTAAACCGCTTGAAGTGCACAACCACCAACACTGACATAATGCCCTCCCAAGGGAACAAGAGACTATATATGAGTGAAGAGATGCAGCCACAAACCATCTGAATGTACACTTTAACTGACACCACTTCCAAAGTGATTATCCATATTTTTCAATCAGTTGATTTCAGAATAACAATGTGTGGGGCCGGTACTGAGGCGCAGGACTCCACCTGCAGTGCTGGCATCCATTATGGGTGCTGGTTTCAGTCCCAGTTGCTCCACTTCAATCCAGCTCCCTGGGAAAGCAGCAGAGGACGGCCCAAGTACATGGACCCCTGCACCCATATGGGAGACCTGGAAGAAGCCCCTGGCTACTGACTTCAGCCTGGCCCAGGCCCATCTGTTGCAGCCATTTAGGGAGTGAACCAGTGGATGGAAGATCTCTCTCTGTCTCTCTATCTGTGCCTTTCAAATAAATAAATACTTAAAAAAAAAAAACAAACAATAATCAACATAGTAGATGGAGGCCACAAGTGAAACTCTAAAAATATACATCAGAACAACTGGCAACATTATGTGAAACGTAGGTTTTTCTCCGTTTTCAAATTACTGAAATAAAGCATTTTTGATTGTGACAAAAAAAAAAAAAAAAAGAACCAATTCACTCCCTCAGAATTATGGCTTGAGGGATTAAAATCTAATAAAATATTCATGTAGACCTTTAACCAAACTTTTTCCCCTTATATTAATAAACAGAAGGAAGGAGAAACATTCACACCTAATGGCTCCATGTACACAACACAAAGAATTTTAAATTGCTCACTGACAAAAAATGATAGGAAGAATTTTTTATTTTGTACTTTCATTCTTATTTAAAATTTAAAAACAGGGGGCTGGCGCCGTGGCTCATTTGGTAAATCAATCCTCTACCTGCGGTGCCAACATCCCATATGGGCGCCAGGTTCTGGTCCCAGTAGCTCCTCTTCCAGTCAAGCTCTCTGCTGTGGCCCAGGAAAGCAGTGGAGGATGGCCCAATTGCTTGGATCCCTGCACCCGTATGGGAGACCAGGAGGAAGCACCTGGCTCCTGGCTTCGGATAGGCATAGCTCTGACCATAGCGGCCATTTGGGGGGTGAACCAATGGAAGGAAGACCCTTCACTCTGTCTCTCTCTCACTGCTAACTCTGTCAAATTAAAAAAAATAAAATAAAAGAAATAAAAAAGTTTAAAAACAGGCTTGAGGGGCAGGTGCAGTAGCATGGTGGGTAAAGTTGCCACCTGCAGTACCAGCATCCCATGTGGGCATCGTTTCGAGTGCTGGCTGCTTCACTTCCGATCCAGCTCTCTGCTATGGCTTGGGAAAGCAGTGGAAGATGGCCCAAATCCTTGGGCCCCTGAACCCATGTGGGAGACCTGGAAGAAGTTCCTGGATCCTCCTTTTAAGTCAGCCCAGCTCCAGCCATTGAGGCCATCTAGGGAGTGAAACAGCAGATAGAGGACCTCTCTCTCTTTATGCCACTGTCTCTCTGTAACTCTACCTTTGAAATACACAAATAAAATCTTAAAAACAAAAACAAAACAGGCTTGGGTGTGTGGTCCACCAGTTTAAGCTGCCACCTGGGATGCAGACATGCCATACTAGAGTGCCAGCTCAAGTCCCAGCTATTCTGTTTCCAATCCAGCTTCCTACTGATTGGCCTGGGAATACAGCAGATGACAACTCAAGAACTTGGGTCTCTGCCACTCTCATAGGAGACATGGATAGAGTTCAGGGTTCCTGGCTTCCACCTGGCCCAACCCTGGCTGTTCTGAGTATTTGGGCAGTGAATCAGAAGACAGAAGATATATCCCAAGCCCCAGCCCAATTTTTCAAATAAGTAAGTAAGATTTTTTAAAAAAAATTTAAAAGTATGGGGCTGGTGCAGTGGCATAGTGGGTAAAAGCCACTGCTTGCAGTGCCAGCATCCCACATGGGTGCTGGTTTGAGTCCCAGCTCTCCACTTCCAATCCAGCTCTCTGCTATGGCCTGGGAAAGCAGTAGAAGATGGCCCACGTCCTTGGGCCCCTGCACCCATGTGGGAGACCCAGAGGAAGCTCCTGGCTCCTGGCTTCAGATTAGATAGGCTCAGCTCTGGCCACTGTGGCCAAATGGAAAGTGAACCAGCGGATGGAAGACCTCTGTCTCTCTCTCTGTCTCTCCTCTCTCTGTGTAACTCTGACTTTCAAATAAATAAATCTGTATTTATCTGTAAAACAATAATTAAGAACTCAAAAACTTTGTTTATGTTGGTTACACTTAACAGCACTTACTATACTAAAAACTAAAAGAAAATTCACAACATTAATTCACTTAAAAGTAGCAATAAATATTTCATGAAGAATACTTTTTCCAAAACAAGATTTAGTGAGAAAAAAATGGCAAACTCATTTAAAAGACATGTGGAGAGGCTGGTGTTGTTGTCTAACAGGTTAAACCACACCGCCTGCAACACCAGCAACCCATATGAGCACCCATTCTAGTCCTGGCTGCTCCACTTCTGATCTAGCTCTCTGCTAATGTGCCTGAGAAAGCAGTGGGGGATGGTTCAGGTGTGTGGGTCCCTGCAATCACATAGGAGATGTGGAAGAAGTTCCTGGCTCCTGGCTGAGGTCTAGACCAGGCCTGGTCCATGAAAGCCATCTGGGGAGTAATCCAGCAATTGGAAGATCTCCATCTCTCCCTCTATAACTCTGCCTTAAGAACAACAAAGACAGGTGGAGGGAACAGGCATTCAGCCGAGTGGTAAAGATATCTACATCTGGGGGCCAGTGCTGTGGCGTAGTAGGCTAACCCTCTGCCAGCAATGCCAGCATTCCATATGGTGCCAGTTCAAGTCTTGGCTGCTCATCTTCCAATCCAGCTCTCTGCTTATGGCCTGGGAAAGCAGAGGAAGACGGCCCATGCACTTGGGCCCCGCACCAACAGAGGAATCCTGGAAGAAGCTCCTGGCTCCTGGCTTGGGATAGGGCCAGCTCTTGTTGTTGCAGCCATTTGGGGAGTGAACCAGGGGATGGAAGACCTCTCTGTCTCTCCCCCTCTCTCTCTGTATCCCAAGTAGATAAATAAAATTCTTTATTAAAAAAAAAAAAAAGAATATCCACATTCACACTGGAGTACCTAGGTTCAGTTGCCAGCTCTGGCTCCTGATTCCAGCTTCCCACCAGTGTAGATCCTGAGAGGCAGCTGCAATGGCTGAATTAACTGGGTTCCTGCCTTCCAAAGGGGAGACTTGGCTTGCATTCACCTGCTCCTGGCTCTCACCCTGGCCTAGCCCTAGTGGGCATTTGGAGAGTGAACCAACAGGTGGGAAATGTATGTGTGTGTCTAATAAATACATACATACATACATACATACATAATAAAAGGCAAGTAGATTAGTTTAATTATACATTTGTTTCTTTTGGGTGACTTACAGTCATGTGATGCTTTATGACAGGAACATGAGTCTGAGAAATGCACTGTAACATGGTTCTGTCCTTGTGCAAACACCACAAAATGTACTTACAAAGACCAGGACCATGACAACATCACTGGCCAATATAGTCTTAGGCAACCACTGGTATATGTGCAGTGCCTCTTTAACCAAAACATCGTTATGCAACACATGACTATATATGAAGAAAATCAGGCTTCACACATACACATAGCTGGAAAATGGAGGTTTTTGTAAATCCTTTACAGTAATCATAGATATTTCTCTTTAATACTCCATTAAAAGCCGGCGCCGTGGCTCAATAGGCTAATCCTCCACCTTGCGGCGCCGGCACACCGGGTTCTAGTCCCGGTTGGGGCGCCGGATTCTGTCCCGGTTGCCCCTCTTCCAGGCCAGCTCTCTGCTATGGCCAGGGAGTGCAGTGGAGGATGGCCCAGGTGCTTGGGCCCTGCACCCCATGGGAGACCAGGAAAAGCACCTGGCTCCTGGCTCCTGCCAGGATCAGCGCGGTGCGCCGGCTGCAGCGGCGGCCATTGGAGGGTGAACCAGCGGCAAAGGAAGACCTTTCTCTCTCTGTCTCTCTCTCACTGTCCACTCTGCCTGAAAAAAAAAAAAAAAAAAAAAAAAAAAAAAAAAAAAAAAAAAAAAAAAAAAAAAAAAAAAAAAAAAATACTCCATTAAAATGTGAAAAAATGTGATTTCTTAAAGTTTTTTGCAAAACGGAATTATTAATAAATGTTTCATGCTCTGTTATAAATTAAAACACATTTATCTATGTCATACTTGGACAGGGTCCTCAACAATCATGCATTTTTTTTAAGATTTTTATTTTATTTATTTAAATGTCAGAGTTACACAAAGAGAGAAGCAGTGGCAGAGAGAGAAAGAGGTCTTCTGTCTGCTGGTTCACTCCCCAGTTGGAAGTGAAAAGCTGGAGATCATGATTTTTAACACTGTATACTGGTTACTTAAAATAACAGCTCATTGAGATATGTATGCTCTTTTAAAGGCACACATTATTTTAAAATTACATTAATATCACACCAATCTCATCAATAGTCTCTTCAGATAAAAATTCACAAGTTGTCAAACTTACGGCAGAAGACTAAGTTTTCCAGAGTTCTAATTTTTGTTGACAACTCAAATTTGATCCTTGGTAATAAATACTTTTAACTGATTTCATTGAAGTTTGTTCATTTAAATAATATCTGTTAAATATCCATGTTTGAATATACATGGTTTTTACTTTTTTTTTTTTTTTTTTTGACAGGCAGAGTGGACAGTGAGAGAGAGAGAGAGACAGAGAGAAAGGTCTTCCTTTGCCGTTGGTTCACCCTCCAATGGCCACCGCAGCCGGCGCGCTGCGGCCGGAGCACCGCGCTGATCCGATGGCAGGAGCCAGGTACTTCTCCTGGTCTCCCATGGGGTGCAGGGCCCAAGCACTTGGGCCATCCTCCACTACACTCCCTGGCCACAGCAGAGAGCTGGCCTGGTCTTCCAGGCAACCGGGACAGAATCCGGCACCCCGACTGGGACTAGAACCCGGTGTGCCGGCGCCGCAAGGCGGAGGATTAGCCTAGTGAGCCACGGCGCCAGCCTATGTACATCATTTTTTCCAAGTAAAAATGGTATTCAAAGTTCAGCTTACAACTCATTCACACAACACAAACTTGAGACAGAGAGTTTTCCATATCCTTCCCATTTTGTCAGATTAAAAGGACATATATACAAAGACTGAAATGTAATAAAACCATTCATTTTTCTGGATTCACCAAAATTTTTAAATGAAACTGGCATTGTTCTTGTCATCACAAAGAATGGCAGTGAAGAGCACATGGTAATAATAGTTTGGTACCACTCCCTTCCTGCATGCATCATCATCCACCAGTGCTTTTGCAAATGTGAAAAAAAAAATCTTAGTATGATTATGAAGAGCTTTGACCTACCTAACAGACATCTTGAAAGTGCCTTGGAAAGCCACCAGGAATTCACAGACCATATTTTAAGAACCTCTGATCTAAAATTATTTTCCAAATTGTGGGATCCCTATATGAAAGTGTCAAGCCAATAGGATTCTGGAGCCAATTCTGCTCTCAAAGACAGCAATCAATATGTGGCTCCAACTTTATCTGTTTATGTTGGATTCTCATATAAGACTTCATGCAATAGCTAAAACAGTCTAAAAATCCAATGACATACCTAATTTGAAGACTTCTATAAGGTCTATGTGCTTGAGTAAAATTACACACAGATAACAATACCTTGTCTATCAAATCTCGGTTGACACAATTGGGCAATTGCTGCAGGAAAGCATCCACTATGAGCTTGAGATGAGACCCAGTGCTGGCTTCTTCATCTTCTTGTTCTAATACAAAATAGGTTTTTTAAGTAGGTTAAAAAAAATACACCAAGAATATCTAAAATAAAAACACTCAATTACTCATATAAGTTATTTGGAACTACATCACCTAGAGCTATTTTTATACTCATAAAAACATTAAGCATTATTTAGGATAATTACTCTATAAAGTTTGGGCATCTCTAGAATCATAACCATGTCACTTTCAACTATCAATTACAAAAAAGGCAAACTTTTTGCACTACACACAAAACCTTAAAATGCATGTACTGGGGCCACCACTGGGGCATAGTGGGTAAAACTGCTACTTGCAGTGCTGGCATCCCATATGGGTGCTAGTTCAAGTCCTAGCTTCTCCACTTAGAATGAAGCTCTCTGCTATGGAAAGCAATAGAAGATGGCTCAAGTCCTCAGGCCCCTGCACCCACGTGGGAGACCCAGAAAAGGCTCCTGGCTCCTAAATCCTAATGGGCCCATCTCCAGCCACTGCAGTCATTTGGAGAGTGAACAAACAGATGGAAGACCTCTCTCTCTCTCTCTCTATGTAACTCTCTGACTAACAAATAAATAAATATTTAAAATTAAATATAATAAAATGCATGTACTTTTAGAGTAAATTTTTTTATTTTTATCTGCCTGGTATCCCTTCCTCCAAGTTCTTCAATTAATAGCACTCTCAACTCTTGCCTTTGAAGAACAAAGCCTCCCTGATTTGGTGCCCTTCAATCAAAACAAAACACCATCATCCCTCTGGGCTACATGGGTAAGCATGACACAGAATTAGCCAGCCTCATTATGATATTTCTATGCGTAAGCAGACTGCGGGAAAGTAACTCTTTCCCTCTGATGTCACAAGCTGGTATGAATCAAGCCGGGGTCTGCCTCCAGCCATATCTACAATCTCCACTTCATGACACTGGGAAAAGAGAATCTACAATGGGGAAAAAAACCAAGCCAAAATGCAAAAAAGCAATAATTACAGGAGGTATCCCTCTAAGAAGCCTAACAGTAAATAGTATTTTTCTATTACTACATATGTGACTCAAACATACAGACATAAAATGAACATAAACTAATAAGCTATTTATATTTCTATGCCTCAACCAGTTTAGAATGATTTCAAATGTGTTTATGCTAAGTCTGCAAGGGCTGTGTCATAAAATTAAAATAATCAGGACAATGCAAGTTACCAGAAAAACATAAGATAATCTTTTAAGGTATTTAGAATTAAGATATTTAGAATGTATACTATCACTAAAACTTATATAATACTCATATTGGAAATGTACTGTTTTGTTTTAAATCAAATTCCAAAAAATTAATAGTCTGAAAACAACAGAAAAAGATAGTTTAAAAAACACAGAATTGGAAAGATCTCTATTTTAGGGAATAAATAGCTGTGTAAAACTAATCAAAAATAAAATTGTGAAATAATCCTTTACCTTGTTCATCAAGAAGTTTCTTTGTAAGATCCTCGGCTTCATCTCCACCTTCTAATTCTAAAGTGTCATCATTAATTTCTAGATTCTCCAACTCAAGTTCCAAATCATCAGGACTTGAGACCTCCTTATTATCCTTAGATTCTTTTGCCTCTGTTTAAAAAGAACAAGTGTATCTGAATTAAACAGTCTTAGTGAAAGTTTCCTTCAAAAAATAGGTAACAAAATCTACCCCACTTAGAACCTACGCATAAATCTGGCAACAAAGTGGAATATCCAGATTTTATAAAATACATTATGCTCACTGAGAACAAAGACCATATAACCTCTTTGATTCTGTCCGACACCTGTTCACTGAAGAGATAGAAGGATGGATATATGGAGAAATACATGGCATGAGAAACTTCCAAAGATGAAGAAGAAAACACTGAGTAGATAAAGTGGGTATAGACTGAAAAGGGCTTCAAACTCAATTATGAGTTCAGACTTCCTGCTATGTGCATTATGACTTTGGCTGGGTTGTGAACAGGAGGTTAACATTTAAATTGATTGATATAAAAATTAACTTAGCAGTAATATATACAGTAAATGAGAAAGAACAGATATAAAGAGACCAATCAAGAAAATATCCTTATAATTCAGCAGTATGGATTAAAAGATATCATGAAATGGTATCTCACAAAGGAAAATGATAATTGATAAAAGGCTAAATAGGAAGGCTGAAAAACGAAAGAGAAACTAAACTTTGGTTCAACAAGATTGGTAAAATGTTGATTGTTGAAGCCAGGTGATAGGTAAATGCACATTCACTACACTAGCCTTTTGTTTAAAAATATTCATAAGTAAAATACAAAAAGCAAATTTAAAAATCTGAGCTCAAAAATTTAGGCTAAAATTATTTCTCAGCTTCATTTTTAATATTCTTTAATTTCCTAATTTCTACACTGAAAGGAAAAATGTCTGATACTTGATGTTATACCAAATTTGGGAAAATGAAAGCTCTAACTAGTATGGACTAATACTGTTATCTCTAAATTAAGATAGCCTGCTATTTTGCAATCCATTCATCTTTTGATTCAAGTAACATTTCTACAATATGCTTGATATTACTCTAAACACCAAGGATACAAAGACCAAAAAATCCTGCCTATGTGAAGCATGTCATTTATTTACTCCTTAAAGTTCCTTGATACCTAACTATCAAAGAAAAAAAATTTGCTGGGGCTGGTGTTGTGATGCAGGGGGTTAGGGCACAGCCCGCAACACCAGTTCAAATCCTGGCTACTCTGCTTCCAATCCACCTTCCTGTTGCCTCTGAGAAGTCAGCAGCGAATGGTTCAAGTACAAAGGCCTCTGCCACTGATATGGGAGACCTGAATGGAGCTCCAGGCTCCTAGCCTCAGCCTGGCCCAGCCTAGTCATTATGGCCATGTAAAGAATGAACATCTGGGATGGCAACTCTTTCTCTGTCATTCTGCCTTTCAAATAAATAAAAGAGACCTTTGAAAATAAATAAAATTTGCTGATTAATCACTATATATTCAAAACGATGCTGAGCTACTGGCTATTCAGAGAGAGTCTAGCATGTGGTCCTTATTATCCAGAAATTCATAATATTTCTGAGGAAGTTAAACTCAAATGCATGAGGGAGTCAAAGGGATTATGAATGCGGGAGGTTGTAGGCAGAAAACAGAACAATGTATGAAGGCCACAAGGCAAGAAGACTGGTTCCAAAGAAAGAAAAACAGAAAATAAAGGGTAATGTGTAATAGGTACAGCTGTAGTGGCAGACATAAGACAAACTATGCAAAGTCCTAGGAACAATGTTAATAATTTTAAATTCAATTCCAAGTAAATGTAAAGCCACAAAGGTTTCTTAAGTAGGAGAGTAAAATTAATCTTTAAGAACGTGGAGAAGTTGGGCGTAGCTGGTAAAACGCTGCCTGCAATGCCCACATCCCATACAGGTGCCAGTTCAAGTACTGGCTGCTCCACTTCCAATCAGTTCCTTGATAATGGTCTAGGAAAAGCAGTGGAAGACGGCCCCAGTGTGTGAGCCCCTGCTATCCATGTGAGAGACAGGGAAGAAGCTCCTGGCTTTGGTCTGACCCAAATCTGACCCTTGCAGCCATCTGAGGAGTGAACTAGTAGACAGAAGATCTTTCTCTCTCTGTTAACTCTTTCAAATATATAAACAAATTTTAAAACAAAACAAACGAAAAACATATAGAAGGAAACAAGAGCAAATACAGGGTGACCAGGTAGGAGGTATTACAGTACCACAGGTTCAGAAAGGATGGTAACTTAGAATGATAGCAGTAAAAACAAGACAAATCTGAAGAAGCATGGTATAAGTGGCATTCAGCACCTTTTACTTTATTAATTATCTCAAAGTTTGTGATTTCCATAAAATAATTTCCTTACAGCTGGCTAAAATCTAGCCTAGAAAGAGCATTTGATAATGAATACTAATGCTTTCCCTATCTTACCAAGATCTTACATGACTTCATTATATTATAAAAAAAGACTTCTTTTAAATCACATTAACTAGGGCAGGTGATGTGGCAGAGCAGGTTGTCACTTGGTATGTCCGCATCCCGTATCGGAGTGCCACTTCAAGTCCTGGCTGCTCCACTTCTGGTCTACTTCCCTGCTAATGCAGCTGGGCAGATAGTGGATTACGGCCCAAGCATTTGGGTCCCTGCCACCCACGTGGGAGCTCCAGATGGAGTTCCAAGCCTGCAGTGGTTATTGTGGCCGTTTGGGGAATGAACCAGTGGGTGGAAGATCTCCCTTTGTCTCTCCCATTCTGTCATTTTGCTAACTTAATAAATTTTCATTTCATAACATTTCATTTCATAACATTAAATTTTATAAACATTTCAAAAATATTCATACTAACTTAAGTGTACCAGCACCGGTAAAAGCATGTCAAGATCACGCTTTAATATTCATAAACTGGTAACTTTTTTGTTTTTACAAAAACTAAAGTTCATTTTTGTAGGATTTAATGTAAATTTTTTTCTCTAGACTTACCTTTGGAATCCTCTTTGTTGGAATCTTTATTTTGACAACTTTTTTCATTGTCTTTAAACAAGATAGCTGGAACAAAAGCTTTCAAATCAATGAGATTCTCATAAAAATTCCGAGCATCTTCATCTTCCCATATACCACCTTCCAAGTCATATTCTCCAGGTTTACCAGGTGTAAATATATCAATTCCAGGTCCATGCTCTTCAAAAAAATAAAGCCACAGGTAATTAACACCATTTCAGGTACAGCATACTAAATATGACATGAGAAGATGCTTTATAATTTCAGTTTTATAGCTATTCAATCTTAAATGTTTAAACTGACAGGGTTTTTTTCAATCGACAAGCACTTGGGCTGTACCTGTAACCTTCTTTAACATCAATTCACAAACTGTGCATTAAGTGAAGCCCTAAAACAGAACAGACCAGGGCCAGTGGCACGGCTCAATAGGCTAATCCTCCGCCTTGCAGTGCCGGCACCCGGGTTCTAGTCCCGGTCGGGGCGCTGGATTCTGTCCCGGTTGCCCCTCTTCCAGGCCAGCTCTGCTGTGGCCAGGGAGTGCAGTAGAGGATGGCCCAAGTGCTAGGGACCTGCACCCCATGGGAGACCAGGAGAAGCACCTGGCTCCTGCCTTCGCATCAGTGCGGTGCACGGGCCGCGGTGGCCATTGGAGAGTGAACCAACGGCAAAGGAAGACCTTTCTCTCTGTCTCTCTCTCTCTCTCCCTGTCCATTCTGCCTGTAAAAAAAAAAAAAAAAAAAAAAAACAGAAGACAGCAAACGATCGATGAAGACATTCTTAAATTTGTTTTAAGTAACTAATATGATATTAAGGAGCCAAATGATAATATTGAGTCTACCTTCATGAAACTTAAAACTAAACTAAAAATGGATAAATATGGCTTTTCATAAACCATCCAGTTTAAAGTCCCACTTCCCCCACAAAGCTTGGTAATACTCAAGCTGCTATTCCACTTATATATACCACTTACACCTTCATAAATACACTACAAACCCTTAATTAAGAAGCATCTTGGGGCTGGTGCTGTGGCACAGTGATCAAAGCTGCCGCCTGCAGTACCGGCATCCCATATGGGCACCAGATCAAGTCCTGGCTGCTCCACTTCCGATCCAGCTCTCTGCTATTGCCTGGGAAAGCAGAGGAAGATGGCCCAAGTCCTTGGGCCCCTGTACCCATGTGGGAGACTGGGAGGAAGCGCCTGGCTCCTGGCTTCGGATCGTTGCAGCTCAAGCTGTTGCAGCCAATTAGGGAGTGAAACAGTGGATGAAGGCCTCTCTCTCTCTGCCTCTCCTTCTCTCTGTGTAACTCTGATTTTCAAATACATAAATAAATCTTTAAAAAAAAAAAAAAAGCATCTCTCCTTTGAATAAGCATTGTTACATAGTAGTTTTCTGTAAATATTCGTCTACTGATAATCAACTAGAAAAGAAGGGAAGAAAGATGAAGAAAAATGGGGGCCCGAGTTGTGGCATAGTAAATAAGGCTGCCACCTGCAAAGCCAGCATTATATATGAGAGCTGGTTCATGCCTCAGCTACTCCATTTCTGATCCAGCTCCCTGCTAACGGCCTAGGAAAAGTAGTGGAAGATGACCCAAGTGTTTGGTCCCCAGTACCCATGTGGGAGACCCAGATGAAGCTCCTGGCTTCAGCCTGGCACAGCCCTGACCGCTGTGGCCATCTGGAGAGTGAACTAATAAATCTTTAAAAAAAAAAAAAAAAGATGAAGAAAAACTTCATAGAAAATGCCTATAATAAAAAAAACTATATATGGATTCCAAGTTTTCTTGTGTGTGTGGCTTAACAATAATCCTTTAAATTCCACTTTTCCACAAACTTGTTCTTTGTGTAAAAAAAAGTCTGAACTGGTGCCTATCAAACTGTTAACAGTTACCTTGGACAATAGAAGGTATCTAACAGGAGACTTTCACCTTAAACACGCTGAATATCTAGAAATAACCAATGAGCTGTGGGACAACCTAACAGAGTTACAAATGAGTCCCCATAGGAGAGGAGGCAAAGAGGGAAACAAAATACATCTTTTTAAATATATTTTATTTCTTAATAAAATTTTAAAATACGATTTTCCAAATCTGATATATACAAATCAAGGAAGTTCAACAAATCCCAACCCAAGAAATATAAAACACACATCATAATAAAGTGTCTTCAAATCAGTGTAACAAAATCTTTTTCTAGCACCCACAGAAAAAAATGTTCTTAAACAAACAAAAAGAAAGTAACAGTGATAGCAGCTTTCTCCAAAAAAATCAAGCTAAAAGACAAAGGAGCAACATTTTTCAAGTACTGAAAGGAAAAGAACTCTCATCCTATTCCACTTGATGAAACAGCTTTTGGAAACAATGGACAATATCTAAAAATACTTAAAAGCCATTTAACATTAGAAGAAAAATTAGTTCAAATTTAAATATGACTAAATCATATTCAAAAAGACAATCAAGAAGTAAACCAACAATACAAAAGGATGATAAGCTTATTAAGATTTTCTTTCTAAAGTATCACACAGGGACCAGCTTTGTGGCAGCAGCATCCCATGAGTCCTGGTTGCTCTGCTTCTGATCCAGCTCACTGCTAATGTGCCTGGGAAGACAGCAAAGGTGACCTAAGTATTTTGGTTCCCGCCATGCATTTGTGAGACCAGGATAGTGTTTTGCACTCCTAACTTCGGCCTGGCCAAGACTTGGCTGTTCCAACCATTTGGGGAATAAACCAGCAGATGGAAGGTATCTTTCTCTCTTTCACTCTGTCGTTCTTTCAAATAAGTAAATAAATCTTTTTTAAAAAATTATAATAAATAGGGGCCAGCACTGTGGTGTAGCTGGTAAAACCACTGCCTGCAGTGCCAGCATCCCATATGGGCGCCGGTTCTAATCCTGGCTGCTCCTCTTCCTATCCAGCTCTCTGCTATGGCCTGGGAAAGCAGCAGAAGATGGCCAAGTCCTTGGGCCCCTGCACCCATGTGGGAGACCTGGAAGAAGCTCCTGGCTCCTGGCTTCAGATCGGCGCAGCTCTGGCCATTGTGGCCAACTGGGGAGTGCACCATCAGATGGAAGACCTCTCTCTCTCTCCCTCTCCCTCTGCCTCTCATTCTCACTCTGTGTAACTCTTTCAAATAAATAAATAAATATTTTTTTTTAATTACAATAGAAGCCGGTGCCATGGCTCACTTGGTTAATCCTCCGCCTGCAGTGCCAGCCGTAGCAGCCATTTGGGGGGTGAACCAATGGAAGGAAGACTTTCTCTCTGTCTCTCTCTCTCACTATATCTCTACTTGTCAAATTAAAAAAAAAAAAATTTACAATAAATAGATCAAGAAAGGTCTAAGCAGCTTGCCAGAGGCAACATAAATTCTATGCTAAAACTTCAACATTTTAAAAACTCGAGATACTGATATTTGGCATACAAAAATTAGCAGAAATAAGTATTTAAAACTAACTAAATAAATAAGAAAAGGAGCCAGGGAGGTGGTATGGAGGGTTAAGCAACTACATGCAGTGCTAGCATCCCATATGGGTGGCCATTTGGGGAGTGAACCAGGGTACAGATGTCTCTCTGTAACTCTGCCTTTCAAATAAATAAATAAATCTTAAAAAAAAAAAGCTTCACTGTAGAACCACTAAATATTTCTTTTAAAAAAATGGTCCCTGTTGGATATAATCTAAAGACACCAATTACACAAGAACTTAAAGGAATTAACCATAACATCAACTGCACCAATTATCATTCTCTTATTAGAGTCTTTTCCTTTCAGGGATGCATTTTAAGTAGTTTTTTAAGGTTATTAATACCATTCTTTAATTTAAAAAACTTCTAAACCATTCTCGAAACTTTTATTCTCAATAATACACACGTGACAAGCTTACAAGTAAGTGGCAGTGCACATTTAAACGTTGCAGGGTTTGTTTTGAAGAATATCTCACCTTCTGGTGTTGGTTTGTCCTGAGGAAGATCTGGCATATTTTCATCCAAAAGATCTGCTAAGGACTGCGAATTTGCCAGCAGTTTCTGATAAGACATAGCGAATTCTTCATACTGTTTATGTCTGTCTTCACTTAGCTCTCCTTTAGAATGAAGAATACGCCTAAAAACAAATGATTAAATAATCTCATAATCTTAAAAAAGTACACTTGTGTCCCATAGAATTTGATTTTATCACAAAAATTTAACATATTCTTTACCAATTGACGTTCATTACCTAATATTTTAAAAATAATTTGAAAAGTAAAATAAATAACAAAATCACATAGGCAATTAAATTTCAACACTGGTTCCTCAAATAAAATTAGAAATGCCTACAGAAATATACTAACAGTATACTACTGAATAATTTTAATTTTTTAATATTTATTTAATAATTTTTAAATTAGTATTGTTTGTCATAATCCCTTTGAAGACAGCTAACTAAAAGTATTTAATGCAACTAGACAAATTTTTTTTGTTTGACAGGCAGAGTGGACAGTGAGAGAGACAGAGAGAAAGATCTTCCTCTGCCGTTGGTTCACCCTCCAATGGCCGCCGCGGCCATTGGAGCACCGTGCTGATCCGATGGCAGAAGCCAGGTACTTATCCTGGTCTCCCATAGGGTGCAGGGCCCAAGTACTTGGGCCATCCTCCACTGCACTCCCTGGCCACACAGAGAGCTGGCCTGGAAGAGGGGCAACCGGGACAGAATCCGGCACCCTGACCGGGACTAGAACCCGGTGTGCCGGCGCCGCAAGGTGGAGGATTAGCCTAGTGAGCCGCAGCGCCAGCCTGACAAATTACTTTTTCAAAAGCACCAAATTATAGAAAGAATCAGATATTCTTAAACCTTCAAGATGATGAGTCAGAAATACCGAATTTAACTATACACCACTAAGCAAATTAGTATTTTCCTACTGCCATCCCCTCTACAAACATAACACAGTTACAATGTCTAAAACAACCACACAAGTCATTTTTTAAAAATAACAGGTTTTGAACAAGTTCAAAAACAAGATAATCAGTCATCTTCAAACTCCCATAATGACTTAAGACTATCTTTTTTTTTTCTAAAGAGTTATTTATTTATTTGAAAGTCAGAGTTACAAAGAGAAGAGAGGTAGTGAAAGAGAGGTCTTCCATCCACTGGTTCACTCCCCAATTGGCTGCAACGGCCGGAGCTGCACTGATCCGAAGCCAGGAGCCAGGAGCCTCCTCCAGGTCTTCCCATGTGGGTGCAGGGGCCCAAGGACTTGGGCCATCTTCTACTGCTTTCCCTGGCCATAGCAAAGAGCTGCATCATAACTGGAGCAGCCAGGACTTAAAACAGCTACCGGAGGTGGCTTTACTCACTATGCCACAGCATCAGCCCCAAGATTTGAAAAAGCCCTTATCTTCCATTTATCAACTCTCCATCAACCAAATAGGAACTGGCTGTTTATCCATATAACAAACATTAACTGAACAAACTACTACCTCAAGGCCAGGCTACCTGGAAACACAGGAATACCACTCTCCCACTTTGCAACTGTATACCAGTAAGTCACTGATTATCACAATGCAAAACTATTAGAAAATACCAAAATATGTAAGTCAAATAAAAGTATAAATGGTTGTATAAATGGTTGAGACTTCTGCAACTAGACACAATTTTTCCCACATTCAATATTTATGTGGAAGTGTAATATCTGATATTTATAAACCACAATGCAAATTATAATGGTTTCAAAAAAATCAAAGTAAAAAAATAAAGTCACTTTCAAAAGTAATACTTAAAGGTTTTTATTCCTTGTCCTTTGAATGTTCTTGCAAATAATGAAGTAAATGAGGGATTTTGTGTGATATGGTTTACCTTCTTCAAAGTTACAAAAAATAAAGTGGGAAAATTAGCCTGTATTTACTCTCCAGTTAGTTGGAGCAATTTCCCAAAATCCTTGTAGCCTAGACCCACCCAACTGGTACAGCAAATTAGAGAAGGAACAAGGGATGTCAGGAAAAAAAAAAAGAGTTTAAAAAAAGAAAGAATTCCTCAGTGAATAATTACATCTTAATGGACAGAACAATGATCAAAAGTCAAGTCTCAGATTGTTACTGAGATTTTTATTATTTTTAAGTTCTAAAATAATGTTGCCCCTTGTCATTAGAATTTTGAAATCTCTTAGAACCATTATTATCCCTTTTAACAAAATCTGCTTCCTGAGTAAACTCCAGTTTTTTAATCAATTAACATTTGTCCTAATAACACACTGAAGATACTTAAAAGTAAAGCAGCTACTTTTTTTTTTATAAATTTATTTTTAATTTCATTTTCCACAAACTGTTTTTTTTTTTTTTTTTTTTTTTTGACAGGTAGAGTGGACAGTGAGAGAGAGAGACAGAGAGAAGGGTCTTCCTTTGCCGTTGGTTCACCCTCCAACGGCCGCCATGGCCAGTGTGCTGCGGCCGGCGCACCGCACTGATCCGATGGCAGGAGCCAGGTACTTATCCTGGTCTCCCATGGGGTGCAGGGCCCAAGCACTTGGGCCATCCTCTACTGCACTCCCTGGCCACAGCAGAGAGCTGGCCTGGAAGAGGGGCAACCGGGAAAGAATCCGGCGCCCCGACCGGGACTAGAACCTGGTGTGCCGGCGCCGCTAGGCGGAGGATTAGCCTAGTGAACCACGGCGCCAGCCTAAAGCAGCTACTTTTGAGAATTTATTTGAATCATTCAATTTAATCTTACTGATATTTTTAAAAGAACTTCTAAAATGACTTTATTAAAATGATTTTTTAGAAAAACAAAACTATTTGAAAGGCAAGAAGACAGACAGGTCTCTTTCATCCACTGATTGACTCCCCAAATGTCCACAACAACTTGAGCTAGGAGCAGGGCTGGGATTCAAATCCAGGCACTCTGATATGGGATGTAGGCCTCCCAACTAGGGTCTTAACCACTAGGCCAAACTCCTGTCCCGAGGACTTCTGATATATATATGCAGAAGCAAAGTGATCAGAACAGAAAATATACAGTCAAGGGCCGGCACAGCAGCTGCTTGCCCCAACAGCATCCCATATTGGAGCACCACCTGTTCATGTCCCAGCCATCCAGCTTCCTGCTAATGGGAAAGGAGCAGAAGATGGCCCAAGTACTTGGGATCCTACCACCCTGGACAGAGTTCCTGGCTCCTGGCTTCAGCCTGGCCCAAACCTGGCTGTTCTGTCTACTTGGGAAGTGAACCAGCAGATGGAAGACACCTCCCTTTTTCCCTCGCTCGCTCTCTCTCAGTCACTCTGTCCCTCAAATATATAACAGGGCCGGCGCCGCGGCTCACTAGGCTAATCCTCCGCCTAGCGGCGCCGGCACACCGGGTTCTAGTCCCGGTCGGGGCTCCGGATTCTGTCCCGGTTGCCCCTCTTCCAGGCCAGCCCTCTGCTGTGGCCAGGGAGTGCAGTGGAGGATGGCCCAAGTCCTTGGGCCCTGCACCCCATGGGAGACCAGGAAAAGCACCTGGCTCCTGGCTCCTGCCATGGGATCAGCGCGGTACGCCGGCCGCAGCGCGCCGGCTGCGGCGGCCATTGGAGGGTGAACCAACGGCAAAAAGGAAGACCTTTCTCTCTGTCTCTCTCTCTCACTGTCCACTCTGCCTGTCAAAAAAAAAAAATATATATATATATATATAACAGGGGCCAGTGCTGTGGCACAGATTAATCCACTGCCTGTTGATTCGCCATCCCATATTGGAGTAACAATTCAAGTCTCAGCTGCTCTGCTTCCAATCCAGCACAATCTATGTGGGAGACCTGGATAAAGCTCCTGGCTTTGTCCTGACCCAGCCACAGCTCTTGTGGCCATTAGAGAACTGAACCAGCAAAGCCATCTTTTTCTCTCTCCATCTGTCACTCTTTCAAATAAATAAAACACATCTTTAAAAAAAATGTTGTCCTCCAGCCATCAACCTCATTTTTAATTATTTGCCTGGGATTTTGTGTTGCATCAATTAAAAGTAATTCCATGATGGTTCACTGTGTCTGCATTCCATTTCCTCTCCAGTCCTATCAGAACCAAATTGAAATTTGAAAAAGTTTCCTTGTCCTCTCCCACATCTCAATCCCATGATCAAATTCTTTAACAGCATTAATTCACCTTACTGCTTATATGTACTTATTCACTATTCAATGAGATCTGTACTCAGGAAAAAAATTTAAAAATTGCCATTGGTTTGTTTTCTAACTGTAATATTTGGTAAATTCTTGGTACACAGGATAAAACAAATAGAATTAATTATTAGAGACACTTTATGTAGTCACATATCTTTTCCTCGATCATTTATTAACATACATTAACTGAATATCTAAATCCATAGCATGTAAGACTTGGCCGGCGCCGCAGCTCAATAGGCTAATCCTCCACCTAGCGGCGCCGGCACACCAGGTTCTAGTCCCGGTCGGGGTGCTGGATTCTTTCCCGGTTGCCCCTCTTCCAGGCCAGCTCTCTGCTGTGGCCCGGGAGTGCAGTGGAGGATGGCCCAAGTGCTAGGGCCCTGCACCCCATGGGAGACCAGGAGAAGCACCTGGCTCCTGCCTTCAGATCAGTGCCGGTGCGCTGGCCGCAGTGCACCAGCCGTGGTGGCCATTGGAGGGTGAACCAACGGCAAAAAAGGAAGACCTTTCTCTGTCTCTCTCTCTCTCACTATCCACTCTGCCTGTCAAAAAACAAAACAAAAAACAAAAAAACAAAACTCTAAGACTTAAAGCAGGGAAATAATCCATCATAGGTGTTTGAACAGTCATAAATCCTAGAATTATTTAGAAATTCTCATTAAAATCAAGGGAAGGGCCAGTGCTGTGGAACAGTGGGTTAAGCCACCATCTACAGTGCTGGCATCCCATATGGGCGCCAGTTTGACTTCCTGCTAATGCACCTAGGAAAGCATCAGAGGATGGCTCAAGTCCTTGGCCTCCTGCACCCATGTGGGAGACCAGGAAGAAGCTTCTGGCTCCTGGCTTTGGCCTAGTCCAGCCCTGGCTGTTTTGGCACTAGAGAACCAGAGAATAGAAGGTGTGTCTCTCTGTCTCCCCTCTCTCTTCTCTAACTCTTTGAATTAAATAAATAAATCTTGAAAAAAAATTCAAGTGAAACATTTTCTGTATATACTATATATTTTTTTCTAACTATGAAGTTCATACAAAAAGACAAAATTTTTTTTAGAAAACTTGGATGAGGGAACTAACAACAAACTTGACCACAGAGCATCCCTTCTTTATGTCACTGTTAAAAAAAAGCCACACCTCACCAAGATTTCTTTTAAAAATTTCAAGGCAATGTGTTACTAAAATCACAAGCAAAATCAAGCTGAAGAGATGATTTACCACATATCATTTTAATTACCATCTTTTTAGAAATACATCTATTACATAAAGTTGAACTGAAACTTTTTTTTTTTTTTTTTGGACAGGCAGAGTTAGACAGAGAGAGAGAGACAGAGAGAAAGGTCTTCCTTTTTTGCTGGTTTATTCCCCCAAGTGGCCGCTACAGCGGGTGCGCTGCGCCAATCTGAAGCCAGGAGCCAGGTGCTTCCTCCTGGTCTACGCAGGTGCAGGGCCCAAGCACTTGGGCCATCCTCCACGGCCTTCCCAGGCCACAGAAGAGAGCTGGACTGGAAGAGGAGCAACTGGGACAGAATATGGCGCCCAGACCGGGACTAGAACCTGGGGTGCCAGCGCTGCAGGCAGAGGATTAGCCTAGTGAGCCGCGGCGCCAGCCCTGAAACCATTCTTTTAGGAATCAGAAGTCCAGATTTTTTTGATAAGCGTTCAAGTAGTAAATATTTTAGTATTTGCAAACCATACAGTCTTTGCCAAAACTACTCAACCCTGCTAACAGAATACAAAAGCAGCCAGAGAAAATACAAAAACAAATGAGTATGACCATGTTACAATAAATATTTATGGACACTGAAATTTAAACTTCATGTAATTCTTATGCTTCACCAAATACTCTATTTTTGTTTTTCAGCCATTTAAAATGATAAAAAATCATTCTTAGCTCACGGGTTATAGAAAAATTAGTCATATACTAAATCTGGTCCCCAGGTCATAATGTGGCAATCCCTGTCATACCTGAAGTTAACTAAATTAGTGTAACCAAAAACTAGTTCATTCCCTCTCTTTATATCACTGCACCATAGGGAGGTGCTAGTACCTTTTCACAGATGTGAAAAACACTGAAAACAAAATCAATTACAAGTGTTTTTCATTATAATAAAAATATAAAAAGTAGCCTTCCTTAAACCAACATGAGACATTACTGTCTGGGAGCATCCCCAAGGCACACTAATCCTTGATTTGTGGAGTGTTATTTTTTAATTTTGTTTGTTAACTAACTTTTACTTGAAAGTCAGAGACAGATGGACACAGAGAGGTTCCATCCACTGGTCCACTACCCAAATGCCTGCAATGGCCCAGGACCGGACTAGAATCAAAGTCAGAAGCCAGGAACTTGATTTAGGTCTCCCAATTGTTTGAGTGAACACTGCTGGCTCTCAAGATCTGCATTAGCAGATGGCTGGAGTCAGGACCCACAGGTACTGAACCTAGGTATTTTTAATACTGGGCTCCAACAACTTAACCAGCATAATAATGCAAAGCTGAATACCTGCGCCTGTATAGTGTTTCTTAGGTTACCAATTTAATATTGTAAAACTGACAGAAAATATCAAACAGAACTTTTGTGACTCATGCACTGTATCTCCAATACCAGGACGACGCACAGAGTGGATGGAGCAAGCTTCTATTCCAACTTCCTGCTCCAAAAATCCATTTAATATACAGTCTTCCGATAGAGGACATATCAGATATTAAACTGGTTAAGAACAGATACTACACTTGATCTTAGCCAAAAGGCCAAGAAGAGATCACACTGTTTAAGAAAATGATGAATGCCTCACAAAAATGCCTCACAAAATCCTAGTATTTAGAGACATAATTGTATTTTTAGAGTTTCCTTTTCCATTTTTATTTTTACTGTGACATTTCTGCCACATCTTTCACTTTGTACAGTTTACTTAGTTGCTTTGTGTTCTTAAAAAATGAATTTTGGGAGTTGGTGCTGTGGGGTAACAGGTTAAGCCCTCAGCTCTGGGGCCGGTATCCCATATGGGCTCCGGTTTGACTCAAGGCTGCTCTACTTCCGATACAGCTCCCTGCTAATGGCCTGGGAAAGCAGAAGATGGCCCAAATGCTTGGGCCCCTGCACCCACATGGGAGGCCAAGAAAAGTTTCCTGGCTCCTGGCTCTGGATCAGCTCAGCTCCGGCTCTTAATGGCCATATGGAAAGTGAACCAGCAGATGGAAGATCTCTTAGTCACTATCTCTCCCTCTCTCTCTCTAACTCTGTATTTCAAATAAAATAAATAAATCTTTTAAAAAGATAATGAATTCATAAGACAAGCAATTAAAATTTAATATACAAATTTTTGAAACATGATAAAAAATTATCTTGAAAAGTCTTTAAGATTAAATACATAGGGGCCGGCACTGTGGCACAGTGGGTTAATCCTCAGCCTGCAGCGCCAGTATCCCATATGGGCATCGGTTCTAGTCCTGGCTGCTCCACTTCCATTCCAGCTCTCTGCTGTGGCCTGGAAAAGCAGAAGATGGAGATGGCCCAAGTGCTTGGGCCCCTGCACCTGCATGGGAGATGAGGAGGAAGCACCTGGCTCCTGGCTCCTGGCTTCGGATCAGCACAGCTCCGGCTGTTGCAGTCACTTGGGGGGTGAACCAACAGAGGGAAGGCCTTTCTCTTCCTCTCACTGTTTATTCTATCTACCTCTATAATAAATAAAATAAAGCTTTAAAAAAAGATTAAATATAAAACATATCAACAGTATATTAACAATAAGTAACATCTAAACACAATGTGCCAAATACATCTAAGTGCTTTTATACATGAGTTCACTACATCACTCATATTAACCTCAGAGGCAGAGTGCTACTGTTATTCCCACTTATACACGGGAAAAGCTGAAGGAAAGGCATGAGGTAACTTTTCTAAGATAACAGGATAAACTGATGACAAGTTTAAGATCTGAACCCGGCTAATGCCGTGACTCATTTGGCTAATCCTCCGCCTGTGGCGCCAGCACCTCGGGTTCTAGTCCCAGCTGGGGTGCCGGGTACTGGTCCTGGTTGCTCCTCTTCCAGTCCAGTTCTCTGCTGTGGCCTGGGAGGGCAGCGAAGTGCTTGGGTCCCTGCACCAGCATGGGAGACCAGAAGGAAACACCTGGCTCCTGGCTTCGGATCGGCGCAGCGCTGGCCGTGGCGGCCACTGGGGGAGTGAACCAACAGAAGGAAGACCTTTCTGTCTCTCTCTCACTGTCTATAACTCTCTGTCTCTCTCACTAACTCTGCCTGTCAAAAAAATAAATAAATAAAATAAAAAGTAAAAAAAGATCTGAACCCAAGTAGTCTCACTCCACAGTCAATGCTCTAAACCAGCAGACTATGCTGACCTCCAAACTAGAATTAACTAGAATTATCCACTTCAGAGTAAAATTATAATGTTTTTCAAATGCATACATCAAAGGCAAGCCTTCCTAGATCAAGGTGCTTATGTTATTATGTTCCTTTCCCGTTTGGATTTGACATGGTACTTTTGGCTAATACGAGTACTAGACACTTTTTTATAAACTAGATCCTAAATGTATATAATTATTGGTACCATGTAAAAATGAAAGGTATAGTATGAACAAAAAGAAAAGAACTGCAATCTGTCACTGGCTATCCATGTTACACTGGGCAAGTCTTTTAATATCTAAATCTATTCTATCACCTTTAAAATATAGGTATTTATTTCAAGGTATTCCAAGGATACAGTGAGAACCAATTAAATTCACACATGCAATGTGTTATAATAAAGTAAAATGGCACTCTCATGAGGGAAACTGTTACTACTAATAGCAGAAAAGGTAAGAACTTCAATGCCAAGTATTATTTTGATCTTCTTTAGCCAAATTACAAAAGAAAAACAAATCTTTGAACACCAAACATCCATTTTAACTTTGATTTTTGGGCAGCCATACAAAATAGAACAAACATGGTCAAAATCTGGAAAAACTGATCAACAAGTAGAGCAAACAAAAACTAATGGTTTTACTTTTCATCTTCTTCAACATTTTATCAAATATTCATATAAACTTGATTAGAATTAACTTAATTTCTTTGGTTTCATTTTAGTTAATTTGGTTATGAATATTTTATAATTTGTGAACAGCCATTATAACATAGTTAAGCATTACTGTATCCATTTGAATCTTAAGCTCCTATGACAAAGTCATTTAAAGCAAATTATAGAATATTTAATGGGTAACAATTCTAGAGCTCTTACAACATTGTTAGAGACTCCTTCAGTCAAAAGTATGATAAAGTAGCATTTACTACTGCTTACATACTATCAACTGGTCAAACAACCTACCTGTAAGACAAGGTACACCTCACCTGGAAGAAAAGTAAAAGTAAAAGCAACACTATTTAGTTTTAAGCTGGTATGTTTTCAAATTTCAACACTGGTAAATTAACACCTTATGAATTTACATTAGTCAAAGAAACCTCTGATTTTACTAACAATGGAGTGAGGAAAAAGTCTGCACTGTACATATATTTACTAAACTTCAAATCAAATCACTTATAGCTGTTGAACTGAGCATACAATCATGAAGATACTAACTCACAGATGTTGAAGAGAAATTTGCCATCATTTCCATCAATTTGGGAGAAAAAAAGAAATTAGGACACTTCAGGGGCCAGTGCTGTGGCATAGCAGGTAAAGCCATTACAGCCTGCAGTGCCGGCATCCCATATGGGCACTGGTTGGAGTCCTTGATGCTCCACTTCAGATCCAACTCTCTGCTATGGCTTGGGAAAGCAGCAGAGGATGGTCCAAGTCCTTGAGCCCTGCACCCACGCGAAAGACCAGGAAGAAGCTCCTGGCCCTGGAGTGGCCCAGCTCTAGCCATTGCAGCCATTTAGGGGGTGAACCAGCAGATGGAAGACCTCTCTCTCTCTCTACCTCTGCAACTCTGCCTTTCAAATAAATGAATCTTTAAAAAAAAAAAAAAAAAAGAAAGAAATTAGGATACTTCAGATTATTCAAGCAAGAGTTCTGACTTCATATCTGAATCCATGATTTCACCACACTGAAAAAAACAAATTCCATTACATTGTTATATCCAATCAAAATTAAGTAATTTCTTCAACCAGGTTTTACCAAACGTCCAAAAAATACTAACAAATAAGACCTCTACATTTCAAAGCACAAAGCATTTCCAAGCATAAAATAAGAACAATGAACCTAAGAAAAGGCAAAGCTAAGAAACTGGCTGTTTCTAAATATTTTCAAAAATGTAACTCCTCAGATCGTTTAACCAAAATATGATAAAAATTAAGTACTAGCCATTTATACATTCATATTTATTAGAATTCACCCAATTGTTATCGCTTACTTATAACAGCAAATCTCTCAGGTGCCTAGAAACAATACTAGCTATCTAATATGTACAATATAATTCAGATAATACGATAATGGTTAGAAGACTCAATAAGTCTCAACCACAGCCTTCATTCATTCATTCATTCATTACAATGTCTTTATGAAAGTACCAGAGATTTTACTAACATATGTGTAAAAATTGGTTGAGTAAGTTTTAAGTGCAGATTTTAATGAGTACAGATCATAATCTCTATGAATAGTACTATCTTCCAATGTAATTAAAACAACCAACAGCATCTAGGACTCCTAGACTGAAAATGATAAAGTGCATGTGATCTTAAGACACTGAATAAAAGCTTAAAGAAATTTACATTTAAATTTAAATATCAGATTGCTTGATACTTAGTTTTCTACCTATACCCAACCAAGAGAAACATTACTCTGAAAAACTAATGCTCGATTTATTTCCATGATACAGAAAAACCTCAAACCTCCACTGGGAGGAAGAAACTCTCAGAAACTGACATTCCAGCAGCTTACTATAATGTACTCTCCTTGAAAACTAGTAATGGGCCAAGTAGGGATTCTGCACTAACACAGTCTTCACACTTTTCTGGCTCAGTCAGATATCTGCATTTTCACTAGATAGGCTGCTCAGGTTGAAAGTTCTCCTAAGGCATATGGGCTTTACCAAGCCATGTGTCAACTGTTTTCTATATGGTGATTAAAATTTTCACATCCCCCAAATTATTACATCCATGATAAAATGACTGCCATGATGCTAAGGTCAGTTTACACAAGAAAATAATCTTCTCTGACAACAATATATTTAATAGTTTCTTATCAAAGTGTCTACAAGTTTCTAGGGAAAGCCTTCACTGCTGGGCTCTTAACACTACATTCTGTTCAAAACTTTTATTAAAGACTTTATCAAAGCTAAACATGGCCAGCGGGTAACTATCATTAATAATATATAAGTAATCAACAATCAAAATGATCACATAAGGCTCAAATTGCCAAAAGCAACTAAATACAGTTTTAAAAAGGTATGGAAGCATGCATCCAGGCTTAAAAAATTCTTACCACAGGCAAGCATTTAGCTCAGGGGTTAAGATGTTGCTTGTGGGGCTGGCACTGTGGCGCAGTGGGTTGAAGCCCCAGGCCTGCAGCACCAGCATCCCATATGGGCACTGGTTCCAGTCCCAGTTGCTCCACTTCCTTGTTAATGCACCTGGGAAAGCAGCAGAGGATGGCCCAAGTCCTTGGGCTCCTGCACCCATGTAGAAGACCCAGAAGAAGCTCCTGGCTTTGGATCAGCTCAGCTCTGGCTGTTGAGGTCATTTGGGGAGTAAACCAGTGAATGGAAGACCTCTCCCTCTCTCTACCTCTTTGTGCAACTCTTACAAATCAAATAAAAATAAATCTTAAAAAAAAAAAAAAAAAAAAGATTCTGCTTGTGACATCCATATCTCCTTTCAGACTGCCTGGGTTCAAATCCTGGCTTCAGTTCTGATCCAGCCTGGTATGCAGAAGGCGCGGACAAAATACTTGGGTCCTGGGGCTGGCACTGTGGCTCAGCAGGTTAAAGCTGTGGCCTGCACTGCCAGCATTGCATATGGACACTGGTTCATGTCCTAACTGCTCCACTTCCAATCCAACTCTCTGCTAATGCACCTGGGAAAACAGCAGAGGGTGGCCCAATGTTTGGGCCCCTGCACGCAAGTGGGAAACTTGGAAGAAGCTCCCGGCTCCTAACTTTAGCATGGCCCAGCCATGGCTGTTGTGGACATTTGGGGAATGAACCAGTGGATGGAATATGTCTGTAACTCTACCTCTCTACCTTTCAAATAAACAAATAAATCTTTAAAAAAAAAAAAAAAAAAAAAAAACAAGCAAAAGAACTTGGGTCCCTGCCACACATGTAAGGAGACCTGAATTGAATTCTGGGCTCCTGGGTCACCTGGCCCAGCCCAGCTGTTGCAGACATCTGGGGGAGTGAATCAGCAGATCAAAGAAATAAGAGGAAATTTGTTTCAAAGAAAAACTAATCTTTTTAAAAATGTTTTCTTCTGTTTTTAAATTTTATTTAACTAGTTCAAGGTGAACAGCTGTCATGGCAGCAGTTCATTTGAGAAATCATGCCTCAGTTGTAAATAAGTAACAGAAAGTCAAAAGAATGGGCAAGAATTTGGCTACGAGGTTAAGATGCCAGTTAGGATGCCTGCATCCCACACGGGAGAACCTGGGAGGTTCTCCAGCTCTGGCTTCTGACTCTAGGATCCTGCACATGCTTCCCCTGGGAGGAGCCGTGATGGTTCAAGTACTTGAGTTCCTCCCAACCTGGCAGAGACCTGGATTGAGTTCCTGGCTACCAACGTCAGCCTCAGCTCAGCCCCAGCCACTGCATGTATCTGGGCAGTGAAACAGTAGATAGGAGTGAGCAAATAAGCAAGCTCTCTCTGCCTCTGCCTCTCAAATAAGTAAAATCAGAGGAAAAAAAAAGTCCAAAGAATGACAAGGCACTATTAAAGGTACAGCCATTTTAGGTCACTGAAACAAATGTCCTAAGGATAGTGAAGTATCTGGAAATGAATGCGCAAACTGAAGGAATGGGAAGTATTTAGCCTGAAAGTGTCTTAGCAAGAGTAGAGGGACTACAGCTTCCTGCTGTACAATACAAATAAATGAGAAACCATCACAGGAATAAACAAGGACATACATCCTGTGCCAGGTTCTCAAACTATCTGTGGCAAAGAACCAAGTTTTACTCCCCATCATTGCCGACATACAGTAAGACCATCAAGGCAATGGAAAATTGCTATAAAATTTCCTACATGCTTACTCAGTTTTAATACTTTATTCACTGTGAACATAAAAATAGTTCAAGGCCCTCCACTTTTATTTCACCCATACCAGAAAAAAGAACTAACTCAGAAGGAATCATTCAATTTCAGCTGGATGTAACAAAGAATTCCTAGCAAATAGGTGCATTTAACATTGGAATGGTTCAGAGAATACTTCAGGAGGTATTCAGAGAATAATGCATCTGTTAAAGGTGATTTGATTTAATCATTGTAGTCCCTCTACTAAGAGTCTACAAAGCCAATAAAAGCTTTGTAGATATAATATACATATTACATATATTAGTATATATTATATGTAATTGCATGTCACAAATTAATCTTATATATTATACACTAATATAATATTAGTATAATTAAAAAAGCAGTTTGATGTATTAGGCAGACTCTATGAGAAAAGGACTACAAAAATAACAAAGTAAGTTATGTAAATTTAATTATTTGATTATGTGAATCATGATTAAGAGTGCCAGCATTGTGGCACAGTGGGTTAAGCCACCATCTTTGACGCCAGAAGCTCATATGTAACCAGTTCAAGTCCTAGCTGCTCTACTTCTGATCCAGCTTCCTGTTAATGTGCCTGGGAAAGCAGCAGAAGTGACCCAAGTGCCTGGCCCACTGCACTCACATGGGACACCAGAATGAAGCTCCTGGCTCCTGGCTTTGTCCTGGCCCACCCAAGGCCATTTTGGACATTTGGGGAGTGAAGCAGCAGATGGAAAATCTCTCTCTCCATCTCTCTCTGTAAATCTTTCAAATAAATAAATTTGTTTTAAAAATAATTAAGAAGCCATAAATAAGAAAATTATTAATAATGGATCACTATATTTCTTTTAACCCATTACTGACTATACAAATACATTTTGAGTTTGCCTTTCAAAGTTTAAAACAAGCACCTGTGATTTCTAAAGCACAAAATAAGCATGACAATTTTTTTTCTCATTTTTTAAAAGAATCATCAATAGCACCATTGCCATCTGAAACTCTAATCTCTGAGTAACCATCAGCCACCAGTTTAGCTCCAGTCTCTGCACCTACCTTGACCTAGTATTAACTGCACAACTGGCATATAATATATGACTCTCTACCCTTCTGATTAAGCAAATCATCTTCCAATGCTCTCCCACTAAAACCAGTCCTCCCCTACTGTGGACTTCTGGGAATAATTTCTGACCAACATTAATTTCAGATTCTCAACTATATAATTTAAACAGTTGTGAAGTACTCGGCTAAATGTCATTCTTGATATCTCCTTTCTGCACCACCTCAGCCGTCCTCCAAACCCATCCTCCACAAAAGCTGACTTAGTGTCCTGCAGCTATATCAGAATCTAGCTTGTTGATCCTTCCCAGGTACCTATACTATAGAGCAATCTACAGTATCTTTTACCAAAGTTGGCCCCTAAACTGGATCTTTATACCAGTAATCAGACACAATCAATTACTCCTCTGGAATTTTAAATGGATACCCCCTAGGAAGACTCTTATACTCTCTGCAGTTGCATTCAAGAAGTGTTTTCAGTTAATTTGTACACTATTTCCCAAAATTCTTACCCAAAACCAACAATGAATAATAACTCATTTTCTCAAAACGAACAAGAATCAACAGCAACATCAATATACAAAACAATTGAAGAAAACCTGTTATAGAGGAAGAATATTTGAAACAAACAAACAAACAGTAATAGCTAAGTTAAAGTAACAGTAAAAGAAAATCTTAATATCGAGATTTTAAAATGATGAAAATATCCACAAAACAAAAATCTCCAAATATTTACCAGATTTCTTTGAAAAATTAGGGAAAAAAAATCTATTGCAGACTCACATTTAAACATGAGTAATTAGAGTATTAAAATTTAAAATTTTCCTGGAATGTTAAGAAATCACCTGTAAGGAGCCCTTTTTCCATAAGTTCTTTCAGTGGCATGAAGACTTTAAACATTTTTAAGAATGAGCTCCAAAATAAATTCTCAATTCTGAGAAACATTTGAAAATCACCTGTTTTGTCTCTCAGTATTCTGGAGCTCCCTGTGGTCCCTTTTCAGGTGTTTGGTCAAAGACGTAAAGTACTCTTTTAAAAGATTCTGGAAAGGCTGTTGTTTCTCTGGACTAATGATCTCACTAGGAGGAAAACTCAAATTAAACTTTTCTGCAGCACTCTTTACTTTCCTTGGTACGAGTCCAGCAATATCATCTCCACAATGTCGACAGAAACTAATCACCACGGAAACATGAGTATGAGATTCCCGATCAGCATTAATAATATTTTTTAGCTGTTCATATATTAAGGAAAGACCCTCCTTGTCCGTGAAAATCCCAACTATTGTCAATTCCGCAATGAAACGCAAATCAGTTCTTAATTTGGTAATGTTAGGAGTTTTTTCCTCTTTCCTTGCTTCAAAATGTTTTTTCCAGACCTGAAGAAGAGATGGGGCAAAGTCAGCATAGCGCTGGTGAAAGAGAGAGCAAAGGTGCACAGCACAGTTCACATCAGAGATTTTTAACTTTGCTTCCACAATAGAAGCTACAGCTTCTGCAATGTATTTGCTTAAATTCAGGCCATTAAAATCATGGGACAAGGAGTCTCTCTGTTGTTCTGTAATAGTTTTTAGTTTCTTGACAAAAGCAGTGTTTTTCTTCAAACTTGAGTCTAGGCGGCTAAAGAAGTTTTCCTCTGGTCGGTTGTCTGGAGCATTTTGGTTTTTGCTACGAAGTTCCTTTCTTAACTGATGTCGTTCCCAAGCTTCCTGATGAAGCTGAAGGGATTCTTCTTTTTCTCTATATAAGAAACAAAAATATTTGAAAGCATCACTGATAAATCCAGAGAAAATAATCATCTCGTTATCAGAACTCAAGAGTAACAAAAAATGCAAAATACCTTTTCCCTACTCTTAAAAGACATTTAATTAATGACATAGGATAATGAGAGTCCAGTATACTGATAATACCAAATGTGGTAGAGAATTTAAATAATTAGATTAAAATTAAAAATCATTCTGCCAAATGGCACCTTCAATGAATAAAACACACAATGGTAAACACAGAAAAGATAAAATATCCTTTGGAAGACTATTAAACATAAGACAAATAAAAGCATTGGGCAAATAGCAAAAAAAAAAAAAAAAAGTCTAAAAAGAATACTTTGTTAAAGAATAACCACTATAAAAGAATGCACTGAAATGTTTTTGAAGGGCTAGAAAATTGTAGCACAACAGGCTAAACTGCAGTTTCTGACACCAGCATCCTTTACTGGAGTGCCAGTTTGTGCCCTGGCTACTTCACTTGCCATTCAACTTCTTGCTAATGTGCCTGGAAAGGCAGAGGAGAATGGTCCAAGTACTTGGGGAACTGCATAGGAAAAGTACCAGCATGGAGTTCCAGGCTCCTGGTTTCAGCCTGACCCAGACTTGGCTGTTGCAGTCATCTGAGGGAATGAACCAACAGATGAAGTGCTCTGTATATGTGTGTCCCTCTCTGTCGCTCTGCTTTTCAAATAAATAAAAATTATTTTAAAAAAAAGGTTTTGAAATGGTGTATGTTATTTTCTCTACTCAGCATTAACCAAACCGTGACAAAGTACCTTGCTATGTTTGGGTCTTAAAAACTCAACCATCAGGGCTGGAATTGTGGCGTAGTAAGTTAAGCATACACCTGCAGCCCCGGCATCCCATATGGGCACCATTTGGAGTCCTTACTGCTCCACTTCTGAGCCAGCTCCCTGTTGATGGCCTTGGAAAGCAGCAGCAGATAGCCCAAGTGCCTGTTCCCTTGCATCCACATGGGAGACCCAGAAGAAGCTCCTGGCCCCTGATTGGCCCAGCGCCAGCTGTTGCAGCCATTTGGGGAGTGAACTAGAGGATGGAAGACCTTTCTTTTCTCTCTGTAACTCTGCCTCTCAAGTAAATAAATAAACCTTAAAAAAAAAAAATCCAACTATGATTTAGAAAATTTGGAAAGAAACCAGAAAACTATCAGATAAAAATTTTTAATAAAATGCAATTAAACAGCTTATTCTGGAGGAATAGCTTAAAAACAGGGACTTATGCAACAACTTCAAATTGTAGAAGTAGTGGGGCTGGTGCTGTGGTGCAGTAGGTTAATCCTCTGTCTGCAGCGCCGGCATCTCATATGGGCACCGGTTCTAGTCCCGGCTGCTCCTCTTTCAGTCCAGCTCTCTGCTGTGGCCTGGGAAAGCAGTAGAAGATGGCCCAAGTCCTTGGGTCCCTGCATGCACATGGGAGACAGGAAAGAAGCACCTGGCTCCTGGCTTCAGATCGGTGGAGCTCCAGCCATTGCAGCCATTTGGGGAGTGAACCAACAGACAGAAGACCTTTCTCTGTCTCTCCCTCTCACTGTCTATAACTATACCTCTCAAATAAATACATTAAAAAATATTTAAAAAATGCAGAAGTAGTAAAATAACTTGGGGGAGGGGCAGTGACAGATGGACAATCTGAGTTCAAGAATTCTAAGACACTGGAACATGTAACTTTAAAATATACATCTCTGGTGGTTGGTGTCATGGTACAGTGGGTAAAGCCCCACCTGTGATGCCAGCAGCCCATTGCAGTACAAGTTTAAGCCTCAGCTGCTCCACTTCCCACCAAGTCCTTGGGCCCCTGCTACCCACAAAGGAGACCCAGAAGATGATCCTGGCTCCTGGCTTCAGCCTGGCTTGGTGCCAGCTGGTGCAGTAAACCAGAAGATTAGAAGATCTTTCTCTTTCTGTCTCTCCCACTCTCTGTCTGCCTTCCAAATAAATAAAATCTAAATCCTGAAAAAAAATATTTACATCTATGGGGCAGGTGACTGGCAGTTAGCTACCAGTTGGGACACTAGCATCCCTTCTTAGAGTGCTTAGGTTCAAGTCCTGGCTCCACTCCCAACTCCAGCTTCCTGTTAATGCTGGGAGGCAGCAGTTGATGGCTCAAGTCGTTGAATACCTAACATCCACATGGGAGATCTGATATGCATTCCCAGCTCTCAGCTTCAGCCTAGCCCATCCCTAGCTGTTACAAGCATTTGGGGAGCAAACCAGTAGATAGGAGCTCTGTTTCTTTCCCTTGCAAATAAATAAATAACATTTTAAAAATATACATTTCTTGAAAAATAAAAAGTAAAGTGTTTATCTTTCTGAGATAATCACCCCTGAGTTACTCTTTTCTTTATGATTTTCCACCAAAACCTACAATATGTTAAAAGGTTGCATCTACCCTAGGGTACATGGATATCTGAGTAACTCTTGAAGTCTTCCCGCCACATAGACAACAGGGTAGCAGTGAAAGAACATTTCAAGAAACTATAACAAGTTATATGTATGCATTAAACAATCTTCACTTATATTTAACTTTTAGATATATAATTCAGTCTTATGAGAGAAATAATATGCTTTAAAATATTCCAGGCTGAAAAAGTAATTTTGATGTTAGGTTGGGGGCTGCTTCTTTATATCATCCACTTTTCAAATATATTTGAAATTTTCCCAATTAGAAAGTTGGGATTTTGATTATTAATTTATATTTTTTTTTAAACCTCTTTTGATGGGAGAAGAGGGAGCAAAAGTTACTGCGAAAGTGAGTATATGGGGCTGGCGCCGTGGCGCACTTGGTTAATCTTCTGCCTGCAGCGCCAGCATCCCATATGAGTGTCAGGTTCTAGTCCTGGTTGCTCCTCTTCCAGTCCAGCTCTCTGCTGTGGCCCGGGAAGGCAGTGGAGGATGGTCCAAGTGCTTTGGCCCTGCACCAGCGTGGGAGACCAGGAGGAAGCATCTGACTCCTGGCTTCGGATCGGCACGGCTCTGGCCATAGCGGCCATCTGGGGGGTGAACCAAATGAAGGAAGACCTTTCTCTCTGTCTTTCTCTCTCACTGTCTAACTCTGTCAAATAAAAAAAAAAAAAAAGAAAAAGAAAGAGAGTGTATCATTATGAAAGTAAAATAAGCAAGAGGGCTGACATTGTGGTACAGCCGATTAAAGTGCCAATTGCGACACCAGCATTCACTATTAGAATGCCAGTTGTTCCAGTCCTGGTCACTCTGCTTCCAACCCAACTATCTGCTAATGCACCTGGAAAGGCAGCAGATGATAGCCCAAGTGATACCCATATGGAACTGCCAGCCCCTGGCTTCAGCCTGGCCCAGCCCTAGCCATTGCAGCCATTTGGGAGTGACCCAGTAGATGGAAGATCTCTCTCTGTCTCTGCTTTTCCTTCTGTCACTCTTTCGAATAAATAAATCTTAAAAATAAATAAATAAGTAAAAGGGAGAGAGAGAGAGAAGGAGAAATACTTGGGCCAGGCACTTGGCATAGTAGTTAAGATGCCTGCACCCTATATTGAATACCTGAGTTTGAACCGACTCTGGTTCCAGCTCCTGATTTCAGCTTCCTGTTAATGCAGACCCTGGGAGACAGCAGTGATAGCTCAAGTGTCTGAGTTCCTGCCACCCAGTGTGGGAGATCTGGATTGAGTTTCCAGCTTGGGGCTTTGGCCTGAACCACTCTGAGCTACTGTGGTCATTTAGGAAGCAAACCACTGGTTAAGAGCTCATCAGCACTCTCTCCTCTTTCTCTATTTCAAGTATTTTTCTTTTTTAAATAAATACTAAAGGTGAACTTTGTAAGAAGTGACTGTTTTGGAGATTAAAAAACCATGTCTGCTGGTGACACATATATGCATATGTGTTATTTCACTGACTCTAAGATAACAGTATTTCAAACACCATTATTCTGTACACCACTAATAAAGAATACTTGCCAATTACCCTATGACGCAATACCTTATTATGAAGAATTGTTATCTTGGGGGCTGGCACTTTGGCGTAGTAGGTTAAGCCTCTGTCTGCGGTGCTGGCATCCCAAATGGGTGCCGGTTTGAGTCCCGGCTGTTCCACTTGCAATCCAGCTCCCTGCTAACATTTACATTTAACAGGGAAAGCAGTAGAGGATGGTCCAAGTGCTTGGGCCCCTGCACCCACGTGAGAGACCCACAAGAAGCTCCTGGCTCTGGAGCAGTATTTGCAGAGTGAACTGACAGATGGAAGACCTCTCTCTCTGTCTCTTCCTCTCTATCTGTAACTATGCCTCTCAAGTAAATAAAACTTAAAAAAAAAAAAAAAATGTTTTCAAATAGCCTTTTAAATTACATGCAAAAGGCCTGCAAAAGTTCGTGGACAATGTGTATTATCTTTAATTTCATTTTTAAATGACCTTTCTGAAGCCCCCGTGAATTTGAAGAATAAAAGCTCATGTTACACAACAACTTGTCTTTGCCACATCCTGTGACTTCTTATGAGGACTACCTCGGTTTTTGCAAGGTTTAAAATACATATGGATAAAGGTAAGAATGGAAAGCAATGTGGAACTGTAAGAACAAAGTGTCCCCCCCACCAACCCAATATTTACTCACTTGTATATTTTAAAGGTAGAGTGCCACAGATAGAGGGGTGAGACAGACAGAGAGTGAGCAAGCAATCTTACATCTGCTGCTTCACTCCCCAAATGACCAAAATGGCTAGGTCTGGGTCAGGCTGAAGCCAGAATCCAGTAACTCTACCCTGGTCTTCCATACGGTTGATAGAGGCCCAGGTACAGAAGCTGGATTGGAAGAAGGTGTTCCAATATGGGATGCGGGCAACACAAGACTAACCTTCACGCTCTACAACACTGGTCCAGGACAAAGATTTCAAAGTCGGACAAACCTAGGTTAAATCCCAGTAGCTCCACTGTTTACTATAACCTCAGGCAACTTGCTTAGCCTCTTTAAGCTTCATTTTATAAATCTGTGAAATGAGGCTCATAAACCTTATTTCATTAGGACTTTGAAGGATATATCCTAATACATTATTTTCTACAGTACCTGGTAGGCACCTAACAAGTAACACTTTGCAACAAATAGCAGCCACTAAGAACTACAAGATTTTCAACTTAAAAAAATAAGACTCTTAGCATACAAAAAAAATTTAAACAAAAATAACTGAGATTGCCCCAGACCTCAAAAACTATTTGTTAAAGATTATTACTATTACATAATTTAAATAATTAAAGCACCTTAAAGATGCCTCTAGTCAGTGAAATTCATAGAACAAATAAATTAAGGTACTCCCAACTCTCAAAGTGTTACTCCCACATAATCATTTTTCCCATAAATATTCCAATCTTTCCATTCCTTCATATGGATAATTAAAACAAATTTTCTTACTTCAACTGGGCAGCTTCTTCTTCTTGCTGTCGTTTTGCCTGCTCTTCTTGCTTTTTTCTCTCTTCTTCTTCATGTTTCTTTTTTTCTTCTTCCTCTGCCTTTACCTTTTCTTCTTCTTTTTTCTTGCGTTCCTTATCTTCCTTTTTTCTCTTATCTTCTTCCAGCTTCTTCTTTTTGTCTTCAGGGACCTTACTGACCTCCTTCTTGGCAGTGAGCTTGAGATCGTCTTTTGGTTTCTCCTTGCTGCTCACTGGCCGCCTTTCACTGCAGTCTTTCTCACTGTTGTTTAGTAGAGATTCTTTTTCTTCCATACTTGCTGGCTTTTTACGCTCAGCTGGCATTATGTGACCCAGGACAATCTGTAATTGTAACAGAATATCAGTACTGTGTACATGCAATGACTTTTAGTGATATGATACTATTTTTAAGCAAAATATACTAATTCAACTTGTTGATATTCAGAGATTAAATACGTATGAAATGAATATAATCTCTGTAAGAAAATAATTTATTGGTAACAGTCCATGTTCCATCATTATTAGCTATGTTGATGCTAAAAGCATAAAAGCAGGGAGTACAATCTAAGAAGCTTTCACATACCCATCACCTACATTCAACCATTCATTATCAACTCCACAGCAATACTTCATTTAATTGTTAATACTTCAGTACGCATCTGAGAACATTTTGAACTAGTTTTAACTGTGGCATTTTTACAACCATCAAAAGATCCTAGCTCACTATTTCATACAATATTCAATAGAAGTATTTAAGCTGGAGAAAAAAGCATAATTTTTTTCCTCCTATAAATCAACAGATCAAAGAACAGCAGACTCACAAATTTAACTTCATTACTCTAACCTTATTACCAAACTTTCTAATATAAAACCTATTTGTTAACTATCTCAATTTAGACTAGCACTTTAAACTCTTCATTAGTATTAGTCAAAAATAACAAACATAATGGTAGCTATAAAATCTGTTTAAATACCAGTACAGTTATGAAATACATGAAATTTGTATAAAATAAAATTTTTTAAAAAATTTAAAAATACCAGTACAGTAGCCACCATCCCAACACTACTGACATTCTGTTTTGGGGGCTGGTGGATAACCTATGTGCTGCAGGAAGTTCACAGCATCTTTGCCTTACATTTAGTAGATGCAAATAGTATTTCCTTAGGTTTAACAAGCAAATATGACTTCAGACTTTGCCAAGCGTCCCTTGGGGTCAGAACTATCAGCAGCAGAAAACCACTGCACTAGTAACTACTTAAATGTAAATTAATTTAAATACAATTAAAAATTCTGTTCTTCAGTCACTATTGATGTGCGCAACTCCACATACGACTAGTGGCTACCATACAGAAGAGTGCAGATGCACAATACTGACACCATGGAAGAAAGTTTTACAGGATAGCACAAGTACAGTACAGGCTCCACATGGTTAACTGGAAATAAAACTGCTGGGGGAGGTCGGCGCCACGGTTCACTAGGCTAATCCTCCGCCTTGCAGCGCCGGCACACCGGGTTCTAGTCCCGGAAGGGGCGCCGGATTCTGTCCCGGTTGCCCCTCTTCCAGGCCAGCTCTCTGCTGTGGCCAGGAAGTGCAGTGGAGGATGGCCCAAGTCCTTGGGCCCTGCACCCCATGGGAGACCAGGATAAGTACCTGGCTCCTGCCATCGGATCAGCGCGGTGCGCCGGCCGCAGCATGCTGGCCGCGGCAGCCGTTGGAGGGTGATCCAACGGCAAAGGAAGACCTTTCTCTCTGTCTCTCTCTCTCTCACTGTCCACTCTGCCTGTAAAAAAAAAAAAAAAAAAAAAAAAAAACACACACAACTGCTGGGGGAAAAACTGTATTTTGGGGCAAAATTCAGGATTTTTCTTTTCTAAAAGATTTCTCTACTCAGAACTAGCTTTTAATGGATAGCACATGATGTTTTACTTCCTAAATTATCTGAAAGTTGTATACAAGAAAATTAAAATCTACCTAAGTATAGAATTACTTAGACTTCCTAGTTTGTTTGTTTTTTTTTTATAAAAAGATAAACAGCCGGCGCCACAGCTCACTAGGCTAATCCTCCACCTGCGGCACCGGCACCCTGGGTTCTAGTCCCGGTTGGGGCGCTGGATTCTGTCCCGGTTGCCCCTCTTCCAGTCCAGCTCTCTGCTGTGGCCAGGAGTGCAGTGGAGGATGCCCCAGGTCCTTGGGCCCTGCACCCGCATGGGAGACCAGGAGAAGCACCTGGCTCCTGGCTTTGGATCAGCGTGATGCGCTGGCCGCAGCGGCCATTGGAGGGTGAACCAATGGTAAAGGAAGACCTTTCTCTGTCTGTCTCTCTCTCACTGCCCACTCTGCCTGTCAAAAAAAAACAAAAAAACAAAAAACAAAAAAACAAACAAAAAAACTAAACATACACATAGTATTCCAAACACTGTCAAAAATGGGTTTGTTTATTTTAGATGTATTTATTTGATAGGGAGAGTTACAGAGAGAGAGGAACAGACAGAGATCGTTCAACCACTGGTTCACTCCCCAAATGGCTGCAAAGACCAGGGCTGGGCCAGGCCAAAGCCAGGAGCCAGGACCTTCTGGGTCTCTCATGTGGGTGCAGGGGCCCAAGGACTTCAGCCATCTTTGGATACATTACCAGGCACATTAGCAGGGAGCTGGATCAGAAGTGGAACAATTGAGTCTCAAACTGGCGCCCAAAGGGGATGCTGGCATTGCAATTGGCGGCTTTACCCGTTTTACCACAATGCTAGCCCCTCAAAAATAGGTTTTAAATTATAGCAATAAAAACTAGGTTAAGGGGACCAGTGTATGGCGTAGCAGGTAAAGCCACTGCCTGTAATACCTGCATTCTGTATGGGCGCTAGTTTGTGCTCAGACTGCTCCACTTCTGATCCAGCTCCCTGTTAGCAGTGTTTTGTTCCTGAACCCATGTGACAGACCTGAAAGAAGCTCCTGGTTTCAGCCAGGCCCAGCCCTGGCCTTTGTGGTCATCTCTGGAGTGAACCAGCAGATGGAAGCTTTCTCTCTCTCTCCCCCTCTGTAACTGACTTTCAAATAAATATATAAACTTTAAAAAAAAAAAAGGTTAAAACAATGAGCAATAATAAACATTTTACAAACAAAACGCTTATTTCAACACTCTAAAAAAATGTATTGTCACAGAAAGACAACCTAGGCCAATTGAAGAGCTTAAGGTTGGGGCCCGGTGCTGTAAAGCTGCCACCTGCAGAGCCAGCATACCATGTGGGTGCTGGCTCAAGTCCTGGATGCTCCATTTCCAATCCAGTTCTCTACTATGGCCTGGGAAAGCAGAAGGTGGCCCAAGTCCTTGTGCCCCTGTACCCATGTGGGAGGCACAGGAGAAGCTCCTGGCTTCAGATCGGCACAGCTCTGGCCGCTGCGGCCAACTGGGACGTAAACCAGCAGATGGAAGACCTCTCACTCTCTGCCTCTCCTTCTCACTCTGTATAACTCTGACTTTCAAATAAATAAATCTTAAAAAAAAAAAATTTAAGGTAATTTTGAGAGGTACACAAGTAGCCTTCTATACCTTCTCTCATTTACTTCCTTCTCCTCTTTTTCTGTTTTAGTCTTTTCTCCTCCAATTTCATGTTTTACGCATTTATTTATTTTTCTTGCCAATGACACCCAAAGGCTTTAGTTAACCCCACTGGTGGAACTCAGAACAAAAGGCTATTAAACAAATCACTGTTAAAAATATGAAAAAGCATAACATTTATGTTCCAAGACTGTAACAGCATTTATATTATCTAAAAATACAGTTACCAATTTTTAGACATTTTCAGGAAAATACCCACCTTTAATATGAATTCATCTGCCCTAAGAACAAGCAAACTTTCAAAGTATAGCCATAAAAACTAAGTTTTCATTTACTACCACTAATAGCTACCCTTCAATGGCATCACACTAAACATTCTACAAACATAACCTAATACTAAAATCTTTATGAGGCTGGTATTATTTTCCTTATTTTATAAATGAGGAAGCTGAGACTTAACCAGGTAACCTGACCCAGGCTTCTACAATTGGTGACAGAGCTGGAATCTGAACCCACTGTCTTAAGCAAAGTCAAGAACCCTGAGAGCACCAAGCTGTGGGCTGGAAGCCTTAATGATAGATACAATGACAAATCACAGAACTACGAAATCTCAAGAAAGGAGTGTCCTTGAGGATGGTTAGGCAGTTCTTAGTCAATGCTTTTTATTTGACAGATAGAGTTAGACAGTGAGAGAGAGGGAGAGAGAGACAGAAAGGTCTTCCTTCTGTTGGTTCACCCCTCAAATGGCTGCTACGGCCAAAGTTGCCAGGAGCCAGGTGCTTCCTCCTGGTCTCCCATGCGGGTGCAGGGCCCAAGCACTTGGGCCAACCTCCACTGTCTTCCCGGGCCACAGCAGAGAGCTGGACTGGAAGAGGAGCAAACGGGACTAGAGCCGGCGCCCATATGGGATGCTGGCGCCGCAGGCAGAGGATTAACGAAGTGAGCCATGGCGCCAGCCCCTTAAGCAATGTTTTTAACTTTTGGCAGATACTGGCCAAAAGTATGAGACCAAGATAGCATCTAACGTAACACCACCTTTTTTTTTTTTTTAACAAATATTAGTATGTGGGGAAAATACTGTTTATATAGAACTTGTATCTTCTAACATGAAGTATCATTAACTGACATCTCAAGATTACAACAAACTACAGTTCTCAGAGGATCAAAAGAATGGCATCAGAATTTTTAACTGCCTCACAGAGATAAAATAAAATCTTAAGTTCTTTGAAAATATTAAGAAATTCAGCTGGTATCTGACTAAATCACACAGCATCATCTTCATGTATTACCTAAACAGAATCCCAAACTGTTCTAATTATTTGCAACATGCATTTATGCAATAAATATTAAGTACCTACTACAGGAAATAAACTAGTAGAATTAGCAAACAAATCCTGCTCTAGAGCACATAAAAGAGATTCTCCAGTGGGTAGTAGTACAGCGCAGCTGGTTAAGCAGCCACATGGGATGCCCACATCCCATACCGGAGTGCCAAGTTCAAGTCCCAGCTGCTTCACTTCTGATCCAGTTCCTTACTAATGCACCTGGGAAGTGGTGGATGCTGGCTCAAGTGTTTGAATTCCTGCCATCCAGGTGGGAGATCCAGAGGGAATACCTGGCTGCTGACTTCAGCTTGGCCTTCACCACAGCCCTGGCCATGGTGGCCATTTAGGAAGTGAAACGTGAGATGGAAGATCTGTCTGGCTGTCACTCTGCCTTTCAAATAAGTAAATAAACAGTTTCTTTAAAAAAAAAAAAAAAAAGATTCTCATTAAGACCCTCAAGTGTCTCAGTCCTGACATATTCTTTCTGGAGGGTGGCCCTTTTTTCCCTCTTCACTTTTAAAATTTTTATTTATTTACTTTAATTTCATTTGAAAAGCAGAGAGACGGGGAGATCTTCCATCCTCTTGATTCACTCAAATCGTGCAACAGCCAGGGCTGGGCTAGGCCAAAACCAGGAGGCCAGAACTCCATCCAGGTCTCCTGTGTGGGTTGGAAGGAGCCCAAGTACTTAAGACATCACCTGCTGCCTCCCAGGATGCACACCAGCAGGGAGCTGGATGGAAAGCAAAGTAGCTAGAGCTCAAAGCAGGCACTGTGATAGGGATGTGAGCAGCCCCTGCTCCAAAAGCCCATCCCTGTACTGATATATTCTTTAAATCACTTCATCACTCTATTACAGACATACCCTCCGAGCATATCTGGAACAAGATCTCAGGGAACAACTACAAAAAACTAACAGTTCACATGGAGGCAGCATTCCGTGCAACTTGTGAAAACAACATGCGCGGTCTTTGAAGTCAGTAAAAGTTTGCACCCCAACTCTGGGATCGAGAAGTTACTGACACCAAGCAACTTCGTTTCTACGTCTATTTACTGGACCAAATGGAGAAATGGCTGCTTCTCTGAGTTCCCAATGCTAACACAGTAGCTAGCATGAGGGAGGCATCCAATAAATACTGGTTCTCTTTGACACAGAACACTGACAAGTTCATCAGATGAGAGATTTTTAAAGGTAAGACCATTAGATTCTATCTACCCCAATTCTCTATTTTTACATTGACTTGGTTGGTAGCAGTATTTTCTGCCCAAAATTATACAACTAGTTTAGTGACTGGACCAGGACTCACTGCCAGCACTCTTTTCTACTACAAATACTGGCCCTAAGATTTAAGAAAGCAAGCAAAACATATGGCAAATGACAGGATTCAGAGCCATATCACGTTAAGTGAACCATTCATTAAATTACATAATAAAGCACTAGACTTTTTAATTCAAACTTTGCTACTCAAGCATTTCATGTAAACTAAATGCCTCCAAGTTTTTCCAGTAAAATCTTCAGATTCCTCTCAAAATAACTTAAAATAATCAAGATACAAATTAGTGATCTTTTAATTGGAATATCAGCGCTTAGAAATTATTTCACTGAGCACAGTTACATTCAGATGGTCCTGAGAAGGAACCTATGCTAAAAAACCACCTTCTAGCTCCCAAAATAGTGTCCTGACACTTGGGCTGTATTATTTTGCTTTTTTTAAAAAATATACTCTGAACTTCCAAAAGAAAGTAAAACGTCTTGACTAGTAAAAGTGGGACTAACGGAGAAAGCACAGAGAATTGGAGTGTTTCTCTTTTAAAGATACTCGTTTGCAAGTACCATATGGATTGTGTGTGAAATCACAATTAGACTGCTCTGAAAATACTCCTGCTATTCAAAATGTTCTAAGGGCATTATCTCCCCCTTTAAAAGGGTGTCCTTGGGGAAAACGGCTAACCCAAAATTTTGAGACATGTCATCAAACACGGTATTCTTTGCCAATTGGTCGGATTTTTAAAAACAACCGAAAAAGACCGTGATACATGACAAGGGTCGGCGATCGCTCCACTTGGGTACAAATCCTATCAGGAGCCAAGGAGCCGAGGGCCCAGTCGCTCCCGTGTGTTCCCCCAAATGTGAAAGCGGGCCCCCGCTCCGCCGAGCTGGAGACCCAATGCCACCCCGGGATCACCTCCGTAGTTGCACGGTACTAACAAGGAAGCACCTGGAGTCCTGGGGGTGAGGGCGAAGCGCAGAATCAACCAGCCCGAGGGACTACAAGGAAGTAAACCACACACCCACGCCCACATCCCAAGACGCCCAGGACCCCGTCCCCGACACACACCTCTGTCCCGAACCTCAGCTCGGGCCCCACACCGCTCGCCCGCCACAAGCCCCCCCTCCCCTCGGCCATCCACAGTCACCTTCGCCGGACACCCTTGCCCCAATCCTAACTTCGCGTCCCGCACGCCCGCCCCGCAGCACCTCCTCCCACTCACGCACCCTGCCCACCTCCTTGCCTTAGCCGTCCTCCCGGCTCCCCCAGGCGCGTCCCCCAGCCTCCCCTCGCTTCACTCCACGCCCCCAAACACCTTCAACCCGGCCACGGCAGGCTCCCCGCCTCCAGCGCCGAGGCCCGGCCCAGGCATGTGGGGCAGGCACCTCCTCTCCCGCTCCCCATGCCTGCCACGGCCCGGGGTTCCCGCGTTGAAGGAAGCCTCCGGGAGAGGGGGTCTGAGGAGGGCGACGCCGGACCCACACGGTCCCTCCACTGCTCGCCGCCCCCGGAGAGCTGAGGTACGGAGTCGCCTTTTGGGTCCCCCCAGGGAGTAGGAGTCCAGGCCGGTGCCCCCCCCCAGCCGCCCTCAGCCCTACTTCCTCCCGGTCGTTGGCGCGGAGAGGCAGGAGGCTCCCCGGGACTCACCTCGAGCCTGTTGTCAACATTAGCCCCGGGTTTCCCAGCACCAACTCCAGCGCTCGGGCTCTCCCCTCCCCTCCCCCCACCTCTCTCGCAGCCGAGGGCCCGCCTTCCCTCAGCTCCCCCTCCTCCCTCCGCCCGCCCGCTCTCCCGCCCGCCACTCACCAGCGCGGCCGGGCTGAGGGTGGGGGCGGGGCGGAGGGAGGGGGGAAAGGAAGAAGCTGTCCGCGAGAGTGCCGGATCGAAAACGCTCCGGGCCGCCCGTCCTCCCGCATGCCGATGCCCTCAGCTTGGCTCCGGGGTGAAAGGTCTAGAGCAAAGGCTCGTGTTGGTGCCGCTCATTTAGCGGCTCGTTCAAATTCCCCAGTTGAAGAGAGAAGCGACTTTTTCAGACAGGCAATCAACTGGGCAGCGACTACCAGCGCCTCTAGCCAGGGCCCCAGTAGAGGGGAGGAGTGTTTCGAGGACCGGAGGTAGGAAGTGGATTGGTCGCCAGGAAAGGGAAAGCGCCTGAATTGGAGATGCGCAGGCGCAAGCATTTCGCAGGGGGTAGGGGAGCGAGAATGGGGCGGGGCGAAGCTGGCAGCGGCTAGGGGAGGGCGGTGGAGTAGTAGAACTACGGAGCGCCGTTAAGGACAAACTTGGCCACGTGATTCTCCTGGGAGTTTCCTGGTGAGAACGTAGGGAAGAGGTCTAAGAAGGGAAAGTTTGATTGGACTAATTCGGAGAGGTTGAAGATTTGGGAAATTGGAAACTGGGGAAGCGAAAGAATATGGCTGGTGAGGAAGGGAGAAACTGGTTAGGAATGGATCTAGATTTAAGGTTGCCCTAAAAGACAGCCACAGTCCCGTGGGGGGATTTCCAGAAGCAGTTTAAGGAGTTCGACCTGAAACCATCCAGAGTGCAGAAGAAACAAGGCTTTTCGCATGTGGTTCTTAGAAAAGTCCCAGCTTTAACAAGAAGCTTTTTAAAAAATTATAATTCCTGAGTTAATTGAGTGAAATCACCTAAGAAGAAAAAAGAAAAAGGCTGGCCTTGTCGGTCCCCTCCGACCGCGACCGCGAGTCGTCACTTTATAAACCCGGCTCATTTCCTCCGACTCTCGGGAACCTCGTGTCCGCGGCGGTGGGAGCCGGAGGAGCCGCGGTGCAGAGCCGGCCTTAGACGCTGCCCCGCTCAGAGACTTGAGGCAGTTCTAGGTTTCCTCGCTTTCAGCCTTTAGTGCTGTTTTTGCTTCCCATGTATTCTCAAAAGGCAAATGATCCTGAGTTTGGCGATTAAGTTTTGCATTAAAGGGAAAGGGGGAAAAATTCTCTTGCAAACGCTGCCCACTGGTCAGGCACGAAAGGGTAGTAAAAGAGATAGATAAATACTGTCATTCTGTACCACGGATGAACAATTAAACTTTCCAAACAGAAACACCGTACCGGTGATTGCAAAACCCGGAACTCTCTTCAAAGGCTTGTCTCATTATGTCTGCTTTAAGAACCTTTGCTTCTCTGTTGATAGGTAAGTCTTGTCATCCTAGACCAGGTCAGCCTTTGCTTTTGGTCAGGTTAGCACCTACAAGTTATGGAAATACCGAGATCGAAAGAGGGGAAAGGAGCAATTTTTTTAGTGTTTGCTGTTTTATTTATTTTTTTTAAGATTTATTTATTTTATTTGAAAGAGTCACAGAGAGAGGTCTTCCCATCCGCTGGTTCACTCCCCAATTGACCACACGACCGGAACTGTGCCGATAGGAGCCAGGAGCTTTTTCCGACCACAACGACCGGAACTGTGCCGATCAGGAGCCAGGAGCTTTTTCCGAGTCTTCCACGCAGGTGCAGGGGCCCAAGGACTTGAGCCGTCTTCTACTGCTTTCCCAGGCCATAGCAGAGAGCTGGATTGGAAGAGGAGCAGCCAGGACTAGAACTGGCGCCTATATGGGATGCTGGTGCCTCAGGCCCAGGGCGTTAACCTGCTGTGGCTCAGCATTGGTCCCTGCTGTTTTATATTGAGGAGCCCCATTATATAAAAATTGAACCACAGAGAGAGTAATTGATAAAATTTTTTCAAAATTGTGCTTAAAAACTCCACCACCACCACCAGCCACTTTAGATATTGTCCTCCCTTGGAGCCCCCTTCCAGGCCACTCTGGCTGGAGGTCTCTGACTGATAAATCTTGCTTTTAAATCTCTCTGCCTGTCCACTTGGAAATTCTTCCATGTGAGACAAAGAACCAAGGTAATACTATCTACACTGCTGCCATTTTACCTGTAACATTTTGGCACCGTGACTCGGATCCCGCTCCCACTCAAGTTCGACTGTAGTCAGCGTTGGATCATCTCACCAGATGGTTTTTGTTTTTGTTTTTGAAAGTTTAACTCTCCTCTATAGCAGCTCCCATTTTCTCAAAAACACCGGGTCCCTGTCAGCCAGTTAAAAGTGATTAGCGTGGCTGCCGGACTTCAGACTTAAGGGCCAGGCTTGCTGATTAGGGCCAGGGCAGACTCTGTTTTAACCCCTCTCTTCTCCAGTGTGCATTGGCCTTTCGCGTGGGACTGGGAGAAGGCATTTTCTAAGGAGTCCCTGACTGGACACCAGGCCCCGAGAGCCTGTTAGTGTTGGCCAAAAACTACATTCTTTTCTTATTTCTTCAGAGATAAGTTTGTTGGTGGGACTAGGTGCAGCTTGGGACGAGGCCATGGGCTCCAGGCTCCATGCCTCAAGGAGTTTTTCCTTTACCCAGATCCCAAAAGATCTCCATCTCTCTCTGTTCCTCTAAATGCTTTCTGCACTTCGCCAGGTCTCCTCAGTCTCTACAAACTAATTTTTGGTCGTGTTAGCCAGTATTTCCTAGATATTTTGTTCATTAGCTCTGGGTTAAAGTTTTATTAGCCTGTTTGCAGACAGGTAGCTTTTTGATCTAGACTCCCATTAGATGCAGTCCCCATGTTGTCTGAACTTGTGTAGACGAGTCTCGGCATGTCTCTGGTATCCCCTGTCTTCCTTGTCTTTTGGGTCACTTCTGTCTGGTCCTTCCTACATAGTACCTACCTCAGGGAAGTTTACTGGGGAGCACGTTTGTTCCCTCACTCTGCTTCTTTATCCCTTCACCTGCCAGTCACCAACCTAGGTGGTAGCCATGACTGGTACCCTCTCTCCAAACTCTAGCTTGAAGCACCTTTGTTTGCTAAGGCTCTTGCCATGAAGGGTCATTGTCGGAATCAGACTTATTAGATAAGACTCAACACTGTGGCATAGAACAACTATTTTTCTTCATGCAAGGAACAAAGCGACAGTATATATTTGACCAGGCAGAGGCCCAGTCTAGCACACCACTGGTAAAGGGAACCGATCACTCCATGTGTGTGCTATGCTGACAAATACATGCCTGAAGTTACAGGCGTGGGAGGCTGAGCGAGCATGGGTGCTGATCCCACCCTCACCTTCCTACCCTGTGGACTTCAGTGCATGGCTGGTTGCCACAGGCAGTGAGACGGTTTTGAGAGACGTTGCAAATTCGGGAGAGATAGGAACTGAGAGACGCTTCATTTTTATACTCTGATTACAGTAGGCATTCCCCAGGGATGCAGCCTTAGACTTTGGGACTCATTTGACCCTTGAGCTTAAAGAAAAACTCCTGCTCTTTTTCTGTACCACTAGTCCTGGCTACAAGCTAGAGGATGGAGGAATTAGCCTAAGTGAGTTGTGAGAAGTGCCAGCCCCTCTACGCTGCCTCCATTTCCCTGCATGTGCTCCAGTATGCATTACATTCTTTTCCAAAGTGTCACAGGGTCCTGGGTCTATTTAGTGAGTCACCAGGGTCCCTCTATTATCACATTTCACTATGTTGTGGCTTTTAACTATTTTTAAAAAAACTATTTATTTGAAAGACAGAGTTAAGAGAGGTAGAGCTAGAGAGAGAGAGAGAGAGGTCTTCCATCCACTGGTTCAATCCCCAAATGACCGCAATGGCCAGAGCTGAGCTGATCCAAAACCAGGAGCCAGGAACTTCTTCTGGGTCTCCCTTGGGGGTGCAGGGGCCCAAGGACTTGGTCCATCTTCTACTGCTTTCCCAGGCTATAGCAGAGAGCTGGATCGGAAATGGAGCAGCCGGGACTTGAACCGGCGCCCATACGGGATGTCAGCACTGCAGGCTGGGGCTTTCACCTGCTGTGCCACAGTGCCAGCCCCTGTTGTGGTTTTAATCCCAGTGGAGCAGAGTTGTTATCAGGTGACCATTGCCCCCACTGTTGTAATTTTGCCCAGGGGTTTCTAGGCAAGAATCAAGGTCCGGTAACCTCAGATGCTATTGAATATATATGGATGAATCCATGTGATAAAGTTGTGGACTTCTTGAGACACTTCCTGAGCTGACTCCTCATCGCTGAGAGTGGTTTGACTGACAGCCCCACGATTAGACACTTCCAGTACTGACTTTTGGTTTTGGGATAATAAGGTTATTGGCTCTTTGCAGGGGCCTCCAGGGTTTTTCCCTTCTACTCTGCCTCTTCACAGGCTCTTACAGGAGCCCCCTTGTAGGTCGTTGCCCTTTCTTCTGTCACCTCTCACATCTCCTTAGGATCTCTGGCGGCGTGCCCATCTGCTCTGATGGCTGCCCCCTCCCATTAAACCTAACATAATGATGAACAATCTCCAGTGCACTTCTGGTCCCTGGCACATCGGCCCCTAGCCCACAGTCACCCTTGGGACCTGTCTGGCAGGGCCTGAACTTTTTGTTTCAGAGGTGGTCCTAAGTAACTAACTGCTGACTAGGGCATCCCTGACCTAAGGTGCTCTTTGGGTCAAAAAGAAAACTGGACTCAGCCAGCGCCGTGGCTCAATAGGCTAATCCTCCACCTTGTGGCACCGGCATACCGGGTTCTGTCCCGGTTGCCCCTCTTCCAGGCCAGCTCTCTGCTGTGGCCAGGGAGTGCAGTGGAGGATGGCCCAAGTGCTTGGGCCCTGCACCCCATGGGAGACCATGAGAAGCACCTGGCTCCTGCCTTCAGATCAGCGCGATGCGCCGGCTGCAGCACACCAGCCGCGGTGGCCATTGGAGGGTGAACCAACGGCCAAAGGAAGACCTTTCTCTCTGTCTCTCTCCCTCTCTCACTGTCCACTCTGCCTGTCAAAAAAAATTTTTTTTTTAATTTTAAAAAAAGAAAACTAGACTCAAATTCAGTTAGAGTCTAAGAAGATGTCTTTGGTAAATAACAATATCATGCGTAAGAATTTGATTCACCTATCAATGGACATTGGGTTTAAAGGAATGTCTCTCTTTTGAAAAATAGTTCAACACTGCTTGATAGTAACTACGGTTGAAATTCAATGTGTAATCTTATTTAGAAAATGTTTTAATTTGGAGGTTTTAAAGGGTTATTTCAAAATGTAAATCAAGGAAATCAGCAGATGGAAAAAGGTCACAGGTAAAAATTTGTTCTTGGTAAGAAAGGTTAAAAAAGAAAGAAAGGGGGCCAGCCTGTGGTATAGCAGGTAAAGCTGCCACCTGCAGTGCCGGCATCCATATGGGCATAGGTTCAAGTCTCAGCTGCTCCACTTCTGATCTGGCTCTCTGCTATGGCCTGGGAAAGCAGTAGAAAATGGTCCAAGTCCTTGGGCCACTAAACCTGTGTGGTAAGACCTGGAGGAAGCTCCTGGCTCCTGGCCTTGGATCTGCACAGCTCTGGCCATTGCGGCCATCTGGGGAGTGAACCAGTGGATAGAGGATCTTCACCCCCTCCCCTCTCTCTCTAACTCTGGCTTTCAAGTAGAATGAATAAATCTTAAAGAAAGAAAGATTTAAAAAAATTTATCCTAATGGCTAGTTTATTCTAGACTGGAATGGAAAAGATAGAAAGGTTTAAGTTGCAGAAGGTGTGAGGAAGTCACAGAAGTTATGAAAGAAATTTTTGGATACAAAAGCTATTAATCTTTTTATTTGACATAGAATTAGAATCTGACCCTCTGTTAAAGATATAGGGGTATTTTTTGCAATACATATTAGAAAATATTTTGAAATAGTCTTAAAAGTCTATTTTAAAACTGGAGCATCTCCTTTTAATAGTTTTTGTTTAATTGGTGACTCTGTCAGTTTTCTAGCCAGCTCCAGTAAGCTATTTTCTCATCACTAGTTCTGACTCTGTTAAAATTATTCCAAGTTATGGGATGATTCTATGTGCTAACTCTTACATTTAAGGTTTTATTTTATTTTCCAAATTTTGGGGTGACAAATGAAACAGATTTTGTGTTCTGCTGAACTAATCTATTGTGTTCTTAATGTCTCTGTTAAGTTCTGATTGTTTAAAAACAGCTGGCCGGTGCTGCGGCTCAATAGGCTAATCCTCCGCCGGCACACCGGGTTCTAGTCCCGGTCAGGGCGCCGGATTCTCTGCTGTGGCCTGGGAGTGCAGTGGAGGATGGCCCAAGTCCTTGAGCCCTGCACCCGCATGGGAAACCAGGAGAAACACCTGGCTCCTGGCTTCGGATCAGCGTGGTGCGCCGGCCACAGCACACTGGCCGCAGCGGCAACTGGGGGGTGAACCAACGGAAGAAGGAAGACCTTTCTCTCTGTCTCTCTCTCACTGTCCAATCTGCCTGTCAAAAAAAAAAAAAAAAAAAAAAAAAAACTGAGTGGTTTTTTTTTTTTTTTTTTAAGTAATAGTTATGGTTTGTTTGAATATATACTCATTCTATAGCGTTTGAGTAATCACTTTGTAACAGTGATCAGATTGGGTCTATATTATGTCATGATGTTAAGGATCCTGTTTCTCCTGGATATTTTAAACCTTCTTAGCATCTTTGATAGGCATTCAAAAAAACCAAAGTTCTAAATTTCTTGGACTTTGCTATTTCCAGTTGGTTCCCTGGAAATGTCAAAGGATATATGCCTCATCTTGCAGAAACACCAATAAGGCTATTTGGATTATATTAAAGGTGCTATCAAGATGGGAAATGGTGCTAAATTTTAAGTTTTGATAATGTGAAAAGCTACTGATATAAATGTCCAAAAGTTACAGAAGTTTAATGATCTTGTTGTGTTGTTATCGAACATGATGGTTATCTTAATGAGAAAGGCCCAGATGTTGTAGGGAGGCATACAGGATAAAATTGATCAGGTTTGTGAGCCAGAAGACCACGCCTTCACCACACCTTCTCTGTGACCTCATGCCCCTACCTGACCACCCCTGTGTGCCCACCGGCCAATCAGGATAATTAAACACTCCTCTTTGGAAGTGGATTGAAGGCCTGAAACACGGTGGGCCCTGCCGATTTGCTCTTCTGCCCTTTTTGCCTTTTTCCCCTTTCCCTGGATCCGCCTGTTGCCCCGTGCCTTTGAGGCGCATGGCCTTTGGGACACCTGCTCCATGCCTTCCAGCCTGCATGCTCCCCCACGTGGCTGGCTTCTCTGCTCAGTATGAATCCAGATTTCTCTTTCTCTTATATATAGAGCCTCATTCTCCTATGCATTTCTCTCACTAAATAAAAAGCTTAAAACTTATCATGCTGGGGCCGGCGTTGTGGCTCAGCAGGTTAAAGCCCTGGCCTAAAGCACCAGCATCCCATATGGGTGCCGATTCTAGTCCTGGCTGCTCCACTTCCAGTCCAGCTCTCTGCTATGGCCTGGGAAAGCAGTAGAAGATGGCCCAAGTCCTTGGGCCCCTGCACCCATGTGGGAGACCTGGAAGAATCTCCTGGCTCCTGGCTTCAGATCGGTGCAGCTCTGGCCGTTGCAGCCAGCTGGGGAGTGAACCAGCAGATGGAAGACTTCTCTCTCTGTCTCTACCTCTCTCTCTCTTTCAAATAAATAAAAAACTTATCACGCTGCCTGGTTTATTTGTGCCAGTATTCAGAATTCTCTGAATATGTGGCAAGAGCCCACACAACTTGTTAATATTTCAGATTATTAATAAGCAAATCAGTAACAGAGACCTAAAAGGGTTACATGCTTTATAAAATCATACAGGTGCGGGCCGGCGCCGCAGCTCACTAGGCTAATCCTCCGCCTGTGGCACCAGCACACCAGGTTCTAGTCCTGGTCGGGGTGCTGGATTCTGTCCCGGTTGCCTCTCTTCAGGCCAGCTGTCTGCTGTGGCCAGGGAGTGCAGTGGAGGATGGCCCAAGTGCTTGGGCCCTGCACCCCATGGGAGACCAGGATAAGTACCTGGCTCCTGCCATCGGATCAGCGCAGTGTGCTGGCTGCAACGCGCCGGCCGCGGCGGCCATTGGAGGGTGAACCAACAGCTAAAGGAAGACCTTTCTCTCTGTCTCTCTCTCTCACTGTCCACTCTGCCTGTCAAAAAAAAAAAAAAAATCATACAGGTGCTTTCAGAAATCCTGTGTGAAGTCAGCAAGTGCCTCTTCTTGTTGGGTAATGAGTTTATAATTTTTAAACATGGCTATTTCAAGTCTTTTGTCATCCACAGTTTTGTATTCTCCAAACACTAAAAATCAGGTTTATTGCTTATGAAGTTAAAACATTGTTGGTTCTGTGTTTAAATGTGTCCTCTTTCAGATTGCAAAGGACTTCATTTTCCCTGACCTCTATTGTATCCCTGACCTCTTTGGGGCAGTTCTGAAAACAGGTAAAGCCTATAGTTGGACTATAGGTTCCAACTGAGAGAAAGTATGGTTAATTCAGATTACCAAGAGCAGGAAGTAATTCTTATCAACTCATGGTAATTTAAGAAAAAAGTTAAAGATTTTAAGAAGCTATTACTGAAATGTCTTTATTATTCTATCTTATTTTGTTAAATGTGTGTACATATTGTATGTCTACATGGGAAATTTTATTAAGAGCTCTGTTTTAATTTGCCTAGATATAAATTCGCTTATAAATTTAAACTACTAAATTAATCAAAGATACCTTTTTTGGTTCATGTAACTTAAATAAATCTCTGTATTTTAAATTTGTTGGTAGGAAGAAGCTAAACATATTTAAGCCATTGGCATTCTTGTGATTGGGTTTGCTGGTCAAACAAGTTATGCTGTGTTAGGTATTTAAGAGATGTTTCCAAATACATGTACTGTTGTCTCGAAATTTCTAGAAAGCATTGGACATTTTGCTAAATGTTTTTGTACATTGTTTAACAGTTAAAGTTGTTTGCTAGGTTCTCAGTTACTATCAAGTTACTAAGCGTAAGCAATCTAGGAATCCTGACTAGTTTCATCTCTTCAAGGTGGTAAACTGATTCTGTTCCAAAGGACTCTCCGTTGAGATGCATGGTTTGGTCTTTAGACCTTATAAAAGGGATGGCTAACAATTTTCTGTAAGAGCCTGGCTACATATAGAAGAAATTGTGATTTTTCACAGCTAGATATTTATCACCGTGAGCACAGTAAACAGGAAAAACCTCTGTTTTCAAACCAAACAAAGGGAGAGAAAATTTGACTAATGACTTCAAATTTTATAGATAAGATGGTCATCATTGTTTTATGTTAAAATGAGAACATAGCTTTCTTCATGGGCATTGTCTGCTTCACAGAAAAACCACTGTCAGAACATGCCTGTGACTATAGATTTCTAGCTTAGGCCACCAAAAATTAGGAATGGGACTGAGCACCCACTTGACTTGCATCCTCTTAAAGGTTTCCTCTGGTCTACTTTACCAGAAACCAGGAGGAAGAGGAGCAAGCTAGGCAGCAGAAGCAATGTAGGGATAGGTGGCAGGCCAATTATTGGCCACTTTCCACAGTGATCTGCCATCAAGGAGACCCAGTAAGCCAGTCCACCACAAACGGCATTGGTTTTCCATGTGGAAAGCCAGGGCTTCAGCAGAAGTCAGCTTATGCACAGTCCTGGCAGCTCTGCCAGCCAAGAGCTGGGTCACTGGAAACAGAGCTGCCCTGGGGGTTGGAGGACTCCTGGGTCAGAGACACAGACCCTATTGGTTCTAAGCTGGAAAAAGCCCTTCACTTGGCACAGCTTAAAACGTAACCACCACTGTTGGGGAGATGGCCAAGTAGAGTCAGTAACACTGTAGGCTTAACTGTAAATTTCCTTTTAAAGATGTCACCTTGCTTCTATTCAGGCCAGCTCTCCTCCCAGGCCAGCCAGGTAGTGGAAGTCATAACGACTCTCTCCTTTGTTTTAGACCCTGTGAATTTAATCTGCTTGTTAGATTTGTTTTCTCCAGACTTGAAACAGTGAAATTCTAGATGGCCATGCACATGAAACCTTGGACGGAAGCAGTCTGCAGGCTGGCACTGCCTCTCCCTCGAGAAACCTCCTCCTGCTGGAAGCCTGTCTTGATTCCACCCCTACTCAGCTTGAAGAAGCCAAGAGCAGTCATCGCCCAGTTCCCCTAACAGAAGTTAGGGTCCATTCTTCTGGGGGAGGGAACGTGAGGAGTCAGGCAGGTTAATACACAGCTTGGTCCCCGTGGAAATTTAGGGTGCAAAATGCTTGCTTTCCCCAAAAGTTATCTTTAACAAGGTCAAAAGTACCTGCCTGCCCACTCCTTGGAAGCTTCCAATTTTACTGTAAGAATAGCAAGGGAGTGGGAATTCCATCCTCCTGAGCTCACAGTGTATTGTGAAAACAAGTTACCTGTATATAAAGATAATTAAAAATGAATCTTAATGAAAGATGGGATGGGAGACAGAGTAGGAGATGGGATAGTTTGCAGGTGGGAGGGAGGTTATGGGGGGAAAAGCTGCTATAATCCAAAAGTTGTACTTTTTAAATTTATATTTATTAAATAAAGTTTTCTAAAAAGAAAGAAAGAAAACAAATTACCTATCCTACCCTTCTGGATGGCGTTTTGTTTGTTTGTTTGTTTTTTATGAGCAAGACAGGGCAAAAAAGATTGAAAATAATCGGGTTTTTGGTGGGTTTTGTCCCCACCTTGTAACTGAATGTCAAGCTGATAAGGTTTTTATCTCTCTCCCCCAAAATTGTGCTTAAAACCTCAGTACCACCAGCCGCTTTGGGTTTTGCGTTTCTTGGAGCTCCCCTCCCCTTCCCCACCCCGCCATTCCTCTGGCTGGAGGTCTCTGACTCTAATAAATCTTGTTTTTAAATCTCTCTGCTAGTATGCTTGGAAATTCTTCCATGTGAGACAATGAACCAGGGTAATACTTTCTATGCCACCCTTTCACCCATAGCAAGGTCATCATATAATATTGCATTCATATAATAATTGAAATTTCATTAACTTTTGAAAATAATATTAAGCATATGTTTAATTTCGTTATTTGAGAAAATACTCAAAAATACCCTTTTGTTTCTACTTGCTCCAATTGACAGAATGGTACTATATGAAAAAATAAAACCTCTATACAGAAATGTAAATGATACTATTTTGCTGGTAAAATGTAGCCATCATGTAGTTGCTTCACAGAAGAAAGCAAAGGCAAGGGAAGAAGATTACAATATAAGACAGGGCAAGCCTTGAGTTTTAAGGAGAAAAAAGGGAACCAGCTCTAGCCACCACATTTGCCCACTGACCCAAACTAAAAGGGTGATGTGGACTGTGGGGAACTGAGTAAATCCAGCTTCTGCCTTTTAGAAGCCAATGTTTAGTTTTACTAATTGAAGCTAGAGTAGGCTACCTATTTCCTCAAATACCTTCCTCTTCATGATATGTCTCTGGAGAAAGTTTTCGGATAGCTTTCCCTCTGTCTACATGAGGGTTTCCATGATTACCAGGTTGAGATGGATCCGCTGGTTCACTCCCCAATTGGCCACAACAGCCATAGCTGAGCTGATCCGAAGCCAGGAGCCAGGAGCTTCCTCTGGGTCTTCCATGAGGGTGCAGGGGCCCAAGGACTTGGGCCATCTTCCACTGCTTTCCCAGGCCACAGCAGAGAGCTGGATGGGAAGTGGAGCAGCGCTCATATGGGATGCCAGCACTTCAGGCGGCAGCTTTACCACAGCGCCGGCCCCGCATCCTTTCTTAACAATAGTGAGAAACCAATGCACTTGAAAACTTTCATTCCAAGCATAAAGAATCTGTACGAAGACAATGAACTTTACAATGACAGAGGCTTGTAAATATCATGATTTCTAGTGTCTGCTTTTACTTCATATTACCCAGTAGAACACCCACCTCATATTCTCTGCGGGAACTAGTGGGTAAACAGTGAGAAAGCTAACCCTTTCTCATCTAATCAGTCTTAATTACTGAATTTCTAACCTACATTTCTAGGTCCCTGGTGTAAAACATCTGTGATGAAATAGTCCCTGTATACTTCAAACCTAAAGCATCCAAAAATGACTTAATACTCCACTCCCACTTCATCTACTGTTCCTGTTGATATTCTACCTAATGGTACCACACTCCTCATGCCTCATCCCTTATACAAATATAACCAGTATGTTTTTTTTTTCTTTAAGATTTTATATATTTAGAGGTAGAGTTGCAGAGAAAAGGAGAGACAGAGAGTTGAGACAGAGAGACAGTCTGTTGATTTACTCCCCAAATGGTCACAATGGTTGGAGCTGAGCTGATCTGAAGCCAGGAGCCAGGAGCTTTTCTGGGTCTCCCACACAGCTCCAGGGTACCAAGCACTTGGGCCATCTTCCACTGCTTTCCCAGGCACGTTAGCAGGGAGCTGGATCAGAAGTGGAGCAGCCAGGACTTGAACCAGTGCTCTGCTATGGAGTGCCAGCATCTCAAGCTGAGACTTTACCCACTGAGCCACAGTACAGGCCCCAGAATAAACAGATGCTCTTAGTCATGGACTCTTGTCCATACGTGGAGTTTCATTTCCTGCTATCTCCCAACATGTCCAAGTTTAACAAGTAGTCTGCATAGACTGGCCGTCTTTCTTCAGAGTACATGTTATGCCATCACCTGTAGTGCCCGTGATTCCACAAACATTTCCGAACTAGTTAGGTCAAGTAGTATTTCCTCAAGGAAACCATTCTTCTTTATAGCCCTCCCTCTCCCCCTACATGTATTGAATTAGGTTCCTGCCTCCACCTGGGTTCCCATAGCAACCTCTGATCAGCCACTCAAATTATAACATTCATTATGTTCTAGTGGAATAATTTGTTTGTATTTGTGTTTCCCATAAAACTGTAGGCTCCTCGAAGCTGTGGATTATATCTCGTTAATCTCTGTGTCCTAGGGCTGTAGAACACATTTAATAACATTTTGATATAATGATTATAACTGAATGCTTTCCTAGGGGAGAGTCAGAAATCTGTATGCTGAAGCAGGAGTGTATAAGATTAAACACGAGTCAATAAAAGACGGTACTTTAGAGGAGATAACCGTAGTCTGGAGTTTTGCTTTATTTGCCAAGCAGTATTCCAGCTCTTAAAAGAGAGTATATAAGATTCTATACTTCTTTTTATGACTTCTGTTAAAGCTAACACTGAGAGGTTGGATGGATAGATGAAGAGAGAGGAATAGACGCCTGTATCTTAGTGTGGGCCAGGCGTTAATCCACCAGTGATTCAATTTCATAGATGCTGTTTCACCTATTCTGATGAGGAAATTAAGGCTTAGCACAGTTTAAGATGCACTAGGGGCCAGCACTGTGGTATAGCAGGTAAAGCTGCCACCTGCCATCGTGGCATCCCATATGGGCACCAGTTGAGTCCCAGTTGCTCCACTTCCGATCCAGCTCTCTGCTATGGCCTGGGAAACAGTAGAAGATGGCCCAAGTCCTTGGGCCCCTGCCCCCTTGTGAGAGACCTCAAAGAAGCTCCTGGCTCCTGGCTTTGGATCAGCGCAGCTCTGGCTGTTGTGGCCAATATTGGGGAGTGAAACAGTGGATGGAAGACCTCTCTGCCTCTCCTTCTCTCTGTAACTCTTTCAGATAAATAAATAAATCTTTTAAAAAAAATGTACCAGGATCACACAACCACTAAATAGAATCTCAGCTCAGGGCTCTCTGATGCAATTGTTCACAGTCTTAGCTAGTTCCTGATCTTCTAGGATGTTCCCCCCACCTTATAAAACACAACCAATACCACACACATGATAATAGATTCTGTTAACACAAGCAGACCATAAAATAAGAAAAGACTTATTTTGGGGGACAGCGCTGGACTTAGTGGGTAGAGCTGCCACCTGCAGTGCCAGCATCCCACGTGGGCGCCAGTTCAAGTCCCGGCTGCTCCACTATTTTTTTTTTTTTTTTTTTTTGACAGGCAGAGTGGACAGTGAGAGAGAGAGACAGAGAGAAAGGTCTTCCTTTGCCGCTGGTTCACCCTCCAATGGCTGCCGCAGCAGGCACACTGCGCTGATCCAGGAGCCAGGTGCTTCTCCTGGTCTCCCATGGGGTGCAGGGCCCAAGCACTTGGGCCATCCTCCACTGCACTCCCTGGCCACAGCAGAGAGCTGGCCTGGAAGAGGGGCAACTGGGACAGAATCCAGCACCCCGATCGGGACTAGAACCTGGTGTGCCGGCGCCGCTAGGCGGAGGATTAGCCTAGTGAGCCGCGGCGCCAGCGAGGCAGCTCCACTTTCAATCCAGCTCTCTGCTATAGCCTGGCAAAGCAGAAGATGGCTCAAGTCCTTGGGCCCCGGCACCCGCATAGGAGACAGAGCCATTGCAGCCATCTGGAGAGTGAGCCAGTGGATGGACTACCTCTCTCTCTCTCTCTCTCTCTCTCTCTCTCTCTCTTTCTCTCCCTCCTTCCCTCGCCACCCCCCACCGCCTCTGCCTCTCTGTAACTGCCTTTCAAATAGATAGATAAATCTTTTTTTTTTTTTTAAAGACTTATTTTGGCAAAGGGGGTGTTTAGCTTAGTAGTTAAGATGCCTGGATTCCACATCAGTTCGATTCCTAGCTTGAGTTCTTGATTCCAGCTTAATGCAGACCCTGGGAGGCAGTATTAATGGCTCTAGTAATTGGGTTCCTGCAACCCCCATGGGAGACCTGGGCTGTGTTCCCAACTCCTGGCTCTGGCCATTGTCCAGCCCCAGCCATCTCAGGTATTTGGGAAGTGAACCAGAATATAGTCATTTCTCTCTCTTTCTCTCTCCCCAACCCCGGTCATTCTGCCTTTCAAATACATAAAAATAATAAATAAATGTTTTTCAAAATAAAAGCCAGGAAATAAAGAGGTATTTTTTTTGACAGGCAGAGTTAGACAGTGAGAGAGAGAGAGAGAGAGAGAGAGGGGTCTTCCTTTTCCATTGGTTCACCCCCAAAATGGCCACTATGACTGGCGCGCTGTGGCCAACGCACTGCGCCTATCCGAAGCCAGGAGCCAGGTGCTTCTCCTGGTCTCCCATGCGGGTGCAGGGCCCAAGCACTTGGGCCATCCTCCACTGCCTTCCCGGGCCACAGCAGAGAGCTGGACTGGAAGAGGAGCAACAGGGACAGAATCCGGCGCCCCAACCGGGACTAGAACCCGGGGTGCCAGTGCCACAGGCGGAGGATTAGCCAAATAAGCCACGGCACCGGCAGAGGTATGATTTTTTTTTTAAATATTTATTTTATTTATTTGAAAGACAGTTACAGAGAGAGGTAGAGACAGAGAGGTCTTCCATCCACTGGTTCACTCCCCAGATGGCCGCAATGGCTAGAGCTGAGTCAATCCAAAGCCAGGAGTCAGAAGCTTCCTCCGGGTCTCCCATGTGGGTGCAGAGGCCCAAGGACTTGGACCATCTTCTACTGCTTTCCCAGGCCATAGCAGAGAGCTGGATTGGAAGAGGATCAGCCGGGATTAGAACCGGCACCCATATGGGATGCTGATGCTTCAGGCCAGGGCTTTAACCCGCTGCACTGCAGTGCCAGCCCCAAGAGGTACGATTTTATAATCTAGTTCTTACATATACTAAAACAGGAATGTCTGCTTTGGACAGACAAGTGTGTTGCTAAATCTATACCTGTGGCCGGCACCGCAGCTCACTAGGCTAATCCTCCACCTGCAGCGCCGGCACCCCAGGTTCTAGTGCCGGATGGGGCGCCAGATTCTGTCCCGGCTGCTCCTCTTCCAGTCCAGCTCTCTGCTGTGGCCCAGGAAGGCAGTGGAGGATGGCCCAAGTGCTTGGGCCCTGCACCCGCATGGGAGACCAGGAGGAGGCACCTGGCTCCGGGCTTCGGATCAGTGCAGCGCGCCAGTCATAGTGGCCATTTTGGGGGTGAACCAACGGAAAAGGAAGACCTTTCTCTCTGTCTCTCTCTCTCACTGTGTAACTCTGCCTGTCAAAAAAAAAAAAAATAAATAAATAAAAGAAAAAAATCTATACCTGTGACAGCACAAAGAAAAGAAGGCCGGGCATAGAATCCAGCCAGAGGGCAAGCAACACAGTGACACCAGGGCAAGCAATGTGTAAAATCTTTGTGACTCTGATGCCTCATTTTGAAAATGAATACATAAGACTTTTTGACCCCTAGAAAAAAGGGGGCACCTTCAGAATTCAGAACAATATACCTGGAAAAAAATCCATGGCTGGGGTAAAATTGTTATTACCAAAGGGTCTTCTGTAGCTGTTTAACTTCTTGTGTCAGTCAGGAAGGCTAAGATAAAGAAGTAGGTGTCATTTGTAGTTTAGGTTTCTTCTAGAAGGTGCTATGCTACAGATTCAGTCATATCATCATGAAGTGGGTGACAATTTGCCTCCCACTTTGGTTGCCTGCATCTCGGGGTGCCTGAGTTCAACACTCAGCTCCAGCTCCTGACTCCTAATTCCAGTGTCCTGCTACCGCCAGCTCTGGGAGGCAGCCGTGATGGTTCAAGTAATTGGGCTCCTTCCACCCGTGTGGGAGACCTGGACTGGGTTTCCTTCTTTCAGCATTGGCCTTGACCCAGCCCCAGCTGTTGTCTGGCACTCCCACGTGTCAATACTCCTTGGAGTATGGGATTCAACTGTGGCCGACCAGAATGCTGTCTAGCTGGGGAAGGATGCAGACCCCACCATCCCACCGTGCTGGCAGAGAAATATATACGCAAGTCTGGGAATAAAATCTTTTGGAGAACTTGGACACAGAAGAATGGCGAATCTCCAATACTCTTCCCTTTACTCCCCCTAGTCATCATGTCCAACTTTCTTGGGTTCCTGTGCCTGTTCCTTTCTTACAGATCCCTCTTCCCTATTTTCTTTCTCCCGTAATCTTTCTTTCTTCTGATTGACTTACTTATTTGAAAGGCAGAGTTACAGAGACACGGAGAGACGGAGAGACAGAGATCTTCCATCTGCAGGTTCACGTCCCCAAATGTCCTTAACCGCCAGGGCTGGACCTGGCTCAAGCGGGGAGCCAGGAGCTCCCTCAGGGTCTCCCACTTGGGTACTGGGGCCGAAGGATTTGGATCAACTTCTGCTGTTTTCCCAGGCGTACCAGCAGGGAGCTGGATCTGAAGTGAAGCAACTGGGATCGACCAGAGCCTGTAGGGGATGCTGCCGGAGCCTATATGGGATATTGCCGCAGGCTGCAGCGCCGCCCCCGCTCAATGTTTCTTAAGATAAAAAGGGGTTTTGGCCGGCGCCGTGGCTCACTAGGCTAATCCTCTGCCTTGCAGCGCCAGCACACCGGGTTCTAGTCCCGGTTGGGGCGCCGGATTCTGTCCCGGTTACCCCTCTTCCAGGCCAGCTCTCTGCTGTGGCCATTGGAGGGTGAACCAACAGCAAAGGAAGACCTTTCTCTCTGTCTCTCTCTCTCACTGTCCACTCTGCCTGTCAAAAAAAAGGGGGGGAGGGGTATTTTCTTGCTCTTTCAAATGTCCTTTTCTATCTGTGCCCCTTATGTTTTTCTTTCAGTCAGGCAGCCAACACTGTTGTGAAACGAGGCTTCCAGCAGAGGAGCCAGTGGTGATTACTGCAGGCCTTAAAGATACTGACGGTTTGGCACCTGCTCCGCTGGACCCTTCTCAAACCCAGGGGTGCCTCAGCCCCAAGGGAGAGCTCTTGAGACCGTCCCTGAGTCCCTCCCCCAATCGGGGGCGTGGCTTCGCCGCGGCGGCCTTCGTCCCGGATTGGCTCCGAGGGTCCGGCCTCTCGGCCAATCAGGCGCGGGGGCGTTGTCGCGGAGCCGGGCTCTGGGCTCCCTCGCAGCGAACTCGAACTCGGGGACTCCCCACGCGCGGCGCTCACTGGGGCCTGACTGCTCCCGTGCCCCTTCCACCGCTTCTGTCTCCCGGCCAGGGGCGCAGGCTGAACATGGCCTCAGCCACGGCGGCAGCCGCAAGACGGGGCGTAAGCCAGGCTCCCCTGCTGCTCCTTCGGCGCGGCTACCAGACCGAGCGGGGCGTCTACGGCTACCGGCCCAGGAAGCACGAGAGTCAGAGTCTCCGGAGCGGCCTGGCGCGCCCCCAAGGTGGGGCTGGGGCCCAAGGGTGGAAGCTGGGGATCCGGGGGGCGTCCCCCTTAACGTGAGTTGCGGGTGGGTGCCGTTGTAGGAGGCATCGGAGCTCCGGCACCGGCCGCTGGCCTGTGAGGAGGACGGGGGTGGGGGCGGACGCGGGTACCGTGCCCCCAGCCCCGTCGTCCATCGTCTTCGGTTCCGCGCTCCGCGGTCTCCTCCTCTTCCTCGCTCTGTCCTGGTTTGGGAAGAGGCTGGGCCGTTCCGTCACTGCTACGCGAGCACGTGGGAACTTGGCTTTTTGTGAGGGCTGTGGGGGAAGAAAAGTTCTGAGATAGCTCGGCCCCTGGAGTTAAGCTGACGACACATGGATGCTTTTCCAAGGCCAACGCGAGAGCGGGGCGGCGTGGGGTGCAAGTGCGGCCTCTTGGGAAAAGAGGACATAAAGTTCGTGATCTTAGGACCGCAGCTCGGTATTTATTATCCAGGCCTGGGTTGGCTTTTAACGTTAATTTCGGAGTTTAAAACTCCTTGCTGAACTTTTAACCATTGTTTTAAACATGAATATCAGGGATGTTTGTTTGTTTAGGACACTCTGTTACATGCTTATATGTTAGAGACTGGTTTTCAGTGTGTGTTTTATACTGATTTTCTGTGTGTGTTTTATAACCGGCGCCCATATGGAATGCCAGCATTGTAGGCGGCGTCTTAACCCATTAGGCCACAATGCTGGCTCCTGGCCTTTTCATCTTATACCACACACTAGAACCTCAATATTTTGCTTTTCAGCTCAGTGGACATTTACAATGAACCTCATTTCTCCCTCAAGCTCAATGGGGTTTCTTTAGGAAAGACTTTTTTTGCCAACTAAATTGTTGTCTCCCATGCAGGTGCAGGGGCCCAAGAATTTGGGCCATCTTCTACTGCTTTCCCAGTCTATAGGAAAGAGCTGGGTAGGAAGTGGAGCAGCCAGGACGCGAACTGGTGCTCATATGGGATGCTGGCACTGCAGGCAGTGGCTTTACTTGCTACGCCACAGCACCAGTCCCCACTGATTAACTTTTTAAATACAACAGCCAGGGCTGGGCCATGCTGAAGCCAGGAGACTAGAACTCCATACAGGTCTCCCATAAGGGTGGCAGGGGCCCAAGCACTTGAGCCTTCATCCACTATCTCTCAGGATGGGTTAGCAGGAAGCTGGATCAAAAATGAAGGAACTAGAACTGGAACGGGCACTGCAATATGGGATGCTGGCATCACAAGCAGCAATTTAACTCTCTGTACCACAACACTTGCCCCAGGAATATATGTTTTTTTATTAGGGACCCTAGGTGATTTCAATAGGAAGTCCATGGCCACCCTTGGCCAACACTGTTCTGGTCATGAGAGATGTGTGTGTTGGACAAGTTTGACAATCCCTTCTTCATTTGACATCCTGTGAGTGTGTGCTCATTGCACAAGTGTGTGCTGTCCTTGGAGGTTTTCCCTCAGAACGGGAGTCTGTGTGTGACTTCTGTTAACATCTTCACAGCTGAGAAGTAAGCCTTGCCTTGGAAAAACCAGGACATTGGTTTTCGACTTGCTAAGATTGAGGAGTATCAGAATTGTTGTGGGAGCTTTTGGGCTGGTTTGAAAAATCTCTGGAGTTGATTTTATATATAAACATTCCCTCTTCCTTCATCACCAAATTGTCTCCCACCTCCTGGCTAGTAGTGAACCTGCTGTCTTTTGAGGTGCTTGGTATTGAGTTAGAATAGCAGGCCAAGAGTAGGATCTTTTTGTCCTGGGAGGGGCCAGCAGAGTCAGTACTGGATGGCACTGTGTGTGGCACTGTTGCAGGATCTGTCTTAAGGAGTTTTGTTGCTAAGAGTAATGCTTTTTTTTTTTCATTTTCCTTATTTAAAAAACATTTTGAGTAAACCTTAAAGGCAAGTAGGCCACTTTGTAACTTTCTGTTGCATGTAGCTCCACGACAAGTTTTTCTGTTTCGGAAAAATTCCTTTGTCATAACTCTTTTTGTAGATCGTTATGTCTTAGACATCATGTGGGAGACAGGACGAGGGTTAGTTGCTTGTACAGGTTGAGTATCCCTTATCCAAAATGTTTGGGATCGGAAGTGTCCCAGAATTTGGATTTTGGAATATTGGTATAGATTTTGCTGGTTGAGCATCCCTCATCTTAAAATTCAAAATTCAAAATCCACAACCTTTTGAGTGCCAGTGTAATTGAAGGAGGGTTGTGTCTACAAAGGCTGCCTCTTAAGAGCCACCTGCTACTTGCTTCCATGTCTTTAACCTTGCAAGCTCTGCATCTTAGGCCCTGAGACAGCAGAAGAGACAATATCTTCTGTTTGCAGAACCAAATTTCCCTACATCTCTGCTTGCAGGCTAGGCAGCTGCAACTTGACCTCATCTTTCTGCAGGGCTTTCCTGCAGTAATAAGAAACAAAGAGTACACACTACTAAACTGTAACCCCACAGGCATGTGTTCCACCTTACAGGATATTGTAAGTGACAGCTTTACCAATAGCACTGCTCATCAGCTTTCTGGGCAGAAATATCTGTCTCCTTTCTATCTACTGCCTGACTGAGAAGCCAGGATCCTTTGTATTTCAGATTCTGTATTGATAGTAACCCACCTCCAGCACAAAATTCTCTATTAGAGAGGATGAGTTCAGGTGTGGTGACAGAGACCTGAAATAACAATGGCCTAAATAAGTAAAAATCTGAGCTGGTATGACTGCTTTGCCTGCATAGTCACAGGGTTCAAGTTCCTTCTGTATTTTTCCTTCACTGTCCTGTGGGTATTGTGCTCACCCCTGGTCATGGATGGCTCTATATCCACACACTGGCCAGCAGCAAGGAGAAAACATCTGTTTTGGGGCCAGCGCTATGGCTTAGCAGGTGAAGCTGTTGCCTGCAGTGCCATCATCCCACATGGGCACCAGTTCGAGTCCTGGGTGCTCTATTTCCGATCCAGCTCTCAGCTATGGCCTGCAAAATCAGTAGAAGATGGCCCAAGTCCTTGGGCCCTTGCACCTGCTTGGGAGACCTGAAAGAAGCTCCTGGTTCCTGGCTTCAGATTGGTGTAGCTCCGGCTGTTGTGTCCATTTGGGGAGTGAACCAGCAGATGGAAGACCTCTCTCTCTCTCTCTCTCTCTCTCTGCCTCTGCCTCTCTGTAACTCTGCCTTTCAAATAAATACATAAATCTTTAAAATAAAATAAGCATCCGTTTCCTTCTAGGTACTTTCTCCTTCACCAGCACTTAGTCCTTACTCTGGCTGCATGGAAAGCTAGGAGATGGATCTTTCTTCTTGGTGGCCATATTGCCAACTATTTGTTCTGGAGAAGGGAGAATGGGGCTTGCGAATTAGAGCAGTCTCTGATCCCGATGTGTTACAGAAATCTGAGTCAAACAATCTACGTTCAATCTTTTCACTTTATACTTCACACAAAATCCCAAGCCTTACAAATCCCGGTCTCTCAAAGCCTTGCTTTCTTATGCACATATTTTTGCCCTTTTGGGTCCTCTCTCAGGCCCTTAGTTCTAATCTACTGCAAAAAAAGAATTAGCTCATGGGTTCTTGGTTCCCTGTGAAAAGATTTCAGAGGGTCTGTGTGCTGTGCACAGTCCTGTATATGTATGTGTTTCTAAGTAAAGTTATCCGTGACTTCAGAAAGGTAAAATTGCTAGCCTGATGGGTATTGTAATTTATAGCCTATAGCCTGGTTCCCTTCTTGCTTGTTCAACTCTTTCTTTTTTTATTTTTTTTAAAGTTATAGGTTTCTTTAGTTATGATAGTGCTTGTGTGTGTGTGTTGCTTTTTTTTTTTTTGAAATATTTATTTATTTATTTGAAAGATACACAGAGAGAGAAGGAGTGGCAAAAAGAGGAAGAGAGAGAGAGGTCTTCCATCTGCTCCCAACTGGCCACAGTGGCTGGAGATGTGCTGATCCAAAGCCAGGAGCCTGGAGCCTCTTCCAGGTCTCCCACGTGGGTGCAAGGGCCCAAGGACTTGGGCCATCTTCTACTGCTTTTCCAAGCCACATAAGAGAGCTGGGTCTGAAGTGGAGCAGCTGGGACATGAACCAGCACCCATATGGGATATCGGCACTGCAGGTGGTGGCTTTACCCACTATGCCACAGCACCGGCCCCTCAAATCTTTCTAAAACATTGGTTTTGCTGTGTCATTTTGGTCGTCAAAGGCTCAACTTTGCATTTCAGAGTAAAACCCAAGTTCTTTTACTTGATATTCATGTTTTTTTTTAAAGATGTATTTATCTATTTCAAAGTCAGAGTTACAGAGAGAAAGAGAAAGAGAGAGAGAGAGAAAGAAATCTTCCATTTTCTTGTTCACTCTCCAATTGTCAGGGCTGGGGCCAGGCTAAAGCCAGGAGTCGAGAGCTTCTTCTAGGTTTTCCACATGGGTAGCAAGGGCCCAAGCACTTGGGCCATGCTCCATTGCTTTTTCCAGGCCATCAGCAGGGAGCTGGATCTGAAGTGGAGTTGCTGGGACATGAGCTGGCACCCACATGGGATGCTGGCGTCACAGGTGTCAGCTTTACCTGCTATGCCACATTGCCAGACCCCTATTTCTTTATTTTTGAAGACTTTGTTTTGTATTCCCTTCAGTTCTATACTTAACTGAATACTTATTAAATGGCTTATTGCTAAGAAATGGAAATGGTATTCTGTATATGCAGTTTATTTGTGACATTTAGTGCATTTGAATTTTGCATGTACAATCATAACACTGTATCAAGAAAGGATGCCATTTATATATATTGGGAAATGCGTTATTAAGACTCTGGGTTTTCCTTAAATTCTATGTAAATGTCTGCTTTGGTCAATTCTGCTAATTAGAATAGGAGGTTGATGAGGCTAAGGACATGGTTTGAATGACTTTCGTGTTTTTCATTATGTCTGCCAGTTGTCATGAAAGGGACCATCTTGGTTGGGAAGAATGCTTGAGTTAGTGCAATGGATCCTGTGGATACATTTTGAGTACTAGCAGAGTAGATGATAGGGCAAACTCTCCTGCAAATGCACATGTGGCATCTCCCTCATCAGTAGTGACAGTGGGGCAGGCATTATGGAGCAGCGGGCTAAGCCACAACCTGGGGCACCAGCATTCCATATCGCAGTGCCAGTTCGAGTCACGGCTGCTCCACTTTTGATCCATCTCCCTGTTAATGCCCCTGAGAAAGTGGTGGAAGATGGCCCAAGCATTTGGGCCCCTACACCCACATGGGAGACCTGCATAGTGTTCTGGGTTTCTGGCTTCAACTTGGCCCAGCCTTGGTCGTGGTGGTCATTTGGGAAATGAATCAGCAGATGGAAGATGTCTTTCTCTCTGTGTCTCTCCCTCTCTCTGTCATTCTGTGTTTCAAATAAATAAAAATAAATCTTTAAAAAAGGTAGTGACAGGGGAGGGGATATCGTCAAGGTTATGGAGCCTCTTCACTCCTCTTTGCACTTCATCGAAATTCTTTCTTTAGATGTTTATCTTGGCACAACTCAGTGCCTGCATAGGATGATCACGTCATTTGCTAAGATTTCTTTTGTTGTAAGTCTTTAAAGAAATATTGAATTTGCTTTTTGTAACCTTTTGGATAGCAGTGGCTTCACTGGTTAAAATTTGACCTGTGGTGAATGTTCTTTGTAGCTAGCTATTAGTAACCACTTGTACTTTAACCTCTGTAAACCTCAGTTTCCAAGTGAACTTGAATTTATTTACCAAAAATCCTATTTTAAACTGGAGGTGAGTTTAGGAGTAATGTTTCGCAGACATAAATTTTGTTACAGGGCAAGCATTTGGCACAGCTGTTAAGATACCACTTGGGAAGCCCACAGCCTATATTGGACCAGTTGGCTCCAGTTCCAGCTCTTTTGCCTCTGTTCCAGTTTCCTAGTAATGCACCCTTGGGTGGTTGTGAATGATGGCTCTGGTGTTGTGTCCCTGCCACCCAGCCCTGACTGTTGTGGGCACCTGGGAAGTGAACCAAAGGATGGCAGGTCTTCCTGTCTATCTGCCTTCCAAATAAAGTTAAAATAAATAATAATTTTAAAAAAATCAAGGAGGATTTGGGGCTAAAAAAAAAGCCATGGAAGATTTGGAGTCTCTGTTATGAAAAATGGCAGAATTTGGGGACCACCGGGAGATGGGAAACATAAGATTCAGTCAGTGTCTAGGGCTTGTTAGATTGTCACTGGCCGTTGGTAGTTGGAGTGAGTTTTCGAGGATGTTGCAAATAGGAAATAACAGGAGCTTTTTCTGGAGAAATAGGAAAAAGTAAAAACTGAATACAGTAAAGATTTTTGAAAATATAGATAATTCTGGAATACAAATGCAGGCCAAAATTGGCCTAAGACATTAGATATTTTACTTTTTTAAAAAAGTGTTTTAATGGTATCTAATACTCTCATCCCTTTTTCTGTAGGCTCAGGGCTTCGTCTTTCAACTTTGGTTGTGTTATAAAGGATAGAACATTGGACTGAGGTCATACAGACTTTGAGTCCAAATTCCAACTTCTTCGCTTTCTGATTGTGCCACCTTTTGCAAGCTACTTAGCCCCTTTGAGCCTCATTTTTTTTTTTTTTAAGATTTATTTACTTAAAAGAGTTGCAGAGAGAGAGAGAGAGAGAGAGAGAGGTCTTCCATCCGCTGGTTCACTCCCCAAATGGTCTCAACAGTTAGAGCTGGGCCTCTCTGAAACCAAGAGCCAGGAGCTTCTTCCAGGTCTCACACATGGGTGCAGGGGCCCTTGGGCCATCTTCTGCTGCTTTCCCAGGCCATAACCAAGAGCTGGATTGAAAGAGGAGTAGCCGGGACTTGAACCTGCACCCATTTGGGATGTCGGTGCTGCAGGCTGGGGCTTTAACCGACCTGCTGCGCCACAGCGCCAGCCCCCAAAATCTGACTTTTAAAAAATATTTTTATTCCGGTTGCCCCTCTTCCAGTCCAGCTCTCTGCTGTGGCCTGGGAAGGCAGTGGAGGATGTCCCAAATGCTTAGGCCCTGCACCCGCATAGGGAGACCAAGAGGAAGCACCTGGCTCCTGGCTTCGGATCAACGCAATGTGTTGGCTGTAGTGGCCATGTGAAGGGTGAACCAACAGAAAAAAAGGAAGACCTTTCTTTTTTTTTTTTTTTTTTTTTTTTGACAGGCAGAGTGGACAGTGAGAGAGAGAGACAGAGAGAGAAAGGTCTTCCTTTTTGCCGTTGGTTCACCCTCCAATGGCCGCCGCTGCAGCCGGCGCACCGCGCTGATCCTGGCAGGAGCCAGGAGCCAGGTGCTTTTCCTGGTCTCCCATGGGGTGCAGGGCCCAAGCACCTGGGCCATCCTCCACTGCACTCCCTGGCCATAGCAGAGAGCTGGCCTGGAAGAGGGGCAACCGGGACAGAATCCGGCGCCCCAACCGGGACTCGAACCCGGTGTGCCGGCGCCACAAGGTGGAGGATTAGCCTATTGAGCCACGGCGCCGGCTCAGGAAGACCTTTCTGTCTCTGTCTCTCTCTCTCACTGTCTAACTCTGCCTGTAAAAAAATATATTTTTTTATCAATTTATTTGAGAAAGAGAGCGCCCCCATCTGCTGGTTCACTCCCCAAATGTCTGTAACATCTGGGGCACTGAAACTAGGAGCTGGGAACTCAGTCCAGGATTCCCATGGAGGTGGCATGAACCTGACTACTTGAGCTGACACTGCTGCCCGCCAGGGTCTGCATTAGCAGGAAGCTGGAACCGCAGCTACAGCTAGGGGTTGAACCCAGGCACTCCAGTGTGGCGTGTGGGTGTTGTAACTAGCATCTTACCTTTCGAAGATGACTATGCGGCTTGTTCTCCCTATTCTGTCTGACTTCATTAGGAACTTAAACATCAAAGGAAATCCCTGTGACCTTTGGCAGATGCCGTGAGCACTAAGTTACTTGGGAAGCATTATGCCTAACATGAAGACATCATTTTTCTCTTACAGCCATCTTTTGATTTCCATAGCAATAGGTGTTTTAAAATGAAGACTATATGCATTCTGTTGCTATCCTCTCATTCTCTTGAATGTTTTAATTTCATTCTTCGCTATGAAAGTAATACAATTAAAGTTAACTGAAAATAGATCTTTGTAAAAAATAAGAATAGCAATAGGAGAGGGGGGAGGAAGAAGGGTGGGGGTGCAGACGGGAGGGAGGGTGGGGTGGGAAGAATCACTGTGTTCCTCAATTTTTATATATGAAATGCATGAAGTTTGTATACCTTTAATAAAAGATTTCTAAGTTAAAAAAAAAGAAAGTAATACAGAAGCCCTTTTATCTAGTACATTTGAAACTGATACTTGGTCAATTTAATAAAAGATGTTAAATAAAGGAATATCAGAAAGAAATGAGAGATGCTTGAAGTTTTTTTATTTTGACATAGCATGTTTTTGTTTTTATTTTTTTCAAGATTTTATTTGAAAGGCAGAGTTAGAGAAGGAGAGAGAGAGAGAGATCTTGCATCCATTGGTTCCCTCTCCAAATGGTCACAACAGTTGGAGCTGGGCCAGGCTAAAGTCAGGAGCCTGGAACTCCATCCAGATCACCCATGTAGGTGCCAAGGGCCCAAGCACCTGGGCCATCCTCTGCTGTTTTCCTAGGCACATTAGCAGGGAGTTGGACTGGTATGGCGCACCCAGTGGCATTCATATGGGATGCTGGTGTCATAGGCGGCAGCTTCACCCACTGTGCCACAATGCCAGCCCCGATTTTGTATTTATATATGCAAACGTCATGTTTTTACATGTACAATTTTTAAAACGGAGAGAGCAGGACAGGCATTTGTTGCAGTGGCTATGACCCCACTTGGGGGGTTGGCGCCATAGGCTCACTTGGTTAATCCTCCGCCTGCAGCACTGGCATCCCATATGGGCGCCGGGTTCCACTCCCGGTTGCTCCTCTTCCAGGCCAGCTCTCTGCTGTGGCCTGGGAAGGCAGTGGAGGATGGCCCAAGTGCTTGGGCCCTGCACCCGCATGGGACACCAGGAGGAAGCACCTGGCTCCTGGCTTCGGATTGGCGCAGCACCAGCTATTGTGGCCATTTGGGGGGTGAACCATCAGATGGAAGACCTTTCTTTCTGTCTGTCTCACTATCACTCACTCTACCTGTCAAATAAATAAAAAAAAAGACCCCACTTGGGTTGCTTGCTTCCTGATCAGAGTTCCTGGGCTCATTCCAGCTCCCTTTCCCAGCCCAGCCTCCTTCTACTGTGCATCCTGGGAGGCAGCATGGCATGGCCAAAGTAGATGGGCCCTGCTATCCTTGTGGGATACCCAGGTTGAGTTTGGGCTATGGCTTTTGCCTGGCCCAGTCCTGGGTGTTGTGGGCCTTTGGGGAGTGAATCAGCAGACAGGAGAGCTCTGTCTGTCTGTCTCTGCCATTCAACCTAAATAAATGAGTCAGTCAATTTTAAGAATAAAAAATGCACGGAGCTTATAAAAGCAATTCAAGTGCATAAGTCTTTCTAAATTCTACTAGAAATATTTTCCTTTTTTCAGGAGCAACAGACTTGAGAACAAATATAACTAGTTCTTATAGGCATGTAGTCACCTGGTGAGAGCAAACATTAGAGAACCCATTAATCAAAAGGCTTTAGAGTGCAGTGGGCAGCAAGTCAGTTGTCTATGCTTAAAAGAGCACTACTGTGCATGTTCACTGTGGGAAACTTAAAAAATACAATAAACAGGACTTTCTATATAGGATTACTAGTAAGTTTTTGGTCCATTTTCTTTACTTACATGAAATGCAGTCATATGTTGCTTCATGTTGGGGATATGTTCTGAGAAATGCATCATTTGGTGATTTTATCATTGTGCAAACATTATAGAGTGTAGTTACACAAACTATATGGCTACTACATCACTAGGTGATAGAAATGGGACCACTATTGTAAATGTGTTCCATTGTTGACTGAGACACCATCCTGTGGGGCATGACTATGTATGTTCTGCATTCAAAGACTCAACCCGCCTAAGAGTTGTGTCTGTAGCGACCATGTGCAGACTTTTTTTCTTGTCATTATTCCTTAAGCAATACAGTTGAACACTATTTACATACCATTTGCATTGCATAGGTATTATAAGTAATCTAGAAATGATTTAAAGTATGTAAGAGTTTATGTGTAGTTTATATACAAATGCTTGAGCATTCATGGATTTTAGTGTTTGCAGAGGGACTGGGAGGACGATCCTAGAACAAGTCACCTGTAGATATCCAAGGATGACTCCATGAGCTTGTATACATACATGAAGTATGCACACAGACACAATTATGCTATATGCACTATATCATGAAATACATATTTTGTACTACCTATCTCTACACACATACTAAAAGAAGGCTCATGCTGTATAGACAAGGGTATTTCAAAAGTTCATGGAAAAAGGAATTAATGTACATTTTCCATGGACTTTTTGTAGAGCCCTCTTACTGTCTTATAGTCTATTAATTCTTGACACTTTGTCGTTAGATATCCTTTTCCAACATTATTTTCCTTTTTTTAAAATAAAGCTTTATTTATTTGAAGAGCAGAGTTAGAGAGGAAGGGAGAGACAGAAAGAGATCTTCCGTCTGCTGGCTCACTCCCCAAATGGCTACAACAACCATGGGCCAGGCTGAAGCCAGGAGCCTGGAACTCCATCTGAGTCTCCCAGATGGTTGGCAGGGGCCCAAGTACTTGCACCATCTTCCACTGTTTTCCCAGGCACATTAGAAGGGAGCTGGATCAGAAGTGGAACAGCCCAGACTCAAATTGGTGCCTTTATGGGATACTGACATCAAAGGTGATGATTTAACACATTGTGCCACAATGCCAGCCCCACATTTATTATTAATTTTTTAAAAATTAGTTATTTACGGGGGTGGCTCCGTGGCTCAGTAGGCTAATCCTCCACTTGTGGTGCTGGCATCCCATATGGGTGCTGGTTCTAGTCCTGGTTGCCCCTCTTCCAATCCAGCTCTCTGCTATGGCCTGGGAAAGAAGTGGAAGATGGCCCAAATGCTTGGACCCTGTACCCACATGGGAAACCGGGAAGAAACTCCTAGATCCTGGCCTCAGATCAGTGCAGCTCCAGCCATTGCGGCCATCTGGGGAGTGAACCAACAGACGGAAGACCTTTCTCTCTGTCTCTCCCTCTCACTCTCTGTAACTCTACCTCTCAAATAAATAAATAAAATCTTTTAAAAAGGCCGGCGCCGTGGCTCAATAGGCTAATCCTCCACCTAGTGGCGCTGGTCAGACCAGGTTCTAGTCCCGGTTGGGGCTCCGGATTCTGTCCCGGTTGCCCCTCTTCCAGGCCAGCTCTCTGCTGTGGCCTGGGAGTGCAGTGGAGGATGGCCCAAGTGCTTGGGCCCTGCACCCCATGGGAGACGAGGAGAAGCACCTGGCTCCTGCCTTCGGAACAGCGCGGCCATTGGAGGGTGAACCAACCGCAAAAGGAAGACCTTTCTCTCTGTCTCTCTCTCTCATTATCCACTCTGCCTGTCAAAAAAAAAAAATCTTTTAAAAAATTAGTTATTTACTTTATTTGGGAGAGAGAGATTTCCCATCCTCTGGTTCACTCCCCCAAAATGTCCACAACAGCCAGGACTGGGACATGTGGAAGCCAGGAGCCAGGACTTCAATCCAAGTTTCCCACATGGGTGGCAGGCACCTGGATACTTGAGCTATCATCTGCCACCTCAGAGTGTGTATTAACAGGAAGCTGGAATAGGAAGTGGAGCCAGGATTCAAACCCAGGCAGTTCAATATGGGATGTGGGTATCCCAAGGAGTGGCTTAATCCCTGCACCAGATACCTGCCCTTAAAATTTTTTTTTAACTTTTTTATTTACTTGAAAGGCAGAGAGAGAGAAGGGAAGGGATGGCAAGGGAATGGAAGGGGAGGGTCGGGGAGAGGAGAGGAGAGTTCCCATCTACTGGTTTACTACCTAAATGCCTGCAACCACAGGAACTGGGCTGGGACCAAAGTCAAGTGCTTGAAACTCAATCTAGGGGGTCAGTGGTGTGGCTCAGTGGGTTAAAGCGTCCCATATGGGCGCCAGTTAGAGTCTCGGTTGCTCCACTTCCAATCCAGCTCTCTGTTGTGGCCTGGGAAAGCAGTGGAAGATGGCCCAAGTCCTTGGGCCCCTGCACCTGTGTGGAAGACACAGTTGGAGCTCCTGGCTCCTGGCTTCAGTCTGGTTCAGCCGTGGCTGTTGCAGCAATCTGGGGAGTGAACCAGTGGATAGAGGACCTCTCTCTCTTTGGCTCTACCTTTCTAACTCTTTCAAATAAATAAAATAAATCTTAAAAAAAAAAAAAAAGAAAAGAGAATCTAGGTCTCCCATGTGGTAGGTAGAAGGAACACAATTACTTGATTCATCACTATTGCCTTGCAAATTTTCTGTTAGTGGAAAGTTGGAGTCAAGAGCCAGAATTTGGGACTCAGGCATCTTCTTTTTTTTTTTTTTTTTTTGACAGGCAGAGTGGACAGTGAGAGAGAGAGAGACAGAGAGAAAGGTCTTCCTTTGCCGTTGGTTCACCCTCCAATGGCCGCCGCGGCCAGAGCGCTGCGGCCGGCGCACCGCGCTGATCCGATGGCAGGAGCCAGGAGCCAGGTGCTTTTCCTGGTCTCCCATGGGGTGCAGGGCCCAAGCACCTGGGCCATCCTCCACTGCACTCCCAGGCCACAGCAGAGAGCTGGCCTGGAAGAGGGGCAACCGGGACAGAATCCGGCGCCCCAACCGGGACTAGAACCCGGTGTGCCGGCGCCGCTAGGCGGAGGATTAGCCTAGTGAGCCGCGGCGCCGGCCGGGACTCAGGCATCTTAATTGTTATGCTAAATGCCCTTCCCCAGCCCAACCCTCCTCCCTATGCCTTAGCAATCCATATATCTAACTTCTTAAAACCGGTTAGTTTACTGGGATGATTTGATTAATTTATTAGACACAAGATGGACCCACCTAACTCCTTTTTTTTGTTTGTTTTTTTGACAGGCAGAGTGGACAGTGAGAGAGAGAGAGAGAGAGAGAAAGGTCTTCCTTTTCCGTTGGTTCACCCCCCAATGGCCACTGCGGCTGGTGCACTACGGCTGGCGCACCCGCACTGATCCGAAGGCAGGAGCCAGGTACTTCTCCTGGTTTCCCATGCGGGTGCAGGGCCCAAGGACTTGGGCCATCCTCCACTGCACTCCTGGGCCATAGCAGAGAGCTGGACTGGAAGAGGAGCAACCGGGACAGAATCCGGAGCCCCAACCGGGACTAGAACCCGGGGTGCCTGCGCCGCAGGCAGAGGATTAGCCTATTGAGCTAAGGTGGCGCTGGCAACTCCTTTGTTGATACATATACATCCAAGACATTCAATTCTTCACTTTTCTTTTCTCACTAAGCCTGTGACAAGTAAAGAAGTACACTTTGGCAGAAGGTAGAATACCAGTACTCACTCAGGAGTATATGTGACTCTAATCCTTCCATGGCAATACTTGTTCACAAAAGGGATAGTAGGGGCTGGCATTGTGTAGTGGGTAAAGCCACTGCTTGTGATGCCAGCATCCCATATGGGCACCAGCTCATGTCCCGGCTTCTCCACTTCTGATCCTGCTAATGTCCTAGGAAAAGCAGTGGAAGATGACCCAAGTGCTTTTGCCCTGCCACCCACTTGGGAGGCCTGAATGAAGCTCCTGGCTCCTGGCTTCAGTTTAGCTCAGCTCTAGCTGTTGCAGCCATTTGGGGAGTGAACCAGCAGATGGAAGATCTCGCTGTCTCTCACTCTCCTTCTCTCTCTCTGTTCCTTTGCCTTTCAAACAACAACAAAAAATCTTTTAAAAAAAATTGTATATATCCAAGGCCTCAACGGCTTCTTTGCAAAGCTGAATCTTGTACAAGGTGGGCATTTCCTAAACTGTTTATGTTGTCTTTCTCCACCATGCAGTTGATCATGGGCTTGCCAGGTTGGTGACAGTTTATTGCGAGCATGGTCATAAAGCTGCCAAAATCAACCCCCTCTTCAGTGGACAAGCGCTGCCGGATGACGTGCCTGAAATCCAAGCCCTGGTGCACACACTGCAGGGACCCTTCAACACCACAGGTAGGGGAGTCTGAGCTGCTGGGGTGAGCACAGACAACTGCCTGTCCCAGGAGGGTGCCTTTCTCTCTTCCTGAAGAAGTGACGTGGTGCCAAGGCTTCTGCAGGGTGTGGGAAGACAGGGAGGGCTGTGTTCAGCCGCTCCGGAGGAGTGAGGTTGAGGCTGTAGGATGGCCTTCGGCAAGGGCCTGCTTCCCCTACTTTCAAAAGCATGTTGGACTCCTGGTGAGTGCCAGACACTTGGTGCATATTATGTGAATTCTTCCTCACAGCTACTGAGAGCAGTTATTGTCCTGTGTATTTTACAGATGGAGAAGTAGAGACTCAGAGAATTAATTAACGGCAGCAGACAACCCAAGTCTGCTGTCAGGCTTTCATTTTTTAAGAATTATTTATTGGAAAGGCAGAGGAGCAGAGTGCAATGGTGAGACAGAGAGAAAGAGAGAGCGAGAGAGAGAGAGAGAGCGAGCGAGCATGAGCACAATGGCCTGGATTGGGCCTGGCCAAAACCAGGAGCCAGGAGCTCCATTAAGATCTTTTCTATGTGGGTGGCAGAGGTCCAAGCACTTGGAACATCTTCTGCTGCCTTTCTAGGCTCATGAACAGGGAGTTGGATAGGAAGTGGAGCAGCAGAGACCCAGCACAACTGCTGCACCACAATGCTGGCCATAGGTATGCTTCTGTTCTAAAGCCTGCCCTCCCTTAATCTGTTTTCTTCCCCAATCTGGGAACTGAAAAACAAACAAACAAACAAACTTGGCACCCCGTAAACTTTCAGTGTAGTATGCCTGCATCCCATATCAGAGTGCCTGTGTTTGAATTTTCTTTGCTCTCAATTCCAGCTTCCTGCTAATGTGCATCCTTAGGGGGCAACATGTAATGGCCCAAGTACTTGGGTCCTTGCCACCCACAGGAGAAACAGATTGAGGTCTGGTCTCCTGTCCTCAGCCTGGCTCCATGTTAGCAGTTGTAGGTACATGGGAAATGAGCTAGCAGGTGGAGGATCTTTGTCTGTTTGTCTCTCTCTTTCAAATAAAATGAAAAAAATAAAATAAAATAAAATAAAATAAAGAAAAGAAACCAGCTTTGGCCTTGACTGCCGGTCATGATCTTGGGATCCTACATTATGCTGTACTTTTTTTCTTTTCTTTTCTTTATTTTTTAAACATTTATTTTTCTACTTTGAACATCAGAGTTACAGAGAGAGAGAGAGAGAGAGATCTTCCATCTACTGATTCATCCCCAAGATGGCTGCAATGGCCAGCAGTGAGCCAGGCCAAAGCCAGGAGCCAGGAGCTTCATCTGAGTCTCCCATGTGGGTGGCAAGGTACCAAACACTTGGGCCATCCTCTGCAGCTTCTCCCAGGCCACCAGCAGGGAACTGGATTGGAAGTAGAACAGCTGGGACTCGAACTGGTGCCCATATGGGATGCCACCACTGCAGGTCATGGCTTAACCTGCTGCCCAATGATGCCATCCCCTCATGTTATGCTTTAATGCAGGCAGCCATCAATCTAGTTCCAGAATGTTTCCACCACCCCAAAGGAAACACCATAGCTCGCCATCCTGCATCTCCCTACTGCCTGGCAGCTGATAATCTAGTTTCTGTGATGGTGGAATTACCTATTGTGGACATTACATATAAATCACATGTGGCCTTTTGTGTCTGGCTCCTTTCATCTCACATAATGTTTTCAAGGGTAATCCATGAAATCAATACTTCATTCCTTTATGTGGCTTAATAATATTCAGTTGAATGGCCATACCATATTTTGTTCATTCATCCATTGGTGGACATTCAGATTGTTTTTTCCTCACTACATCTTCATGACTAACCTCTGAGTGACCTTGAATGTGCCTACTGTCTAGATTAAAAAGTGAGGCACAGAGAACTTACGCAATATACAGAACAATTTTTATAAGTTGCCTGTTAACCAATATCAAACATCTAAATCATATTGTGAGAAACTACAAGTAACATAAGTAAATATTGGTTGGTTAAACTTGTGTTGCAGGTTTGCTGTGTAGCTCAGGCCGTGCACAAGCCTCCCCCTTCTTTGACTTTCAGGGAGATTTCTTTTTACCTTAAAGTGTTGCTTTTGTATTTCTGTTTTTTAGAAAAAACAGAAGACATGACTACCTTTTTATAAAAAAAAAGATTTGTTTATTTATTTGAAAGGAAGAGCTACAGAGAGGCAGAGGCAGAGAGAGAGAGAGAGAGGTCTTCCATCTGCTTATTCACTTCCCAGATGGCTGCTGTGGCTGGAGCTGAGCTGATCTGAAGCCAGGAACCAGGAGTGTCTTCCAGAGTGCAGGGCCCAAGCACTTGGGCCATATTCCACTGCTGTCCCAGGCCAAAGCAGAGAGCTGGATTGGAAGTGGAGCAACCAGGGCTTGAACCAGTGCCCATATGGGATGCAGGCGGCAGTTTTACCTACTATGCCATAGTGCCAGCCCCAACTATACCTTTTAAAAAAGATTTGCATCTTTGTTTATCAGAAGGGCAGTTACAGAGAGAGAGATTTTCCATCATTAGTTCATTTCCCTAATGGCCACAGTGGTCAGGGCCGGGCCTGGCTGATGCCAAGAGCCAGGCACTCCTCTGGGTCTCCCATGGAGGTGGCAAGGGCCCAAGGACTTGGGCCATCTTCTGCTGCTTTCCCAGGACGTTAGCAGGGAGCTGCACTAGAGGCAGAGTAGCAGGGACTTGAGCTGATGCAGCTGTCTCGGGTGGCAGCTTAACCTGCTCTACCACAATGCTGACCTCCTTGCTTTGCTGTTAACTTTGCTTTATTTTTAACTGTTCAATGATAGACCTTACATTATCAATATTAAAAAGACTTGAACATTTTGGTACATAAATACTTCAGATTAAGATAGGACATATGGATTTATTTATTTATTTTTAATTTTTTTTCCAGGCAGAGTTAGACAGTGAGAGAGACAGAGAGAGAGTTATAGACAGTGAGAGAGAGAGACAAAGATCTTCCTTCCATTGGTTCATTCTCCAAATGGCCGCCACAGCCGGCGCTGCGCCGATCTGAAGCCAGGAGCCGGGTACTTCCTCCTGGTCTCCCATGCGGGTGCAGGAACCCAAGCACTTGGGCCATCCTCCTCTGCCCTCCCGGGCCACAGCAGAGAGCTGGACTGGAAGAGGAGCAACCAGGACTAGTACCCGGCATCCCAAGTGGGACTAGAACCCCGGGGTGCTTGTGCCGCAGGTGGAGGATTAGCCAAGTGAGCCACATCGCCAGCCCAAGGACATATGGATTAAAGTAGATGAAAAGAAAAATTTGAATTTTAACTTGAATTGAAGTAAAAACTCTTGGTTTTGCTACTTTGTGACTCTTTTTCCCCCAAATGGCCACAATGGCCAGGACTGGGCCATGCCAACGCCAGGAGCCAGGAGCTTCACTCAGGTCTTCCACATAAGGCAGGGGCCCAAGGACTTGGGCCTTCCTCCACTGATTTCTCGGGTGTATTACACTTGATTTTAGCCAGAAGCAGTAATCTCAGATGTGTTAGCACAGAGCTGGATCAGAAGTGGAGCAGCTGGGGCTTGAACCTGTGCTCATATGGGATGCTGGTGTCACAGGAAGCAGCTTAAACCGTTATGCCACAACTCTAGTCCTTACTTCATGACTATTGACCATGTTTTTAGGTTTTGAAACATCTAGACAAGGAGCTGGCGCTGAGGCACAGTAGGTTAAGCTGCTGTCTGCAGTGCCTGCATCCCTTATGGGCGCTGTTCAAGTCCCAGCTGTTCTGCTTCTGATCCGGCTTCCTACTAATGTGCCTGGTAAAGCAGTGGAAGAAAACCCAGATCCTTGGGCCCCTGCACCTATGTGGGAGACCTGGAAGAAGCTCCTGACTCCTGGCTTTGGACTGGCCTGTCTCTGGCCATTTGAGGAGTGAGGCAGCAGATGGAAGATCTTTCTCTCTCTCTCCCTCCCTCCCTCCCTCTCTCTCTCTCTAGCTTTGCCTTTCAAATAAGTAAATAAATATATATTTTTAAAGGTTTATTTATTTAACTGAAAGAGTTACAGAGAGAGAGAGGGAGAGAGAGAGAGATCTTCCATCTTTTGGTTCACTCCCCAGATGGCCACAATAGCCATATCTGGGCCAGGATGAAGCCAGGAGCCTCTTCTGGGTCTCCCATGTGGGTGCAGTAGCTCAAACACTTGGGCCATCTTCCGCTGCTTTCCCAGGCACATTAGCAAAGACCTGGATCAGAAATGGAGCAGCCAGGACTCTAACTGGTGACCATATGGGATGCCAGTGTTGAAGGTGGCAGCTTATCTGCTGTACCACAGTGCCATCCCTGATAAATATATAAATCTAAAAAAAAATTAAAATCTAGTTAAGCTTTGAACATGACTCTAGTTATTAATAATGAATTGCTGGGGCCGGTGCTCTGGCATAGTGGGTAAAGCCGCCGCCTGCAGTGCGGGCATCCCATATGGGTGCCGGTTTGAGATCTGGTTGCTTCACTTCCTATCCAGCTCTCTGTGGCCTTGGAAAGCAGCAAAGATTGTGGCACAGTAGATTAATCCTCTACCTGAGGCGCTGGCATGGCTGCCTGTTCTACTCCCGGCTGCCCCTCTTCCAGTCCAGCTTTCTGCTATGGCCTGGGAAGGCAGTGGAGGATGGCCCAGGTGCTTGGGTGCCTACACCCACATGGGAGATCTGGAAGAAGCACCTGGCTCCTGGCTTTGGATCGGCGCAGCTGTGGCTGTTGCGGTCATCTGGGGAGTGAACCAATGGAAGGAAGACCTCTCTCTCTGTCTCTGCTTCTCACTGTCTGCAACTCTACCTCTCAAATAAATACATAAAATCTTTTTTTAAAAATGTAGGAAGTTCCCCTCCCCCAAAAAATTAAAAACTAAAAAAAAAAGATTGCCTAAGTGCGTGGATCCCTGTACCTGCATGGGAGACCCAGAAGAAGCTCCTGACTTGGATTGGCCCAGCACCAGCCATTTGGGGAATGAACTAGCAGATGGAAGACCTCTCTCTCTCTCTCTCTCTCTCTCTCTCTCTCTCTTTGCCTCTGCCTCTCTGTAATCTGCCTTTCAAATAAATAAATAAATCTTAAAAAAAAATGCTCTGAGGTAATTATTTTTATGTGTTTTTGAGTTAATTTTCTATATGGTTGATTTTTCTTTATAATGTTCCTTTTGATTCTTTATCATAGGATTATTGAACATGGGGAAGGAAGAGGCCTCCCTTGAGGAAGTATTAGCCTATCTCAATGAAATCTACTGTGGGCAAATTTCTATTGAAACCTCCCAACTTCAAAGCCAGGAAGAGAAAGACTGGTTTTCCAAGAGGTTTGAAGAGCTAAACAAGGAAACATTTACCACAGAAGAGCGAAAACATCTGTCAAAGCTAATGCTGGAATCTCAGGTACAAAAGCAGAAGGTAGCATCAGTGGACTAGGTCAGCTCATTTCCTACAAACACCTGTAACTACTGAAGCGAGGGAATGAAGCTATTAATTCTGCACTTATACCCATTGGCTCAACACGACAAACAATATGATAATCTCCACTTTATCCTGAACAGAAAAAAAAAAAAAAAGAAAGAAAGTGGATCACCATTAAACAATCAAGCTATTGTGGTTCTCTGTAGCATTAAAATACTTTTCATATATTTATATGCTCTGTATATAAATGACACAATCCTTCAGATCTCACTTCTCTTTATTATTGGAAGAGATGGAAGACTATGATGGATACAGTCAGGGGATCTGAATCTCTACCTGGGCTGTGGTGAGGACTCGGGCCTGTCAAGATGACCAGAAGCCTCTTCCCTAGAGTCCGGGTGGTTGGATGGTTTGTGACCCTATTAACTAGGACTGCAGTACTGGGAAGGGCAGGAGGAATCCAAGGCCTGGCCCCTGGTCTAGGGGAATGCTCATCCTGAGGGCCTTCCTCTGGGGCTACGTGATTCTCCCACTCGGGTTCTCCTCTTGGCGGCCCCTGCTGCCATCCAGGGTCCATGGCAGAGCTTTGCCCCGTTGCTTCTGCCTTCCTCTCCTCCAGGTAGTGGAAGGGCAGTGCAGCAGCTACTGGAGTAGTGTGGAGCCCTCTCACAGCACACATAACCTTGTCTGCCTTTCACCCGGGTAGCAGGCCATCTGCTGGCAGCTCATGTCTGGCGTGATGTTCCATAGGAGTTTGACCACTTTTTGGCCACCAAGTTTGCCACGGTGAAGCGGTATGGAGGCGAAGGGGCTGAAAGCATGATGGGCTTTTTCCATGAGCTGCTGAAAATGGCGGCCTACAGTGGGATAAGCGATGTCATTATTGGGATGCCCCACAGAGGGAGGCTCAATCTACTGACCGGCCTTCTGCAGTTCCCTCCAGAGGTAAGGCTGTTTCCTGTGTCTCTTACCAGCACTGTACAGTTGACTGTTTCAGGATCAAACTGATGAACACAATAACCATTCCTTCTTGAAAGCCTAAGAGTGCTTGGTCCAGGGAGTAGTTTAGTTGATTGACAGAACTTGATGTTGACAGTTGGACCTGCTATTTAGGTTGACTTGCTGTGTATCCTTATTCTCTCTCCTCTCTAACTCTCTCGAAGTTAGAGGTTATTTGGTGTCCTCAAGGATGATGTGAATGGTTGAATTCTGTTCGCTGGAGTCTGCTTTTCATTTAATACAAATTGTTCAAATGAACGCAAAGATCTTTGCAATTTTGCCTTCCAGGAAGACACAGGTCCATTTATGTGCAGAGTCAATAACAGACTGTACTAGAAACCAATAATACATTGTCATTTCAACAGGCCACACAAATGAGTGAGTGCTTTTAAAAGCAGTTGGATCTTGGTGTTCCTGTTCAGTCCAGCTCAGCTGCTTTGTAAATTTCTCAAAGGTTTGAGAGGCAGGAGTGAAGATTTTCATGTCAGGGAACGTTAGAGAGACCTGATATTTAACAAAGCTTTGACCATGGTGCATAGGTAATCTCACTACTGTTCTCATCCAGGGGATTTAAAAACAACTGTAAACGTTAAAGGGCTGTTGAAGCTCATGGAAGGCTATCTTAGATTTAATACCATTAGAAAATATACATGGTGTTGTGTCTAAGGGCCAGTCTTTGCCATGATCACCCATACCTCACTTGTTCTGATGGTAATCAGCTTTTCTTGTTTTTTAAAGAATTATTATTTATTTGAGAGGTAGCATTACAGAGACAGAGACATACAGACAGACAGAGAGAAAGATCTTCCATCTGCTGTTTCACTCCCCAAATGGCCACAACAGCTGGAGCTGAGCCAGTCAGGAGCTTCTTCCAGGTCTCCATACGGGTACAGGGGTCCAAGGACTTGGGCCATCTTCTACTGCTTTCCTAGGCCATAGCAGAGAGCTGGATCAGAGGCGGAGCAGCTGAGACTCAAACCGGCACCTATAAGGGATGCCAGCACCACAGGAGGTTGCTTTACCTGCTACACCACAGCACCAGCCCCTCCAATCAGCTTTTAAGAGACACATATCTTAGAAAGATAGAATGTGACAGACTGAAAAGGTTGACAGATGATGGTATGTGCTTAAATACATGCTGAAATTCTTAGATCAAAGATTTTTTTCCTAAATCTTCTAGACAAAATTTGCCCCAAGATGCAGAATTTGTTGTAAATTATATGTTTAGGGGCTGGTGCTATGGCATAAGCAGTTAAAGCCACCACCTATTATTCCAGCATCCCAACTGGGCACTGGTTCCAGTCCAGCTGCCCTACTTCTGATCTAGCCCCCTGGCTGGTGTGCCTGGGAAAGCAGTGGAGGACAGCCTGGGTCCTTGGGCCCATGCTCCCGCGTGGGAAACCGGGAAGATGCTCCTGGCTCCTGGCTTCAGATCGGCCCAGTTCCGGCCGTTGCTGCCATTTGGGGAGTGAACCAGCAGATGGAAGACATCTCTGTCTCTGTCTCTGCCTCTGCCTCTATCTAACTCTGCCTTTCAGATAAATAGATAAAATATATATTTTTTTTTAAATTGCATGTTTATAAGAAACACACACACAGAGACACACACATGTATATACACATCCACCCCTACACTGGGTGACTATATATACTCCTATCTTTAGGTAGGAGACATCAGTAAGCTCTTGCAAGCTAGAGAAGTTTTGGGGTCTTTCTGAGAGTTTGGATGATTTAAAATAATCAGATATTCTTGTCAAATGCCTTGCTATGGGACCCAGCTTTGTTATTTACTAACCAAGGATCTTTAACAGTTGATTTGCCTTCCCTTGTTTATTCATTTTCAAAATCGGTAATAACATCTATGTCACAGAAGACTGTGACAATAGAGTGGGGGAATATGTGCAGAGGAATTTTGGGGGGAATTGGACAATGTAAGCCTTTAGGTCTGACTTGAGGTGAGTAGTATACCTTATCCCCTGTATAAATGGGATTACGTTCTGTTCTATTTGTTTCCTCCTTACCGCTAATGAAATGAATATTACAAAGGTTTTTAAACAAATGTATTATTTTTAAGACTTTTTTTTTTTTTTTTTTTTAAGCAGAGAGACAGAAAGACAGAGAGCTCTCACATCTGCTAGTTCACTCTCTGAATGCTCGCAATGGCTGGGACAAGGCCAGAACCTGGACACTCGATCCCAACTATATGAGCCATCCTGCTGCTCCCCAGGGTGCACATTAGCTGGAAACTGAATTAGGAGGGGAGCCAGGACTTGAATCCAGATGCTGTCTGATATGGCATGGGAGCATGTGGGTGTGCCCCCAGGTGGTGTCTTAACTACAACACCCAAAGCCCGCCGTAATAAATATATTTTAGCAAGTGTGTTTAAGAAAAGTGGATTAAGAAAAGTTGATTGCAACCCATAGGTACTTTTGCATTTTTCTCACGTTAGATCCCCTTTAAAAGTATTGGCAGACATCTGATGCGCTGGTTATGATACTGCGTGGGATGCCTGTGCTCCTTATTGGCTGGGTTCGAATCCTAGCTCTGCCACAGATTCCAGCTTCCCGATAACGCTCACCCTAGGTGGCAACAGTGACTGCTCAGGTAGCAGTGGGGCCCCTGCCATCCCTGTGGTTCCAGTTCCAGACTCCCGACTTCAGCCTGGCTGAACCCCAGCTGTTGTGGGCATTAGGGGAATGAACCAGCAGATGGAAGATCTCTCTGTGTCTGTCTCTTTGCCTTTCAAATAAAATGAAAAGCAAGAAGGAGGGAAGGAAGGAAAGAAAATCTGCTAAAAAAATTGTTGGAACCTCTTAATCCTGAAATTCCCTAAATAGTTCCAAGCAATTTGTTATAAAAGCATGTATGTGAAGTTTGTCCTCCCTTCCTCGCCGCTGTGATAGAAGACTTCTTCCTTGTGTGTGTATGCCCATAACAGTTGATGTTCCGGAAAATGCGAGGCTTAAGTGAGTTTCCAGAAAGTCTCTCAGCCATTGGAGATGTCCTGTCTCACCTGACATCCTCTGTGGACCTGGACCTGGGCGCACCCAGTCCCCTCCACGTCACAATGCTCCCCAACCCATCGCACCTCGAAGCTGTGAATCCTGTGGCTGTTGGGAAAACCCGGGGCAGGCAGCAGTCCCGACAAGATGGCGACTACTCTCCAGACAGTTCCGCTCGGCCTGGAGACAAAGTCATTTGCCTGCAGGTACTCATAACTTCCAGGAAGTGAGGTCAGAGAAAGAAGGCTGGGGTCGGGACGTCAGAAGGGAGATTGCAGGCATTCAAGATTGGGAACTGAAGATTCTGGGGTCACTTTTACAAGTTAATAGCAGTTGTGAGTTGCAGTCCCAAAGCAACTGAGTTGTGATTAATTGAAGGGTACATCTGTGGGCATCACTGCTACTTTTTTGTTGTTGTTGTATTTTTTTATATTTATTTACTTGAAAAGCAGGGTTACAGAGTCAGAGGGAGAGACACAGAGAGAGCTCTTCCATCTGCTAGTAAACTCCCCAAATGGCTGTAGTAGCTGGGACTGGACTAGGCTAAAGGTGGAAGATAGGAACTCTATCCTGCTGTTCCATGCAAGTGCAGAGGCCCAAACACTCAGGCCATCTTCTGCTGTTTTCCCAGGCACATTAGGAGGGAGCCAGACTAGAAGTGGTACAGCTGGGACTTGAACTGGTGCTCACATGGGATGCTGCCATATTCAGCAGTTCACACTGCCAAAACACTGGCCCGCACTGCTACTTCTAAGAGGACGGATGTCATTGCTTCTCTGAAAGCAAGGTCCTTGAAGCCGGTGCCATGGTGTAGTGGATAAAGCCACTGCAGGGCCAGTGTCCATATGGGCTCTGTTTGAGTCCTGCCTGTTCCACTTCTGATCCAGCTCCCTGCTAATGTGCCCAGGGAAAGCAGCGGAGGATGGCCCAAGTTCTGAGGCCCCTGCACCCACGTGGGAGACCTGGAAGAAGCTCCCTGGCTCCTGGTTTTGGCCTGGTCCAGCTCCAGCTATTGCAGTCATTCGGAGAGTAAGCCAACAAATGGAAGACTTCCTTCTTTCTCTGTCTGTTCCTCGCATTCTCTCTGTAACTCTGCCTCTCATCAAAATAGAAAAAGAAAGAAAGAAAGAAAGAAAGAAAGAAAGAAAGAAAGAAAGAAAGAAAGAAAGAAAGAAAGAAAGAAAGAAAGAAATGAAAGCAGGGTCATCTAAACCATGTGTTTTAGATATATATCTAACAATGCATAAAGTGTATATTTACTTTGCTTGTTTGTTTAAAAACAAGGGCCTTTGTCATTAAGACAAACAATGCAAATTATCAGTGGATTTCTTTCTTCACCTGCTCCCCAGGTTTTGGTACTCCAACAAGTATCTTGTAGAGATTTGGCCTGTGAGTCATCAGAGTTTATTCTATGAAAATTCATTTCAGTACAAACCTTTATCTATTGAGGGGATAACTAATTGTGGTCTTCAGTAATCAAGTCTTCAAACCCCACAGAAATAAGAAATATATAAGATAACAGAATATTCTTTGCATACAAAGCTACCTTATCCTATTCATGTTCATTTTTCATGAGCCAGAAACTGGCAGCGAATGAACAAGGGTAGACAAAATTGGATTTGATTATGATATGGTTATTTCTAAATAGCAGCCTTCAAATTGTTAGCCAGACTTTCTCCTTACCTTTTACCTGACTTAATTCTCAACTATTTTAGTTGTTCACATTTATCCAGTGTGTGTGTGTGTGTGTGTGTGTGTGTGTACTAAACTGATGTTAAGACTGACTTGTGCAGGAAGAGGTGAAAATGTTTTCTTACAAGGATGAGAAGTTGACTGCCCTCGTTTGTCTACTTTCTGTGCCAACAGCAACTTGCCCTGCTGTGTCTGTGCGTGTCTTGCCTTGCTCCGGCACACGGTTCTGATTTCTTATGGGGAGTCCAAATCTGAAGCCCATCAAAAGATGGTGGGTGAGATACAGTGCTACTTTTTCTACCTGTTGTCAGTAAATCTTAGTCCTGGACCGAATGAAAGTGAATTCCTCCTATTTATTTATTTATTTTTTGACAGGCAGAGTTAGACAGTGAGAGAGATACAGAGACAGAGAGAAAGGTCTTCCTTTTTCCGTTGGTTCACCCCCCAAATGGCCACCACAGCTGGCGCGCTGTGGCCGGCCCGCTGTGCCAATCAGAAGCCAGGAGCCAGGTGCTTCCTCCTGGTCTCCCATGCGGGTGCAGGGCCCAAGCACTTGGGCCATCCTCCACTGCCTTCCCGGGCCACAGCAGAGAGCTGGACTGGAAGAGGAGCAACCAGGACAGAATCCGGCACCCTAACCGGGACTAGAAACCGGGGTGCCGGTGCTGCAGGCGAAGGATTAGCCAAGTGAGCTGTGGCGCCGGCCCTTTTATTTATTTGTTTAAATATTTATTTACTTATTTGAAAGGCAGAGTGACAGAGAGAGGGAGAGAGACCACATATACAAAGAGAGAGAATTTTCTGTCTTCTGGATCACTCCCTAGATGACTATAAGGGCCCTTTCTGGGAGTCAGGAGCCAGGAACTCCTTTTAGTCCTGCACATGGGTTACTTACTCTTCTGTTGCCTTCCCATGAATATTAGCAGATGGCTGGATCAGAAGCAGAACACCCAGGACTTGAACTGGAGCTTTGATATGAATGCCAGTGTCTCAAGCAGTGGCTTAACACGCTGCACCACAACTCCCAACCCGAAAGTGAATTCTTAATTTTGCTCCTGTGTGTGTGTGTCAGAACTCCCCTGATGTGTCTGACTGAGGAGCATCCACCTCCACCTTGCCCAGCTTTTGTGCATTTTTTTAAAGATTTATTTATTTATTTGAAAGTCAGAGTTACACAGAGAGAGGAGAAGCAGAGAGAGAGAGAGAGAGAGAGAGAGAGAGAGAGAGAATGTCTTTCATCCGATGGTTCACTCCCCAATTGTCTGCAATGGCCAGAGCTGTGCTGATCTGAAGCCAGGAGCCAGGAGCCAGGAGCTTCTTCTGGGTTTACCACGTGGGTGCAGGGGCCCAAGGACTTGGGCCATCTTCTTACAGTTTTCCCAGGCCATAGAAGAGAGCTGGATTGGAAGTGAAGCAGCTAGGTCTCGAACCAGTGCCCAGGCTGGTGCTTCAGGCCAGGGCGTTAACCTACTGTGCCATAGCACTGGCCCCTTGTGCGTGTTTTAAGACCCTCACTCTTGGGGCTAGCACTGTGACGTAGCTGGTAAAGCCGCCACCTGCAGTGCCGGTATTCCATATGAGTGCCAGTTCAAGTCCCAGCTGCTCCACTTCCGATATAGCACCCTGCTGATGGCCTGGGAAAGCAGTAGAGGATGGCCCAAGTCCTCGGGTCCCTGCACCTGTATGGGAGACCTGGAAGAAGCTCCTGGCTCTTAGCTTCAGATCAGCTCAGCTCCAGCCATTGTGGCCATCTGGGGAGTGAACCAGCAGATGGAAGACCTCTCTCTCTCTCTCCTTCTCTCTCTGCTGACTTAGAGATGTGATCAGGTAACACAAGCCACACCTCTGTTCTAACACTTGAAAGGTGTGGAAGAGGCTGCTGAACTGGTCTCCTCCGTGTCATTGCCCCACAAGAAATCTCATAGCCCAGGACCAAAGGGTGCAGAGCATTCTTTTTTCAGAAACTCCTTGATTTTGGTGCAGCTGGATATTATACATTTTTTTATCAAAAGCAATTTGCTGTTTTTTATTTATTTTGTAAAATTTTAGTATACATTTTTAAACTTTCATTTTGAGAAACAGAGAGGACGAGACAGAGACAGATAGATAAACAGATATAAACATAGAGAGTGTGCTCCTAGGTGCTCGTTTACTCCCCCAAATGCCTGCAACAGCCAGAGCTGGGACAAGATCAGGCCAAAGTTAGGAGCCATGAACTCAATTTAGGTCTTCCAAGTGGATGGCAGGAATTCCTAGAATTACTAGAATCATCACCACTAACTCCCAGGATCTGCATTAGCAGGAAGCTTGAGCCAGGAGTGGAACTGGGTATAGAACCCAGGTACTTCAGTGGTTTTTTAACTGGCTACTGTGTAGTACCAGAACTTACAGGTGATTTATACAATCACACATTTGAAAGGCAGTGAGACAGAGATCGTCTATCTGCTGGTTCACTCCCCAAATGGCTACAATAGCCAAGGCCATGCCAGGCCAAAACCAGCAGCCCAGAACTCCAGCTGGGTCTCCCATGTGGATGGCAAGGGCCCAAGTATTTGGGTCATCATCTGCTGCTTTCCCAGGTGCATTAGCAGGGAGCTGGATTGGAAGTGGAGCAGCAGGGACTCAAACTGCTGCTGCGATATGGGATGCTGGCATTGTAAGCAGTGGCTTAACCTAAAGTGCCACAATGCTGGTCCCTCTCATTATTTACTTTAAACTCAAGAAAAAAAATTCCCCACTCCTCACCCTCACCCTCACCCTCACCCTCACCCTCACCCTCAGGGCCAGAATTGTGGTGCAGTGGGTTACGCGGCTGCTTGCAACACTGGCAACAGAGTGCCACTTTAGCCAACTCCTCCTCCTCCTCTTTTTCTTCTTCTTCCTCCTCCCTGTCCCATACCTCCTTCCCCTCCTTTCCATTCCCCTCCTCCTCCTCCTCTTCCTCTTCTTTTTCATGTGGAAACACTTGATCATTATTTCAAGAAAATGAACCAACAGGGATTGAACAAGGAGAGGAGTATCTAAGGCCGCATCTCTGTCCTAAGCAGGAGTCTGTAGTTGCAACTGCTTTAGTCTGAGCCAGCTTCCTGCTAACGTGCCTGAGAAGGCATCAGAGGTGGGCCCCTGCCACCTATGTGAGAGACCAGGATGGAGTTCCTGGCTCCTGGCTTCAGCTTGGCTCAGACCTGGCTGTGGTACCCATTTGGGGAATAAACCAGCAGATAGAAAAATATCTCTCTCTCTCTCACTCTGCCTTTCCAATAAATAACCTCTTAAAAAAGTTTCCTCTACCACTGTGTCTAAGAGGTTTTATGAAGCTACTGTTATCTAGCAGATTTCAGATGTTCTGGAAGGGTAGCACATTTTCAATATTCACTCATAATAATATTTTGTGTTTTCCTCCTGTCTCCTGTTCGCTTGTGTGTGATATCTTTTCTCCCTTGTCACCTTGTCTTTGCTGTCACTTCACTCTCCTTTCTGTTCAGCATGGTAACAAGGGTTGAGTTCTGTTGTTGCCACTGATTTGAACCCTGGAAACTTGTTCCATCAACCACAAAGTATGAGGCCAACACGCAGACAAGAGGGTGATTTTAGCCAAGTTTTACCAAAAAGTAAAGACAGAGACTCCTAGACCAGGCTGGTGTCTCGGTAAAGGACTGGGAGCCCAGTCTCATTTAGGCTGGAATTTTTATGGAAATGAGTGTGGGTCCCCCGTTTCTTCTCCCCTCCTCCCTCTTCTAGGAAGGTCTGGGTAGGGGATTTCTGGATGTGGAATTCCCCTGAACAAATCATTCTGGACAGTGCTGGCTGTCAAGCTTCTTATCTATTGGAGGAGCAAATGACTCCTTCAGTCCACTGATTAGAACCTTGTTGGGCCAGCTGTATCGCTCCCTCAATTCAGTGAGTTCCTTTCGATAAAGGACAGCCAAGGACATTTTGGGCTAACGAGACAGACAAGAAGCTGGGTCCTGCTTTCCAGACTTGTTTCCTCAATCCATTGCACATAAATTCATTTCCTTTTTTTTAAAAGATTTATTTATTTATTTATTTGAAAGAGTTACACAGAGAGAGGAGGAGAGGCAGAGAGAGAGGTCTTTGATCCACTGGTTCACTCCCCAATTGGCTGCAACAGCTGGAGCTGTGCTGATCTGAAGCCAGGAGCCAGGAGCTTCTTCTGGGTCTCTCTCACGGGGGCAAGGGCACAAGGACTTGGGCCATCTTGTAATGGCTTTCCCAGGCCATAGCAGAGAGCTGGGTTGGAAATGGAGCAGCCAGGACTTGAACCAGTGCCCATATGAGATGCCGGCACTGCAGGCGGCTGCTTTACCCACTACGCCACAGCGCTGGCCCCTAAATTCGTTTTCTTTAAAAATTCTCCTTTTTTCTGTCCCTCTTAGACACATTTACCTAGCTAACCTTAGGTTGACATTTACCTAGCTGTCGTAACAATGTGAGCTCCCTGAGCCTCTTTGTCAGGGCACGAGGAGAATGGGGAGAGGAAGATTTCAGTGTGGCACATTATTCCTCTTGTCTTGCAGACTGTTTTCCTACGCGATTTCCTAGAGCTGGTTTTTCTTTAGGAAAAGCTATTTTTTTTTCACCTCCAGCAGTCCTGCTGTCCATGATCCTGCCATATAGACACTGGAATGTTTCCTAAAGTAATGAGAATAGGCAGTGGGTAGGGGTGGAAGGAAGGAGTTAGCTGATGGTGGCTGTACAAAGAAAAGGACTGGTTTAGCATCTTTGAAAGCTCTTTTGAGATCAGACTAACCCTGCTCGAAACCCTGTAACCTCTATGTTTTTAGGAGGGCATGGAAGTAGTGAGAGGGTGGTGGTTTTTATTCTTAGTAGTATTTTAAAACAATTCATTCTGAAAACCTAGATTTCTTAATCCCATGTGTTGCTTTTCTTTTCTCTTTTTCATTCCCCTTTGGTTTAGGTTCATGGTGATGCTTCTTTCTGTGGTCAAGGGATTGTTCCTGAGACATTTACACTGTCTAATCTCCCACATTTCAGAATTGGCGGGAGTGTCCATTTGATTGTCAATAACCAGCTGGGTTACACCACTCCAGCAGAAAGAGGGAGGTCTTCCTTGTACTCTAGTGACATTGGTAAGTAACACAGGGAGGCATTGATGTCACTGGGTCAGACAAGAAATTTCTGGTATACACAAAATGAGCCTCACTGCTCGTGCCATTTTAAATTTTGGATCAGAAGTCACCCATGGTGTTGCCAAGTTGATTCTTTTTAAAGTCTCAATGTGTGATCTCTATTTTTTATTTATTTATTTTTAAAGATTTTATTTATTTATTTGTGAGATAGAATTATAGATGGTGAGAGGGAGAGATAGAGAGAAAGGTCTTCTATCCATTGGTTCACTCCCCAGGTGGCAGCAACAGCTGGAGCTGCACCAATCCAAAGCCAGGAGCCAAGTGCTTCTTCCCGGTCTTCCATGTGGGTGCAGGGGCCCAAGAACTTGGGCCATTTTCTACTGCTTTCCCAGGCCACAGCAGAGAGCTGGATTGGAAGAGGGGCTGCCGGGACTAGAACTGGCGCCCATATGGGATGCTGGCGCTGCAGGTGGAGGATTAACCGACTGTGCCATGGTGTTGGCCCCTCAATGTGATCTCTAAATGCAAGGAAATAAGGCCAGGATGGAACTGAGGGTGTGCAATCTCAAATGACTTCAGTAACCAGTTCCAAGATCTGGTAGAAATCAGAGAGCGACACAATTACTAGAGTAATTATCTTTAGGATATTCAGACATGGAATGCCCATGATCTTATTCATAAAGAATATGTTCAGCTACTAAATTTGGTAAAAGAATCTAGTTAGAAATAAGGTGGAAAGAGTCAAAGTCAACTTATTCTAACCTGTGGAACTTGGCGGTCAACAGCCAAGTGGGACTTTTGTTATCTATTCCCTATTTCTCAGGTGCAAGAACTGTCACCTGTTGTGAATGATTCTGTTTCTACAACTGGTGCCTGGACTGGATGAATTTTAGGGTAGTCTGTGAGTTCTTTGTGGTTAGTCTAACAGAGGTACTAAAAATGCATTCTAGCCAGTGCCGCGGCTCACTAAGCTAATCCTCCGCCTCGTGGCACTGGCACACCGGGTTCTAGTCCCGGTTGGGGCGCTGGATTCTGTCCCGGTTGCCTCTCTTCCAGGCCAGCTCTCTGCTGTGGCCAGGGAGTGCAGTAGAGGATGGCCCTAGTGCTTGGGTTCTGCACCCCATGGGAGACCAGGAGGAGGCACCTGGCTCCTGCCATCAGATCAGCGTGGTGCGCCGGCCGCAGCGCGCCGGCCGGGCCACGGCGGCCATTGGAGGGTGAACCAATGGCAAAAGGAAGACCTTTCTCTCTGTGTCTCTCTCTCACTGTCCACTCTGCCTGTCAAAAAAAAAAAAAAAAAAAGTTACAAAGCTGGACCCTGAAGCTTAAATTCTTAGCAACCAAGCCAAATTTCCTGTGACGGACTCCCAGCTGTCTCCCCGTGCAGGCAGTGGGATGTGGGGAGGGGCTGACATCATTCCAGGTTGACTGGCCCACTTCATCTCTGTCTTCCTTACTTCAGGAAAGCTTGTGGGCTGCGCCATCATCCATGTCAACGGAGACAGCCCAGAGGAAGTAGTGCGTGCCACCCGGCTGGCTTTTGAATACCAGCGCCGATTCCGCAAGGATGTGATTGTTGATTTACTGTGCTACAGGCAGTGGGGCCACAATGAGCTGGATGAGCCTTTCTTCACCAACCCGGTCATGTACAAAATCATCAGGTCTGATTAAAAACCTTCGTTTTACATGCTCTCTCTCCCCCGTAGCAACTGCATTATCATCGTCTTTAATAGATACTCTCAGGGAGTGAGACCAACTTCCCTGGTTTGCCTAAGACATGGAATTCTGAAGGCTAACATTGGAACAATGCTTAGAAAAATGGGATGGTCACACTGGGGGTCTCCCCATGTTCTTCAAACTCCATGTGTTTCCTCTTTGGCCAGAGGGTGGGCAACTTAACAACTCATTTAGCAGGTGGGGAGTCCTAGGTGGGAGGGCTTTAGGCAAGGCCTTGCCAGAAGCTACTTAGTAGGACATTGGCATGGTCAGAAATAGAACCTCCAGAATTCTCCTCTGTGAACTGGAGATCTGCTTTGTGCCCTGGCGAGAGGTAACACCAGGGATTTTAGTGAAGGTTTAGGACTATGCTATCTGGTAAGGAAGCCACTAGCCATTAAGAAGCTATTGAACACTTGAAATGCAGCCATTCCTGATGGAGATAAGCCTTAACTATACTGTACACACCAGATACCGAAAACTTGGCATATCAGGTATAACATAAAATGTCAAAAGTTTTAATACCAATACTGAAATGACAATGTTGGGTATATGTTGACTTAAATAAAATAATTGTTAAAATTAATTCCACTGTTTGGTTTTACCTTTTCCAACATGACTGTCAGAAAATTTTAAATTACACAGGTGACTTACGTTGCATTCCTGTTGGGCAGTGCTGACTCAGCAGGTTAATGTGATGGAGAGGGAACATGTTATGTAGAATATTCCTTTCCTGGGTACTAGAAAGTACCTGCTCTTCTATTTTCTCAAGCAGAGCAATAAACGTGACACTTGACATACCTTACTGTTCACAGGTAGCAGGACACTGCTCTGGGAAGAACAAAACAGGTTTCTCATTTAGCACTGAACTTAGCAGTCCAGTGACTCAATGTGACTCAGGGCTCCATTTAAAAAAATCTATCTTGCCAGACTCTCTTTTGTCAGGATTAAATATGATAATATATATAAATAGACTTTATATAAAGTCTTATACAAATGTAGAATGGCCTTTTATTGTCGTTGCAATGTTCAGATGCAGATTATTAGAGTAACCCGAAACAGTTGATAGCAATTTTGGGTTCAGTATATTTTGAAATAAAAGGGGTGCTGAATGGGTGATAATGTGGGTCTGTCGAGAAGTTACCAATTCATTGCACAAGTCTACTAATTATTTCTATCTGGATGTCCATGAAAGTTTATAAAGATAATGTTGTGGTGCAGTCATTAAGCCACTGCTTGTGATACCAGCATCCCAAATCAGAGGCTGGTTTGAGTCCTGGCTACTCAGCTTCCAATCCAGCTCCCTGCTAACATGCCTGGGAAAGAGTGGAAGATGGCTCAAGTACTTGGGCCCCTGCCACATAGGTTGGAGACCAGGATGGAGTTCCTGGCTCCTGGCCGTGGTCTGGCCAGCCATGGGTGTTGTGGCTATTTGGAGAGTGAACCAGCAGATGGAAGATCTCTCTCCCTTTGAATCACCCTCTCTCTCTGTCACTCTATCTTTCAAGTCAGTCAATCACTCCATCAGTCTTTAAGCCTGAAAGAAAGTATATAAAGATAAATTTGTTTCTCTTTTGCTTGCCTGCAAGAGGTTTGTTCACATGACTGCCTTTGCTTAATTAATTTCATTTCTTTTATTTATCTGTGTTTTTTTAAATTAACTTATTTAGGTGAAAGTCGAATAATGTATGATTGACTAGTTTTTCTAAAAAGATTTATTTATTTGTTTATTTATTTATTTGAAAGTCAGAGTGTGTGTGTGTGTGAGAGAGAGAGAGAGTGAGCGAGCTAGGTCTTCCACCCACTGGTTCACTGCCCAGATGGCCACAAAGGCTGGGGCTGGGCCATGTAAAAGCCAGGATCCAGGAATTTCTTTCAGGTCTCCCACTTGGGTGCAGGGGCTCAAACACATGGACCATTTTCTGCTGCTTTTCCGAGGCTATTAGCTAGACTAAAAGTAGAGTGATCAGGACAGGAACGAGTGCCCATATGGGATACTGGTGTCTCAGGCAGTAGCTTTACCAACTATGTCACAATGCCAGCCCCTAAAACTGACTATATTAGAGTGGACATTTATCTATCACATTCACAATGTTGTGCAACCACCACCTGTTTTAATTCCAAAACATTTCCTGAGTGCCTTTTTATAGTGCTGCCATTCTAGCAAGGCCTTTGACAATGACTATATTTCCTCTTAGATTTTTTTTTTACACATCAGTTTGAATTTTTTTCCTCTTTTATTTCTTGGGCAGAGCCCGAAAGAGCATCCCTGACACCTATGCAGAGCACCTGATTGCCAGTGGACTCATGACCCAGGAGGAGGTGTCTGAAATAAAAGCCTCTTACTACGCCAAGCTAAATGACCACTTAACTAACATGACCCACTACAGCCCCCCAGCCACCCACCTGCAGGCCCACTGGCAGGGCCTGGTTCAGCCCGAAGCTTGCATCACCACCTGGAATACAGGTCTGCCCGTGGACCTCCTGCAGTTTGTCGGCATGAAGTCTGTGGAGGTCCCAAAGGAACTGCAGATGCACAGCCACCTTCTAAAGACCTATGTCCAGGTGGGGAGCGTGCAAGTCGCCGGCCACTGCTTTACTTCTTGCTCAGCAAAGGAACCAATGTTGGTCTGGTCTTTTCCATAGGCTGATTGATTTGCTAAATACTCACTGCACATGAGTAGGTTCTAGGAACTGAGCCTAGTGGTGTCTTACTATTGACATTCGGTTAACTCAGATTTTCTCCATTTGTTTCTTTCTTTATGTTAATATAATACATATGCATGGAATAATGCATGTTGTACAAAAGACAGAAATACACAAATGTCTGGTTTGGTCTTATCCATCAGTGAGCAGAAAGCGTTTTAATTCTTTCAAGTAGCTCAAATAAAAGAAACAAAAATAGCACACGTACCCTAAACGTGATCATTTATACCCTTAAACATGTTGAGGCTTTTCCTATTATTTTTATTTTTTAAGATCTATTCATTTATTTTGAAAGACTGAGCAATAGAGAGATAGAGAGAGAAGGAGAGATCTTCCATCTGCTGGATCACTCCCCAAATGGCCACAACAGCCATGGTTGGGCCAGGCCAAAGTCAGAGGAGTCCAGACCTCCATCCAGGTCCCCACATGAGTGGCAAGGATCCAGGTAATCTGGCCATCCTCTGCTGCTTTCCAGGCTCATTAGCAGGGAGCTGGACTGGAAGCAGAGCAGCCTGGACTGAAAACAGTACATAGCGGGGTGATAGAGGATGCAGGCATTGCAGGTGGTGGCTTGACCGTGGGCAGCTTAATCCTCTGCAGCACGATGGCAGCACCCCATTCTCAACAGCAGAATGCCAGACCATCCTGATTGGCCGGGTGTTGGGGTTTTCTGACACATGAAGCTTTCCGCGCTAGCATAGGAGAACAAAATATTAAAGGTATTTATCTTCCTTAAGCTTATATGAAATAACTTTGCCTTCTGAATTATTTTTAAAAAGTTTTGCAGGCATTGTGGCCTGGTGGGTCATGTCACTGCCTGTGATGCCAGCATCCCAAATGAGTGATGGTTCCTGTCCTGGCTGCTCCACCTCTCATCCAGCTCCCTGCTAATGGCCTGGGAAATGCAGCAGAAGATGGTCCAAGCTACTTGGGCTCCTGCCACCCATGTAGGAGACCCAGATGAAGCTCCTGGCTCCTGGTTTCCACCTGGGCCAGCCCTGGCCATTGCGGCCATTTTGGGGAGTGAACCAGTGAATGAAAGCTCTCTCTCTGTCTCTGTCTCTCTCTCTTCATCTCCCTCTCTCTCTCTCTCTTCTTCTCTTTCTGTTATTTTGCCTTTCAAATAAATAAGTAAATCTTTTTAAAAAAGGAAAAGAAACATAATATGGTTCCCTATGAATCCCTCCCTGATTCCATCTTCCATCTCTCCACAGAGGACACCCAAAGTGCACCTGCTTTGCCTGTTTGAAAACTGCACATAATACCTATTGTACTCTAATGTATCTGTCTGTGCTTCCTATTCAGCATCGGGTCGTTGACACTTACCCTTGATGCATTCCATATCTTGACCTCAGCATGGAAAAACATACGGCCTCTGAAAAGTTTCCTTTTTCCTCCCCCTCGGTCTCACAGTCCAGAATGGAGAAAGTGATGAGCGGAACGAATTTAGACTGGGCCACAGCGGAAGCTCTGGCCCTGGGCTCCTTACTTGCTCAAGGTACGCAGTTTCTGTTTAGCCACACAGCTCACAGGGAATGCTGAAAATGACATTGGTTCCATGTGGCCTCTGCTGCTTTTCTTGAACTGTAGCTACCTCTTGTCATTTTCATCAGCAACCGAGTTCTAGAACCTGCTACCTGTCCTTACTGATGCTGTTATATGATTGTAGAATAGGTCAGCCTTCCTCAGGGCATCAACTCTAGGGCAGTTGTACCAATATACAAAGGGCTATGTGCCGGGTATATTGAAAAGGTGTTTTTACCTAAATATTATAGGGCATGTGATGACTAATTTTTTTTTAGATTTATTTTATTTATTTGAAAGGCACAGTGACGGGGGCGAGGGCTGTTTCAGGGGGAGAAGAAGAGAGGAAAGGGAGTGAAAAAGAGCTACTGATCTTTCATCTCCTGGTTAACTCCCCAGTGGCTGCATCAGCTGGGGCTGGGCCAAGACAAAGCCAAGAGCCCAGAACTTCGTTTGGGTTTCCCACTTGGATGTCAGGGGCCCAAATGCTTGGGCCAGCTTCAGCTTTCTTCCCAGGAGCATTAGGAGGGAACTGAGTTGGAAGTGGAGCAGCCAGGACTCACTGGCACTCTGAAACGCGATGTAAGCATCACAAGTGGCTACTTAACCTGCTGCACCACGGCGCCAACATCAAGTGATGACTCTTCTGTGTTTTAAGATTTTATTTTATGTATCTGAAAGGCAGAGTTACAGAGAAGAAGAGACACAGAGATCTTTCATCTGCTAGTTCACTCTACAAATGGCCACAATGGCTGGGGCTGGACTAGATGGAAACCAGGAGCCTGGTACTTTGTCTAGGTCTCCCACGTGGGTGGCAGGGACCCAAGCCCATGTTCCACTGCTTTCACAGGTGCATTAGCAGGGTTCTGGATCAGAAGTAATGCAGCCAGCACTTGAAACAACACTCTGATAGGGAATGCTGGCATCACAGGCTCACCTTGCTACAGCACAGTGCTGGTCCCAAGTGATGACTATTCTTACACAGTCTCACCTTGACTATAGATTTTTTTCAAATCAGAAGTGGAGGAACTGGCACCCATATGGGATGCCGGTATTGCAGGTGGTGGCTTAACACACTATGCCACAATGCCAGCCCCAGCTATAGATTCTTGAATATAGGCCAGGTATATATGAATAAGGAGAATCTGTTATCCTAATTCCCAGGATGAGATTATGTGTAAGAATTCAGGGTCACCATGCCTTACGATGACGTGGGTTATTCATAGGGATCTGGACTTTTATTTTTTTCCTGCTTGCTTGCTTTAGGTTTTAATGTCCGTCTGAGTGGTCAAGATGTCGGCCGTGGGACTTTTAGTCAAAGGCATGCAATGGTTGTTTGCCAGGAGACTGACGACACCTACATCCCCCTGAACCACATGGACCCTAACCAGAGAGGCTTCCTAGAGGTACGCTCCTTCAACCTCCGTTGTGGAAGACTGGTGCTGCTTATGACAGATGTTGCCAACTCTGTGCACTTAGCCTTTTTTTAAATAAAGAGGTGCTGAATGGGTAGACAGTGTGGGCCCATGTATTTGGAATAGAGGTAACAGGCTGGGGAGCAGACTGGAGCTATTTTACTCGGGCTACTTCTCTGTAAGTATGTAAATGTCCAATGGATGTGCATTTTGTCAGTTCAGAATTGACATTAATATCCATGTAATGTGGTGGTTCATTAACGTTAAAGATGTGGATAATAAGCCAATATTTCTTATATACTAAAACAAAATGCTTCCTGCAGGTTCTCTTATTCCCTGCAGTTTAGTGGGCTTGATGAGTAAATATAACCATGTATGCTGTGTGCCAGTCTCTTTAGTGTCTTAGGGAAAAGCCTGAGTCTTCTCATTCTTGTCTCTCCATCAACTAGTATAATACCTGGCATGTGATATCTGTGAAATTAACTTACTCTGCAAGACAAGTTGAGGGGTATGTCATCTTCCTTCCTATTCTAGCCATTTGTCTGAACAGAAAGGTTTTTTGTTTTTTTTTTAAAGATGTAATTACTTCTTTTATTTGAAAGGCAGAGTTACAGAGAGACAAGGAGAGATCTTCCATCTGCTAATTCACTCCCCAAATGTCTGCAATGGCCAGAGCTGGGCCAGACGGAAGCCAGGAGCTTCTTTCAAGTCTCCCACATGGGGTGACAGGGTCCCGAGCATTTGGGCTACCTTCTGCTTTCCCAGGCACATTAACAGGGAACTGGATTGGAAGTGGAGCAGAATGGGAGCACCCAAATGGGATGCTGGCACTTCAAGTGGCAGTTTGACCCACTATGCCACAGCGCTGGCCTGAGCATATAGTCTTGAGTTCACTGATCCTCTTATAATAAATTCACCTGGCAAAACCAGTGTTCCAGGAAGACTGACGGGCACTCAGTTCATCTTTTTCTTAAGTTAGTTTAAAATCCATCTTTGGTAGCTAGTGTTGTAGCATAGCAAGTAAAGCTACTAGCTGCAACATCGACAACCCATATGGCCACCTGTTTGAATCCTGGCTACTCCACTTCCGATCCAGCTCTCTGCTAATGGCCTAGGAAAAGCAGCAGAGGATGGCCTCCATGTTTGGGCCCCTGCACCCACATGGGAGATCTGGATGAAGCTCCTGCCTCCCAGCTTCTACCTGGCCCAATGCTGGCTGTTGTCAGGGATGACCCAGCAAATGGAAGCTCTCTGTCTCTCCCTCTCTCTGTGTTACTCTGCTTTCAAATAAATACATTCATTTTTACAAAAAAAAGTTTATTTACAAATAAAGAAATTCATCTTAATAAAAAAAATCATTCTTTGGATCAAGTCAGACTGATGGACTGCATACTAGAATGTTTAGTGTACCCCACCTCAAATGAGGTTTCTATTGAATTGTAATATGATGTTTATCTTCCATTTTGAATATTGCTATTTATTTGTTTTTAAGATTTATTTATTTATTTGAAAGGCAGAAAGTGAAAGTGGCAGGACTTAGTGGGAGAAGGAGAGAGGAAAGAAGAAACCTTAGCCTAGGTTATCCTCTGGTGTCCTGACTTGGGCAACTGGTGTATGGTGATGACGCCCATCCAAATAGAGAGGAGAAGAGGGGCAACAGGCTTAGTAAGGAAAGATGATGGACTCATATTTGGGCCCTTGACTTTGAGGGGGCTTAATGACGTTGAGGTTTCTATCAGGCAACTAGATTTGCATATCTAGAGGTAATAAAGGATTCTGGTCTTGAGACCAGAGAAGTCATGAGGGTCTACAGCGTTTGAAACCATGGGGTAAGGGCATCTCCCTGGGAGAGCAGGATGAGAAGAGATGCTCAGGAGAAGGGTCCTGGAAGAAGCAACACTGAAGGAATAGCAGAGGCGAAGCATTTCCCAAAGAGGACCCAGGAGGTGGGAGGAAAACTGGGGCTCTCTGTGGCGTGGTACTCAAGGAGTTTGTCAAGAGGAAGAATGGCAGGGCCGTTGCACTTAGCCACCAGAAGCTCAAGGGCTGACCTCATGTTGAGCCATTCCTAGGGAATGGTAGCAGCAGAAGGGAGATTGCACTGAGTTAAAGGGCAAACAGGAGGTAAAGAGCTCGGGACTGGTGGGTTAGATTATTCTTTCTAGAAGCTTGGAAAGAAAGGAATGGCTGGGGGACTTTGAGTCGGGGAATATATCTTATTTTGTTTTTAAGCTTTTGATTAGGCATATATGCTGAGGGGAGAAAGCCAATGAGGAGAGATTCAGAAAGGAGGAGTTAGGTGATGGAGCTATGTCCTGTCCTGGGAGAAGCATTCAAGAAGGGATGAGTGGATTCAGAATGAGTGGTGTGTCAGCTTCAGATGGGAAGAGAAATGAGGAAGGACATGAGGACAGGCACAGATGTAAGTAAAGAGAGATCCAACCCTATTTGCAACACATGTAAATCTGAGAAATGTAGTTCTTTTTTTTTTTTAAGATTTATTTTATTTATTTGAATGACAGAGTTACAGAGAGAGGTAAAGCAAGGGGGTGGGCTTCCATCCACTGATTCACTCACCAAATGACCACAGCCACCAGAGCTGAGCTGATTCAGAGCCAGGAGTCTGGAGCTTTCTCTAGGTCTCCCACCCTGGTGCAGGGGCCCAAGGACTTGGGCCATCTTACACTGCTTTCCTAGGCCATAGCAGAGAGCTGGATCAGAAATAGAGCAGCTGGCCGGCGCTGTGGCTCAATAAGCTAATCCTCAGCCTGCGGTGCCGGCATCCCCGGTTCTAGTCCCGGTCGGATTCTGTCCCGGTTGCCCTCTTCCAGGCCAGCTCTCTGCTGTGGTCCGGGAGTGCAGTGGAGGATGGAGACCCCATGGGAGACCAGGAGAAGCACCTGGCTCCTGCCTTCAGATCAGCGCGGTGTACTGGCCGCAGCGTGCTGGCCGCGGCGGCCATTGGAGGGTGAACCAACTGCAAAGGAAGACCTGTCTCTCTCACTTTCCAATTTGCCTGTCAAAAAATAAATAAATAAAAAATAATAAAAAAGAAATAGAGCAGCTAGGACTTGAACCAGTGCCCATATGGGATGCTGGTGCTGCAGACCAGGACTTTAACTTGCTGTGCCACAGCGCTGGCTCCTGTACTTCTTTATAATAAAAACTAATGTTGGGGCCAGCGCCATGGCGTGGCAGGTAAAGCTGCCGCCTGCAGTGCCGGCATCTCATATAGGCACTGGATTGAGACCTGGTTGCTCTACTTGCAATCCAGCTCTCTGCTATGGCCTGGGAAAGCAGCAGAAGATGGCCCAAGTCCTTGGGCTCCTGCACCCGCGTGAGAGATCTGGAAGAAGCTCCTAGCTCCTGACTTTAGTTTGGCCCAGCTCCAGCCATTAAAGACATTTGGGGAGTGAACCAGCAAATGGAAGACCTCTCTTTTTTCTTTTTTAAGATTTTATTTATTTATTTGAGAGGTAGAGTTACAGACACTGAAAAGGAGAGACAGAGAGAAAAGTCTTCCTTCCATTGGTTCACTCCCCAAATGGCTGCAATGGCCAGAGCTGAGCTGATCCGAAGCCAGGAGCCAGGAGCTTCCTCTGGATCTTCCACACAGGTGCAGGGGCCCAAGAACTTGGGCCATCTTCTACTGCTTTCCCAGGCCACTGCAGAGAGCTGGATTGGAAGTGGAGCAGCTGAGACTCGAACCGGCACCCATTTCAGACCGGGGCTTTAACCTGCTGCACCACAGCACCGGCCCCTTGGCCTTCTTTTTGTAATCTTTCCCCATTTGTTTTATGATATATAATTCAAAAGCTTATGTGGTCCAGTTTTCCTCTGAGCCCTACAGGTAGGTCACCTGAAAAGTATTTGCCCACTGTCGAAGAAAGTCTTTAATACCCATATGGCAGCCTCTTTTTCTTTCCCTGTCTGTCCCAACTTTCTTCATATGCTCCACTGGCACTGAGCAGTGGCTGTCCTCTCTCAAAGGCCTGTGGTCACGACTGAAAGCCCCACTTCCCTTGGAGAGGTTGGTACCCACGTGATGCCTTGCCTGTGCTGGCTTCTGTCAGGTGTCCCCTTGCACGCCAATCCAGTGTTTCATTCTCTCCCTTGGGATTAGGTGAGCAACAGCCCGCTGTCTGAAGAGGCCGTCCTGGGCTTTGAATATGGAATGAGCATTGAGAGCCCAAAGCTGCTGCCCATCTGGGAGGCTCAGTTTGGCGATTTCTTCAACGGAGCCCAGATCATCTTCGACACGTTCATCTCAGGAGGTTGGTGTCAGTGTGATCGTGAGGGGATGGATGCACAGTCCCGGGCCTCGCAGGCCCAAATGAATAAAAAAGATTCTTGCCACTGCAGGGTCTCTGGAGAGCTGGGGGATCGCCCTGCCAGCCTTCTGGGGGTGGCTGCTAAGGGACAGCCTAATGAGCTGCCAACTGGACGCTTTGCCGCTAGGGATCCCGAGACCAGGCTAGGAAGTGCAGGCAATGGAAACAGTTTGACAGGGTCAGGCAGCAGACCAAGGCATTTCAGACTCTTCTCTTTCTGTTTCCAGGAGAGGCCAAGTGGCTCCTGCAAAGTGGCATTGTCATCCTGCTTCCCCATGGCTACGACGGGGCTGGCCCAGACCACTCATCTTGTCGAATAGAGCGTTTCCTGCAGGTATGTTGAAGGCCTTCTCGGGTCAAAGAGACACTTTGCTGATTGCCAGGTGCTTTGGAACAGAAGTATTTCTTGTACCTAGCTGAAGATGCACCTTAAACTGCAAGACATTGCAGTATGGGAACAAAACAGGTTTAACGCAAGGTTGGGACTCCTTGGAAACCTAGTATGTCTGTTGTGATGGTTTCATGGGTGTACAGCAATCAAAGCATTCACATGGGTCTGTGTTCAGTGGCTTCTGTACCAGGCTGGTCATCAGAATCACAGGGACCAGCTCAGAGCAAATTCTCAGGAGCAGTGAGTATCCAAGAGTCTGTATTTTTATTTATTTTCATTTATTTATTTGAAAGGTGGAGCCACAGAAAGGCAGAGGCAGAGAGAGAGAGATATAGATTTTCTATCCAGTGGTTCACTCCCCAAATGGCTGCAATGGCAGGAGCTGTGCTGATCCAAAGCCAGGAGCCAGGAGCCAGGAGCTTCTTCCAGGTCTCCCACGTGGGTGCAGGAGCTCAAGCACTTGGGCCATCTTCTACTGCTTTCCCAGGTCATAGAAGAGAGCTGGATTGGAAGTGGGGCAGCCATGACATGAACTGGCACCCATATGGGATGCTGGCACCACAGGCAGAAGCTCAGCCTACTATGCCATAGCGCCAGTCCCAGGACACAGGTGTCTTAAATGGCATCTTCCCCCTCCTCCAAAAAGAATGAATTTCATAAGTACAACTTTAGGACGATAGTGATTCTTCCCATCATACCCGCCCTCCCAGCCCCACCCACACCTCACCCCCTCCTCCCTTTACCTTTCCCAGTCCCATTCTCCATTGAGGAAAACAAAAACAAAAACAAAAACAAAAACAAAAAAACAAACTGTTCCTTGACAGTTAAGACAAGGGCTGTTCAAGCCATTAAATGGCATCTTTACTGCTAGGCTAAGCATCTGCCCTGTTATCATTTTGTGAGAATCATTACAAATTCTCCTTTATCCATATTACTACCTTGTAGTTTATTAAGAAATTAAATATACAGAAAAGTTGAAAAAAATTTAGAGTGAACATTCATATGTCCACCCACTAGATTCCACCATTATTATTTTCCTACACTTGTTTTCTCATTTGTCTCTTCATCTATTATCCCTTATCCATCAATCCATCTTATTTTTTGGTTTATTTCAAAGTAAATGGAAACATCAATACTAATCTCCCAAAATGCTTCAACACCATATCATGAATAGTTTTAGCATATGTGCAGATAAAATATACAAATAGACGAATCATTAGTAGACAGGTAGGTAGATCGATAGATGGATAGTTACGTTGATAGATAATGACGCAGAGAAATAATTTCTGTAAAAATTAGATTACACGGGTCTGGCATTATGGCATAGTGGGTAAAGCTGCTGCCTCTGATACTGGCAACCTATGTGTGTGCTGGTTTCTGACCTGGTTGCTCCACTTCCGATCCAGCTCCTTGCCAACGTGCCTGGGAAAGCAGTGGAAGATGGCTTAAGTTCTTGGGCCCCTGCACCCATGTGGGAGTCCTGGAAGAAGCTCCTGGCTCCTGGCTTTGGCCCAGCCTAGCCCCAGCTGTTGTGGCCATTTGGGAAGTGAACCAGTGGATGGAAGATCTCTCTTTCTCTCTGTCTCTCCTCCTCCTTCCTCTCTCTCTCTCTCTCTGTAACTCTGCCTTTCAAATGATCTCATTTTTTTTTTAAATGAGATTACAGAAATAAATAGTAGATGAGTTAAAGAAATACATTGAAATATGAAACTACAAATTTTCAAAAGAATATAGGAAATAGGTAGGCAGGATGTGAAATCTGGGAGGCATCAGTGAACAAATATTTACAATCATAAGGCTTGTGAAACCCTCAGAGGTGGGACTACAGATAGAGCAGATGGTGCCTCAGCACCGAGCCCTGGGGTAGCACAGCCTTACAGGGTTGCAGAGAAGAGCAAATGAGACTGAGAAGTAGTTATTAAACTACTAGTTTTGTTTGTTTGTTTGTTTTGACAGGCAGAGTGGACAGTGAGAGAAAGAGAGACAGAGAGAAAGGTCTTCCTTTACCGTTGGTTCACCCTACAATGGCCGCCGCAGCCGGCGCACCGCGCTGATCCAAAGCCAGGAGCCAGGTGCTTCTCCTGGTCTCCCATGGGGTGCAGGGCCAAAGGACTTGGGCCATCCTCCATTGCACTTCCTGGCCACAGCAGAGAGCTGGACTGGAAGAGGAGCAACCAGGACAGAATCTGGCGCCCCGACCGGGACTAGAACCTGGGGTGCCGGCGCTGCAGGTGGAGGATTAGCCTATTGAGCCGTGGTGCCGGCAAACTACTAGTTTATTTATACTAGTTTTTATTTATTAAAAGCACTTTTAATTGGCAAATTAGAATTTGTATACATTCATGGCATACAATGTGTTTGATTTGGGTATACTTTTGGAATGATTGGATCAAGTTCATTAGCATCCATTGTCTCACATAATAGAAGGGCCTCCTGGCCAATCTCTATTCTCTCTGACGCTCAGGAACTAATCCCCTCCAAAGAGTCCCCATACAGGAATGTGAATCACTCCCACGGGTCTTGGTCCATGCCTGAAACAGGCAGGCCCTGTGGCCCCATTTGACCTTACTGAGTTCCGAAGGGGCTTCAACTTCAGAGAATTTTTGTCTTTATTTTCCCCCAGCGTGCTTCCTCACACCTTCTCTCCCAATTGGCAGGTGTTAATGAGACTTCTCAGGGTTTTGTCCACCTCCTTTCCTTCCCTCCACTGTATCTAGGGTAGGGTTAGGGGTCACCCCCCAGCTTCCTATCCCATCAAGATCTTCTGAAATTTAATTGAGCTTTTCAACCTTCTGGGTTGAAAATTTATGTGTTTTAAGGCAAAAACGAAAGTATTTTAGAAATGTCCTCCCCAGATGATTCTTACACTCGGCTGTGTTTGGGAAAACTGTTAGGTGACATAGAATGGGGCCAACGGAGAGGTGCAATGGAGAACTCTGCTTTGGTGACTATTTCACAGGCTATTCATTTACCTTCTAGGTTCTCTGTTACGGGGAGTGTTACAGAGCTGTACTGTCTAGAGTGCTGTGCTTCCCTTTGGCTAGCCTGTCGCCACAGTGATGGAAGCAGATGACCTGAGCGTTCTCCTTTCTTTCCACTTCTCTCCCAGATGTGTGACAGCACAGAAGAGGGGGTGGATGGAGACACTGTGAACATGTTCGTGGTCCACCCAACTACTCCCGCGCAGTATTTCCACCTGCTTAGACGACAGATGATTCGCAACTTCAGAAAACCCCTCATAGTTGCTTCTCCTAAGATGTTACTCAGGTTTCCTGTGAGTAGAAAAAACTGGTTCCTAAGCCTTTCTCCTTTTGTCATTTTTGTGAATTTCATTTCTTCGCTCTCTTCTGAATCTAAGAGGTCTTCAAAAAGTTTGTGGGAAATGCATATTGTGAGAAAACTATGCATGGATTTCACAAATTTTTTGCACCAGAATGAACTTAACTTTTGAGTCCATGTTCCCATGAAATTTTTGAAGTACCTTCCTATTTTGAAATTACAGAAACACTTTTTTTTAGAGATTTATTGTATTTATTTGAAAGAGTTACAGAGAGAGATAGAGAGGTAGAGAGGTAAAATGGAGAGTCTTCCATCTGTTGGTTCACTCCCCAAATGGCCTCAACAGCTGGAGCTAAGCAGATCTGAAGCCGGGAGCCAAGAGTTTCTTCTGGGTCTCCCACGCGGGTGCAGGGGCCCAAGGACTTGGGCCATCTTCTACGGCTTTCCCAGGCCATCAGCAGGTAGCTGGATCAGAAATGGAGCAGCTGGGACTTGAACCAGTGTCCATATGGGCACTGCAGGCCAGGGCTTCAACCTGCTGTGCCACAGCACCACCCACCCCCACCTTTTTTTCAGTAACACTTTTTAAAAAGATTTATTTATTTATTTGAAAGGTAGAGTGGCACAGAGAGAGGGAAAGACAGACAGATCTTCTATCTGTTGATTCACTCCCCAGATGGGCACAACAGCAGGCCTGGGCCATGCTGACGCGAGAAACTCCATCCAGGTCTCTTATGTGGGTGGCAAGGGCCAAGCACATGGGCCAATTTACTCCACCTTCCCAGGTGCTTTAGCAGGGAGCCTGATAGGAAGCTGAGCAGCTGGGACTTGAACTGGTGCCCATATGTGATGCTGGCATCCCAAGCAGCAGCTTGACCCACTGTGCCACAATACCTGCCCCTCGGTTTAGTTTAGTTTTTTTTTTTTTTAATATTTATTTATTTGGAAAGTCAGAGTTACACAGAAAGAGGAGGAGACAGAGAGAATGAGAGATCTTTCAGCCACTGGTTCACTCCCCAGCTGGTCACAATGGCCAGGGCTGGGTCGGGATGGGTCAGGCTGACGTCAGGAGCCAGGAACTTCATCTGGATCTCCCACGTGGGTGCAGGGGCCCATACACTTGGGCCATCTTCCACTGCTTTTCTCAAACCATTAGCAGGGAGCTAGATTGGAAGTGGAGCAGCCGGGACATGAATTGGCATCCATATGGGATGCCAGCATCGCAGGTGGTGGCTTTACTCGCTATGCCACAATGCCAGCCACATCTATTTAGTTTTAATTGACTTTTATGCTTTCATATTTCTTAAAACTTTTAAGAACAATTGGAAATATAGGTAGCTTTCCATGTCTGTGTAATAAAACCCGGCGATAGCAGGTGTTATCACATGGGTATCCTAATATAATCAGCAGCAACTTGTGAGAGAAAATGTAGTCTAAGTCATCCAAACGCTATTATGATGATAGTAGGAACTTAGAAATTTAAAGTATTTTGATGAAAATCAATGATATTATTCATCATCCTTTATGAAGATTTTTTTTCTGTTAAGTGATTTATCACAGATAGACTCTTGTTTTAATGAACTTAAATACTGTAACAATATAGCTTATTGATACTGTAATCTAAAGAGGTACATTTTGGGGCCAGCATTGTGGCAGGTAAAGGCACCACCTGTGACTCCAGCATCCCATATGGACGTGGGTTTGAGTCCTGGCTGCTTCACTTTTTTTTTTTTTTTTTTTTTGACAAGCAGAGTGGACAGTGAGAGAGAGACAGAGAGGAAGGTCTTCCTTTTGCCGTTGGTTCACCCTCCAATGGCCGCCGCAGCCAGCGCGCTGCGGCCGGCACACCGCGCTGATCCGAAGCCAGGAGCCAGGCACTTATCCTGGTCTCCCATGGGGTGCAGGGCCCAAGGACTTGGGCCATCCTCCACTGCACTCCCTGGCCATAGCAGAGAGCTGGCCTGGAAGAGGGGCAACCGGGACAGGATCCGGCGCCCCGACCGGGACTAGAACCCGGTGTGCCAGCGCCGCAAGGCAGAGGATTAGCCTAGTGAGCCACGGCGCCGGTCCTGGCTGCTTCACTTCTAATCCAGCTCCCTGCTGATGAACCTGGGAAAGCAGTGGAAGATGGCCCAAGTCCTTGCACACACGTGAGACCCAGAGGAAGCTCCAGGTTGCTGGCTTTGGTCTCGCCCAGCCCTGGCTGTTGTGGCCATTTAGGGAGTGAACCAGCAGATGAAAGATATCTTCCTGTATCTCTCCCACTCTCTGTCTCTGTAACTGTGCCTTTCAAATAAATAAAAATAAATATTTTTAAAAAATGTACATTTTTGGGGTTGGTGTTGTATAGTAAGTTAAGCTGTCACTTGGGAAGCCAGCATCGGACATCAAGTGATGCTTCCCATCCAGTGCTGCTCTGCTTCCCGTCCAGTGCCCTGCTGATGCATCTGGGAAGCAGCAGATACTCAAGTACGTGAGTCCCTACCACCTTCTTGGAGACATAGATGAAGCTCCTGGCTCCTGGCTTTGACCTTGCCCAGCCCTGGCTTTTGTGGCCATCTGGGGAGTAAACCAGCAGATGGAAGATCTGTTTCTCCCCCTCGCTCTGTCACTCTGCATTTTAAATAAATAAATAACTATTTAAAAAATAAATAAATAAACGAGAACATTTCCTCTTGGCTTATTAGTTTCAGCATGATGAAGCCTTCAAATCACAGAAATAGGCTAGTTTTCACACAGCAGCCTCCAAGATAATAAATACTACCAGGCATGCATCTATCCCATCTGCTCTCATTTTCCGTACCATATGAGAGTTTTAATCAGGATTGGTATTAAAAATTTCGTGTTTATTTCCATGCAACTACTGAGGTGAAATAAGATGTTTAGAATTCAGCTGTTTATGAATGTCTGGTGCTACTGCCCAAGATTGTAAAGTGAAGTGTGTATTTGGAATTGAGATGCATTGAGAAGAGCTGTGATTTGCTTCCATCCATTATCATTTTAAGCAGTTCCTGGCACTCAGAGGGGAGTAAAGAGGTACTCATTCTCAGTGTGGGCCCTTTCATGGCTCTCAACTCAGAGCCTCCTTAAAATCTCTGCTCTGGGTATGTGACTGGACTCACCCTAATCTTGGCCCTGGGTGTCAACATGGAGGAAACACACTTGCATTTCACCAGCGGCCACAGCACATTTGGAGTAGTCTACAGCATTCCTGTGAACAACCTGATACATGTTGAGATGGACTCATGGGCCTAGAAGTATCTCAGAACACTCCAGCAAAGTTAATACAGTCCCTTTAACACAGTGTGTCTGATAAGTCTCTTTTGATGCATGTAATTGGAAACAGCAGTGTTAAAGCAGCAAAGTCAAAAAGTAAAATTACCATAATACATTTTAAGATATATATACATATACATATATATATATATATATATATATATATATGTATACACACACACACACACAGATTTGGATTTGTAACCCACCTTGCATTGTATCTCCACGGTTGTTAACCTGCTCCCTCAATCATAACTATAAAGGAGTGAAATGATCTTAATTGTACTATTACTGAATGCTGAGTAAACTGTTAGATTTTTTTATTGAGAATTTCTTTCACAGTTTCAAACTGAGAAAGAGAGATCTTGTTCTGGCCATAGTACTCCTCTCCTGTTCCCAGGTCTGATATGTCCTGCAGGGTAGTGCTGGGGCCCGGGACATTGAGTTGCTGCTTGGGTCGCCTGCATCCCCTATCAGTGCCAGTTCAAGTCCTGGCTCCTCTGCTTCCATTCAAGCTCTCTGCTAATGTATCTGGGAAGGCAACAGAGGGAGGCCCATGCATGTATTAGGACCCTGTGACCCATGTGGAAGACGCAGATAGAGTTCTGGGACCCTGGCTTCCGCCTGGCCCAGCTCTGGCTGTTGCAGCCATCTGCAGAGTACACCAGTGGATGGGGGAACTTTCAGTGTCCCTCCCTGGCTCTTTGTCAGTCTGCCTTTCAGATAATTATACCCTAAAAACTGTATAACTTATCAAATAAGAGAAATCTTTACATATGTTCATTAAATGTGTAAGCACACTTCTAAGAGAAAGCAAACACAATCACTGTTGAATTCTCATTTCTTCCTGACTCTGTCCTGAGAAGTGGAGATCAACACAGGGCTGCAGTTCAGAATGGAGAAAGCTTGCCTCTCTCACACCTCACTGAGTAATACGAACAGCCAAGCTAAAAAACAAATTATTTGAGAGCAGGGAAACAGAGAGAGACAGAGACAGAGAGACAGAGAGACAGAGACTCAGAGAGGAAAAACTCCTGTCCCCAAGTGTATTCCCCAAATAGCCACCACAGCCAGGGCTGGGCCGGGCCAAAGTCACATGGGAGGCAGGAAGCCAATTACTGGAGCCATCACTGCTGCCTCCCAGGGTCTGCATTGGTAGGAAGCTGGGGTCAGGAACCAGAACCAGGAAGTGAACTCAGGCTCCCCGAGGTGTGATGCTGGTGTCTAAACTACTAAACTAAATGCCCACCCCCAAGCTGAATATTTAGTGTTTATTTTTTAGGTTGTATCACAGTATCCTAGCTCCACAATGGCCTACTCAAAATGTCCTGTGCTCATTTGAGATGAGAATTTGGGGCACTGCCTAGATGACAGCAAAGGAGATCAAGTCCCCAGACTTGGCCTCATCAATTATCTGCTTTAGAGTCTTTGCAACCAGTGATTATTTATTTGTTTAGTTACTTTAAAATAATTTATTCGAAAGACACTAAAACAGACACAAAGAGAGAGCCAGAGAAAGACAGAGACAGAGGTTCCCATTGCTGTTTTATCCTCCAAATGTTTGCAACAGCTGGAGCTAGGCCAGGCTGAAGTAAGGAGCCAGGAGCTCAGTCTGGGTCTCCCATGTGAGTGACAGGGACCCAAGAATTGAGCCATCACCTGCCTTTTTTTTTTTTTTTAAGATTTATTTATTTATTTGAAAGGCAGAATTAGAGAGAGGGACAAGAGAGAGAGAGAAAGGGAGAGATATAGAGGTCTTTCATCCACTGGTTGACCCCAAATGGCCATAATGGCCAGGACTGGGCCAATCCAAAACCAGGAGCCTCTTCTGGGTCTCTCACACAGGTGCAGGGGCACAAGAACTTGAGCCATCTTCCACTGCTTTCCTAGGCCATCAGCAGGGAGCTGGATCAGAAGTGGAGCAGCTGGGACCCGATCCAGCACACACATAAGATGCTGGTGCCACAGGCAGATGCTTAACCTACTACACCATAGCACCAGCCCCTCCTTTTTTTTTTTTTTTTTTTTAAGATTTATTTTATTTATTTGAAAGGTAGTATTACCAAGAGAGAGGGAGAGATAGAGATAGTGGGATCTTCCATTTGCTGGTTCACTCCCCAAATGACTGAAACTTCCAGGGCTAGGGCAGGCTGAAGCCAGGAGCCAGGAGCTTTATCCAGGTCTCCCACATGGGCCAAGCACTTGGCCACCCCCGACTGCTGTCCCAGGCTATCAGGAAGCTGGATTGGAAGCATAGCAGCCTGGACTAGAACCAGCGCCCATATAGGATGACGGTGTTGCAGGTGGTGATTTAACCTGTTACTCCACAATGCTAGCCCAGGATGCAGATACTTAAGAAGCTGGACTGGAAGTGTTGTAGCTGAGACTCAAACCAGGCACTCTGATATAGGATGCAAGCATCCCAAGAGGCACCTTCACAGCTATGCCACACACCTGCTCCACAAGTACATATTGAAGTTGAACTAATCAATCAAATTTCCTTCCATCACAGAAATAGACATATGCTACCACTAGTTTTACTGGCCAAATAAATTTCCCTTATAAACTGTAGTCAAAAAACCTACAAGGGGCTGGCGCTATGGTACAGTGGATAAAGCTGCTGTCTATAGCACCAGCATCCCTTATGGGTGCCAGTTCAAGTCCTGGCTGCTCCACTTCCGATCCAACTCCCTACTAATGCACTTGGGAAAGCAATGGAAGACAACTCAAGTCCTTGGGCTCCTGCACCCACATGGGAGACCCAGAAGAAGCTCCTGGCTCCTGGCTTCAGATCGGCCCAGCTCCAGCCTTTGCAGCCATTTGGGGAGTGAACAAGTAGATGGAAAAATCTCCCTCTCTGCCTCTGCTTCTGTCTCTCTCTGTAACTCTGCCTTTCAAATAAATAAATCTTAAAAACAAAACAACAACCCTACAAGCAGGGTTGGGCATTGTAGCACAGTGTATTAAACTACTGCTTCTGACACCATCATCCCATATCACAGTGCCTGTTTCTAGTCCTGACTGCTCTGCTTCTAATCCAGCTTCCTGTTAATGCATCTCGGGAGGCAGCAGATGGTGGGCTCACATATTTGGATCCCTGCCACTCACATAGGAGACCCAGATGGATTTCCTGGCTTCTGGCTTCAGCATGGCCCAGCCCTGGCTGTTGTGGGCTTTGGGGAATGAACCAGTAGATGGAAGACTCCCTCTCTCTCTGTGCCTCTACCTTTCAAGTGGATGAGAATAAGTAAATAGACATTCAAAAGGAAAACCTAGAAAAATGGAAACAGTTGTCCTAGTTTAGCTGTTTTTGTTCACGATATAAATTCTATAAAATGTGTTCAATTCTAAAAAATTAAGTTTTTTTTTTTATTCATAAAGCTCTGTGATCAAACTGAAATTCTGATTCTGAACAGTTTGTTTTGAGGGCAGATGTTTGGCTTGGCAGTTAAGATGCTGGCTGGGATGCCTGCATCCCATATTGGAGTACCTGGGTTTGAGTCTTGGCTCCAGCTTGCGATTCCAGTTCCTGCTAATGCAGCCCCTGGGAAGCATCAGTAACAGTTCAATTCATTGGTTGGAGACCTGGATTAATTTCCTGGCTCCTGGCTTTGACCTGGCTCTGTCCCAATCATTGTGGGCATTTGGGAACTCTCTCCCTTTGTTTCTCTGCATCTCTTTTGCATTTCCACGAGCAGAGTGAGGGTTCTAGTTGCTATGTATCCTCATCAGTACTTTGTATCACCAGCTAATTTTTTTTTGTTTTGACAGGCAGAGTGGACAGTGAGAGAGAGAGAGACACAGAGAGAAAGGTCTTCCTTTTGCCGTTGGTTCACCCTCCAATGGCCGCCGTGGCCCGGCTGGCGCGCTGCGGCCGGCGCATCATGCTGATCCGAAGCCAGGAGCCAGGTGCTTCTTCTGGTCTTCCATGTGGGTGCAGGGCCCAAGCACTTGGTCTATCCTCCACTGCACTCCCTGGCCATAGCAGAGAGCTGGCCTGGAAGAGGGACAACAGGGATAGAATCCGGCGCCCCGACCGGGACTAGAACCCGGTGTGCCAGCGCCGCAAGGCGGAGGATTAGCCTATTGAGCCACGGCGCCGGCCCGTTTTCTTTTGTTTTACTTTGATCCACCTTAATTAGTGGCACCGGCTTTTGGCAGCAGCCAAAACATAAAGTTATGTTACTCTGAAGTATATAGGAATGACATTTTGGGGGAAAATACTATATTTATCATTTCATATATTTACTGCAGTGCTGGGCTAGAGTTTTAACACTAATTTTTACTTTTTAATTTTTATTATTTTTTAAAAATTTTTCGTATACAGCTAAGATTTTTTTTTTTATTTGAGAGGCAGAGTTACAGGCTGTGGGATGCAGAGACAGAGAGAAAGGTCTTCCTTCCGGCCGGAGCTGCACTGATCCAAAGCCAGGAGCCAGGAGCTTCCTCCCAGTCTCCCACATGTGTGCAGGGGCCCAAGCACTTGGGCCATCCTCTACTGCTTTCCCAGGCCGTAGCAGAGAGCTAGATTGGAAGAGGAGCAGCTGGGACTCGAACCAGCGCCCATATGGGATGCTGGTACCTCAGGCAGAGGATTAACCTACTGCACTATGGTGCCGGCCCTGAGTTTTAACACTAATTTTTAATAAAGATCCCATGTAGGTAAAAGTTTTAGCTCTTTTCCATTGATTGACAGATATACGGTTTTCTTGCCCCTTAGGCAGCTGTGTCAACTCTTGAAGAAATGGCACCAGGAACCACATTCAGACCAGTCATTGGCGACTCATCTGTGGACCCAAAAAAGTAATTTGCTGTGTATCCCTGTTTGCATACTCTGTGGTAGAATTTGAGTGAATGGGAAAAGCAGTTTGTGGTAAGGAATCCAAAGTGACCAAAATCTCCTTGATGCTGATGCAAGTCCTGTGAGTGAGTGGGGCAGGAGCCCAAGTGTGTGTGGGGCAGCGCACTTTGGAGGCAGGTGCTGCTAGCTTCCTTGGGGAGGCACTTCAGCCTGCATCGTCTCTCCTTTCTCCTTGTAAATTCTCACGTAACAATACCTGTTCCCCGGCCGTTGCCCCTCTTCCACACAACAGGGTCAAGACACTCATATTCTGCTGCGGCAAACATTTCTACGCGCTGCTGAAGCAAAGGGAATCTTTGGGGGCCAAGAAGCACGACTTTGCCATCATCCGAATCGAGGAGCTCTGCCCTTTCCCCTTGGACTCCCTGCAGCAAGAGATGAGTAAATATAAACAAGTTCAAGGTAAGGGGTTGTCGTTGGCAGGGTCCTTTGCTTCTCAAATGTCTCAAATGCAAAGGGGTGGTGGGGGCGGTGACAGCAGGTTGAAAATCAAATCTGGCGTCCCAGGATAGGAACAAACCACCATGAAAGTTAGTGTCCCCATGTCTCTCATGGTGTCCCTCTCCTTCTTGCTTTCTTTCATTGGAAACAATTTCTTGAGAGTTTGGGGCGTGTCAGTGTCATTTTTGAGAAATATGGTGTAATGGTAAATGACAAGCCTTTTCAACAAATAGGGCTGGCATGTTGGCTGTCCATATGTACCTTGTACTGAAATTAACTCAAAATTCATCATAGACCTATTCATAAAATGAAAAGCTGTAAACATTTTGGAAGAAAACAGGAGAAAATCTTTGTGTCCCTGGGTGAGGGAAAACGTTCCTAGGTACACCAAAGCACATTTCATAAAAGAAACGTAGGAATTTATTAAAATGAAAAGCTTTTGTACTGTGAAGGGTATTGTTGAGAAAGTGAAAAGACAAGCCAAAGAAAGACCAGAAGAAAGTATCTATAAATACATATCTAACAAAAAACTATCTAGAATACTTAAAGAACTCTTAACACTCAAGAGTAAGAAAACAAATAGTCCAGTTTTTCAAAACGTGCAAAAGTGTTGAAGAGGTGCTTCTCCAAAGAATGACATGGGAAATAAACACATGACAAGGTGGCTCCATGTCCTTAGTGATAAGGGAAATGAAAATTAAGCCAACATGAGATACAGCAACACACTCAATAAAGTGGATCAAAGTAAAACAAAAGAAGACAATAGCTGGTGATACAAAGTACTGATGAGGATACATAGCAACTAGAACCCTCACTCTCTGCTGGTGGAAATGCACATTACTGCAGCCACCCTGGGCAACAGTCAGCTTCTTATACAGTTAAACAGTGAGTTACTGTGTGACCCAGCCATTCCACTCCTAGGTGTTTACCCAAGAGAAAATGCATTCACAAAAGAATCTGCAGGCAAATGTTTATAGCAGCTTTTTAAATAATTGCCCCAAACTGGAAACAACCACAATGTCCTTCAACCAGTCAATGGGTAAACAATTTGTGGTATGTCTGTATGATATCATACTGTTCAACAATGAAAAGGAACAAATTACTGCTGTCTACAATAACATAGAGGAATCACAAATAGATTGTGCTAATTCCAGGAAGCCAGGTCCAGAAGGTTGACATACTATATGAATCCATTCATAAGACATTCTGGGAAAGGCAGAACTCTAGGGGTGGGCATTTGGCACAGTGGTTAAGACACTACTGGGCACATCTGCATCCTATATCGGAGTGCCCGAGTTGAGTCCCAGCTACTCCACTTCTGATCCAGCTTCCTGCTCATGCACCTGGGAAGGCAGCAGAGGATGGTTCATGTACTTGGGTCTCTGCCACCCACATGAGAAACGCAGATGGAGTTCCAAGCCCTGGCTATCGTGAACATTTGGGAAGTGAACCAGTGGATGGGAGATCACTGTTTCTCTGACTTTCAAATAAAAATAAAAAAGATGAGTAGTTGGCCAGGTGGTCGGGGGTGGGAGTAGGAGATGGCCACAAAGAGACAGGACAAGCTAATTTTGGGAATTGTTAGAACTGTCCTGTGTCATGCTTGTGGTGGTAGATACATGAGTATGTATTTTCAGGAGAAACAAAGAGGAAAAACATGTATTTAATTGAGGTTGGATATCTGTCACCAATTTTTTTGTTTATATTTACTTATGGTACTGAAATGAACTTTTTTTATACATATATTTGTAGCTGTTATTTGGAGTCAGGAGGAACCTCAGAACATGGGTCCATGGTTTTTTGTTTCTCCAAGATTTGAGAAGCAATTGGCCTGCAAGGTAATTCTCTCTCTCTGTCTCTCATGCATGTGTGCACACACTGGTGCAATTCTTGACTATTTTTAGGAAGCAAAAAACAGTGAGAAGAGCAATTGCAGTTCTATGTATCTTACATTCTGCTGTGAATGGAACTCAGTTCACTCCTCTGATACTAGTCTGCTGGACGCAAATCATTTCACAAGTGAATAATTCTATTTAAGGACATTCTACAGCTAAAGCCAAGTGATAGTTCCTCAAGGATAGGATAAATTCAAGAACTCATCTCTCCTTATTATCATGTTCCATTATCCATTCCGTTATTATGGAATTTAGCTAGTTATTAGTGGTGACATTTCTCTCCATTTTATTCCATATAACTTATTTTTCCAAAGAGGTGATTTATGGTTAAATAAGAGAAGTACCTGTGCTTTCTTGGTGATACCGAGCAGAGCTCTGACCAAGTGAAAATGTCATTTGCTTTCTTCTCTGCTCCAATGACAGCTCCGTCTTGTGAGCCGGCCCCCTCTGCCAGCACCTGCTGTGGGAATTGGCACAGTCCACCTACAGCAGCACGAAGATGTCCTCAGGAAGACCTTTGCTTGATGACGCCCTTTGAAGACTCCCTCCTTCGTTTCAGGAAAACTGCTATAAAAAGAAAGGCCTGCTTCCTCTACCCCTCCTGTGTCTATTAGGTGACGTGAAACGGATTCCCCTAAGGTGTTGGGGTTGTTGTGGACAGGCTAATCTGGAAAAGGTAGAAGCAGCAGGGGAATCAGTTCTAAGTACACGAATCAGACCAGTAGATTTGATCCTTAAAACTACAGGTGTTGTGTTTGGTTAGATCTGAGCTGGAGAACTAGGTCATTACGTTGATGATTTCAGATGCCACTCTAATTAACCATACATACTTGACCTGGAAAACTTTTTAAGACTCACTGTAGAGCCAGATAGCAGGTGGCCTCAGTTCTGCTTTTTGATTTGTGTGCTGCATGTGCCTTTCATTGACTTTCCCCTTCCTTCTCCAAAGTCCCGTCACTACCGGTATTTTCATCTTATGCATTCTCTGGTGCTGCTTTCCAGCCACTCTACACAAGTATTTCACCACACACTAGCAAAACTAGATTATTCCTGATATGTGTACTGCCAAGTCTTACCCATTATCCTTCAATCTAGGTCCTATTCAATATGAATTTCTGGGTGCAAGATCTTACAGCACTGTATTTTAAAATTAAGGAATTTCAGCTATAATGACATTGCTCTGTAGTCTTTTTTTTTTTTTTTTTCGCCATAGTCTTTGCTTCTTGTTGTTCTGGTAGTAAAATCTTACTATTTCTAACTGACTTAGGTGTCTGACTGGGGGGTTTAAGTCCTCCTCAATCAGTTTTGCCTCCAAAAGGCCCTGCTGCAATATGATGTTTAAAGGGGGTATTTAAAGAACACTTATACTTTGACAGAGGGACCTTGCCAACACCAGGTGCTGGGGGATTTCTTGGAGCTCACCAACTGAGTCCCTCAGTCTGAAATTAAAGCCTGTACTAGAAGCATAACTAAACAGCAAACCACAGAAGTTCCTTGGACCTGGTGCTGTGGAGGCGCCACCGGCTCCCATTCTTGTGTCCTGACACTGTTTTTCTCAGAAGGGAGAGGGGAATCCTGGAGGCTGGAATGAGTCCATGCCCTTTGCATTTTTATAGGCAACTCACCATGACTTTCAGAATCAAATGATAGCTTGTTCTGTCCACAGCAGCAGATTCATGATTCACATCTAAAAGTGTGCAGTAAAGTCTTGATTTAACATTCCTGTAGTGTACAAAATCCTTTTCTTTTTATATACCTCAATGCTTTCTTGCTCTGTCAAGCCTTATAAATCAGGTAACTTAGCGCCACTCAAGTATGTAAGTTGGTAAAATGACAAAAGTCTATTTAATGGGAATGGTTATCAATGGTGCATATTTAATTAGGAAAAAAATTAAAGCACAATGTCATTTTCAGATCTCTTGGTTTCTTGAATTAAGTCTCGAAAGTCTAGGCACAAAATGAGTTGGCAGACTGTTTTTTCTGTGTAGATCTTTCCAGATCTCTCCCTAACTTTATACCTCACGAGTCTATCTATAGGTCTTCTCTAACCTGAGCCACGAACTATGTCTTCTGTCATCTTAACCATCTTCTTTTCAATCTGAATTACTTTGCAGGAAAGGACTACTTGAAGATTTCCAAAACAAATACTCATTATTTTACTTTATTCCTCCTAGAAATTTAGTAATGTGATATCTGTATCCCATTTATATCTATTATATATATCCTCTTTATTCTAGTTTCATGCCTGATGAAGAAAATAGCTTATATTGGGTATTCTATGAGTAGAAATATTAGCAACCATGGAAAAAATGACACATTATTCTTAGTAACCAAGATCTTTCACACTGTTAGAACCATTTTGCTCAGGCTTCTGTACATACACTATTTGGGAAAAGTATTCCGAAGCACAGGCGTCTTTAGCCTATTGCTTTTGAAATTTGTTGTTGTTGTTTTAATTTCTTGACTAACACTGGAAAGAGCATCTCTTTTCATCAAAATGAAGCAGTAAGGGGTTTCACAAGAAGGAAGTCACTGATTAAGAATCAGTACTTTCTCTCCGGCACCGTGGCTCACTAGGCTAATCCTCCGCCTTGCAGCGCCGGCACACTGGGTTCTAGTCCCGGTCGGGGCGCCGGATTCTGTTCTGGTTGCCCCTCTTCCAGGCCAGCTCTCTGCTGTGGCCCGGGAAGGCAGTGGAGGATGGCCCAAGTGCTTGGGCCCTGCACCCCATGGGAGACCAGGAGAAGTACCTGGCTCCTGCCATCGGATTAGCGCGGTGCGCCGGCCGCGGCGGCCATTGGAGGGTGAACCAACGGCAATGGAAGACCTTTCTCTCTGTCTCTCTCTCACTGTCCACTCTGCCTGTCCAAAAAAAAAAAAAAAAAAAAGAAAACCTTTATATTACTATTCTCTTATTTCCCTATGTCTTCCTTATTCATATGGAGAACCAGCTGTAAATGAAGAACATCAGGAAAAGATCCTTAAAGAGTAGAGTGGTGTGTAGGGGCTGGCATCATGGGGCAGCCAGTTAAGCCCTTGCCTCTGTCGCTGGCATCCCATATGAGTGCCCATTCCAGTCCCAGCTGCTCCATTCCAGATCCAGCTCCCTGCTAAAGTGCTTGGGAAAGCAGCTGAAGATGACATGACCCAAGTGCCTGGGTCTCTGCTGCCCAAGCGCACCCATTTGGAGTGAACCAGGGGATGCACGATCTCTTTTTCTCTGTAACTCTGCCTTTCAAGTAAATAAATAAATCTTTAAAAAAAAAAAAAAAGAAGAGTTGAGTGCTGTTTCATCCACAAATATTTTGATGAATACCTATGCAATTTATATGGTCTTGTTCTGGACCTTGGAAATACATGGAAGTAAAAGACCAAATGAGTTCCTGGATATTCTTAAGGGATGAACGATCTGTTTGAGAAGGCCAAACATATTACACTTCAGAGAGATGTTCTTGTTAAAAGTGCTAAAACAGGCTGGCGCTGCGGCTCACTAGGCTAATCCTCCGCCTTGCGGCGCCGGCACCCCAGGTTCTAGTCCCAGTCGGGGCACCGGATTCTGTCCCGGTTGCCCCTCTTCCAGGCCAGCTCTCTGCTGTGGCCCTGGAAGGCAGTGGAGGATGGCCCAAGTGCTTGGGCCCTGCACCCGCATGGGAGACCAGGAGAAGCACCTGGTTCCTGGCTTCAGATCAGTGTGGTGCGCCATTGGAGGGTGAACCAATGGCAAAGGAAGACCTTTCTCTCTGTCTCTCTCTCTGTCCACTCTGCCTGTCCAAAAAAAAAAAAAGTGCTAAAACAGTATGAGGGGTCAAACTAGAGTGAAATTCCTGATACAGATTAGGTGGCATACTGTAGTTAGACAAGGGAAAGCCTTAAGTAGCTTAGGGTCAGAAAGACTGAAGAATGGTAGAAGGGGAATTCACACAACTTACCCAGAGTGTCAAAGTTTATTCCTAGACTCTTACTTGAAACATGGAGCTACCCCAGAGACAGCCGAGGTAGGTACAGGCTACTCTTCACCTTCTGTCAGATTTTCAAATGAGTGTACCTTCATTGAAAAAATATTGTATCCATGAGGCTAGCTCACAATCTCAGGAGCAGGCCACTATGGCCAGCATCCCATATTGGAGTGCCGGTTTGAGTCCCTGCTGCTCCGTTTCCAACCAGTTCCCTGCCAACATGCTGGAGAAAGCAGGGGATGATGGTTAGCTCCTGCCACCCATGTGAGAGACCCAGGCTTGATGTTTGCTGACATTTGAGTGAACCAATGGATGGATGATCTCTCTGTCACTCTGCCTTCCAAATAAATAAATAAATAATTTTAAAAACTATATTTAAGGTTACTATAGGTTATATTTGCAGGCTGCTTTAGATGATACACTACTTAAGACACTCCATCCCATCTGGAATGTCACTGTGTGGCAGAGATTAGACAAATATGAAAATGATTAATACAGAGGCAAGGATGAGTTCGAAGGATGGGAGATTAAGACCGTGGCAGAGTGGCTTTTCCAAAAATGGCCACAGCAATATTTTGAGTCCCACATGCTCTTCCAGAACCTTGCCACACTCTCACCTAGGGGCAGGGTCTTTTCTCCCTCTTGGAAATCGAGCTGGTCTTTGTGGCCACCTCTAGCAGTACGGTAAGAGATGCTGTGTCCCTTGGATCGCTGCTACCATGCTAAGAGGGAGCCTGGGCCACACAGAGAATCCATCTTCTCCCCCCAACCCCCAGCTGAGAAAGGTAGAATGGAGACACCTGCGAGGGTGGCCTGAAATGCCCCCTCCCAGACACACAGCTCATTCATTCCTCTGGAATATCTTGTTTCGGCAGGCATTAGGGCAGAAGACTTCAATGGTTTAAAACAGCAAGAAGGGAGCCAGCTCTATGGCGTAGTGGGTAAAGCCGCCTGTGGTGCTGGCATCTTATGTGGGCACTGGTTCAAGTCCCAGCTGCTCCAATTCCTATCCAGATCTCTGCTATGGCCTGGGACAGCAGTAGAAGATGGCCCAAGTCCTTGGGCCCCTGCACCCGCGTGGGAGACCTGGAGGAAGCTCCTGGCTTCCATCTGGCCCAGCTTCCCCATTGAGGCCATTTGGGGGAGTGAACCAGCAGATGGAAGACCTCTCTCTCTCCCTCCCTCTCTCTCTGTAACTCTTTCAAATAAAGAAAGAAAGAAACAAAAAAAAATCGAGGCCAATCGTTTACTGGTACTGGCCCTCCCCTCTTAGACCACGCTGCCCACACAGCGAGAAACCGAGAGGAACCACGAAACCGCCCAACAGCAGGCACAGGAGCCCACCTGGGTGTCCCGGAGACGGGGGAGGAGCATAAGCGGAAGGCAGAGAAGTTTATAAGTTATCGCACACCATGTGTCACAGATTTCTCCAAACTTCCAAGACGCTACAAGGCGGAGCAAAATAAAAAGGTTGGTTCCACCCCGCCGGCCCCTGGCGCCTCCGCGTCAGCTCTAGGGCACTAAACCCTGGACCCTCTCCAATCACCGCCTGGCCCGGGGACGCCCGGGAAGACTCGGTCAGGCGCGGCGGGCAGGCAAATCTATGCAGGACTGGAAAGCACCGCCCAGCCAGCAGCCTGGGCAAGACACGCCCCCAGGAGCGGGTCGGCCCCTCCCCGCCGCAGGGCCGGCGGGGACCATGGCAACACGGCGGACGTCGGCCAACCGCCCGGGCCCGGCTCGGGGGCGGGGCCGGGCGGGGCGTGCGCGCGGGTCACGTGGCGCGGGGCGGAGCCTGCGCCGGACCGGCCGGAGCGTGTCGGGAGCCGGCGCCGAGGCCCGAGCCGCGGGAGCGGAGCGAAGACATCCCCGAGGCCGCTGTGCCCCGCCAGGCCTCCGCAGCCGCCGCCATGGGCAGTGAGTACCGATGGCCGGAGAGCGGCTCTGGCTGGGCGGGGATGTGGGTGGGGGGCGGACGCAGGCCTCACTTGAGCGGTGTGGCCGGAGCCCCCCAACCTGGCCCCGGGTCGTGCAGCCTGCGGGCGCGGGATGCGCGGGCCGCTGCGGAGGGCGCGGGCCGGGGGGCCTCTCCCGGGGCTCCTCCGGTTGTGCGAGGCCTTGCCCGGGTCAGCCGCGGGGACCGGGACTCGGAGGCCCCGGGTTTGCCCCTGGTAGTGGCGAGGAGCGAGGATGGCGCGGGGCGGCCATTGGCTTTGGGGGCGGGGAGTTTACGGCGCTGGACTGAAGCTGGACCACTTTTGATGTTTCAGGAGCTTGGGCAGCTTAAATCGCTCTTCTCGAATCGCCCTTCCTCGGCATATTAGTTGTGATGAATAGCGCTCCCTAACTCGTTTCAGGTTTGCAAAGCGTGAGTCTAAGGGGAAGAAAGGATACCCGTTCCAGGGGTCCGTAGCGTTCCCTGACAACACGGTGAGGTTGTGTGAGCCTTGCGGACAAGGCCTCGTATTCCGGGTATCCTTTTGAGAGCCCCACACAGATCCACATGGCCGTTCAGATGTTTGTTGGTGAACGGATAAACCGCATGCCCAGTCGAGGCACCCTTTGGCCACCGAGTGGACATTTGGGGAACACTGGAAAGAAGGTAGAGGAGACCCCTGGCCTTGATTTCACGGTATCATGGCTAACGTCCTGCAGCAGGAAGATAGACAGTTGGTCTGTGCTTGGGCACAGATACCCTCATGTAAATGATGAGGAGAAAAAGCCCAGAAATCTGGGCGATGGGCTTGGACTGAAGTGCGAGGGAAAAGGTATCAAGAGACTCTGGGGAGTGTCCTGGTGTGATTGGAGCTTGTTCACGATTCAGGTAGACTTTCCTAATATTCCAGAGTGTGGTGCTGGGTCAAACACCTGCTCATGCGCGTTCCTGAATTCTACCAGACATCAGCTGAATTCCATCATTTTGGGAGGTTTTGTTTGTTTGTTTGTTTGTTTTTTTTTTTTAAACCGACACTGTTGTCAACTTTGGGCTAACCCACGCAAGTGTGATTAGGCACGGCGGCTTTACAGTCGTTCCTGGGTGTCCGTATCCCGAATCCAGTGTCTTGAGGGTAGGAAGATGCTAACTAATGGCTGCTGCTGTTAGTGTGCGTTTCTGACTCTTTGGCAAAAGGTGTAAGAGCTTTTCACCCTCATCCCCCACCCCCCTTCTGTGGCTGAATTTACCGGAAGCCAGGCCAGGAGGCAGTGGCTGTCCTCTAAGACCCTTGCTTAATCTGACTTCTGTGTCTAGAGAGAGCACTCTGGAAAACAGCACTTACCACTGAAGTGTGATGGCATTCTCGGGTTGGCTCTTGGACGTAAGCAAGTACTTGGATGTCTTTACGTGCGAGTGGCCGTGCAGCAACATGTGGCTTCAGGAAATGCATTAGAGGCTGTGTACTGTAAAAACTGTGGGAGCTGGTTTTCTCGCTTAGGTATTTGGGCATCTTTCGGTTGTCTGAGTCAGTTCCAGCAGTCCATCTCTGCTTTTTTCTCTAACGCATTGTCTTGTGGGTGGCGTGGTAGACTGCATCTACGCTTTCCTGACGCAGTGATGCCCTTTGAACAGCCCTTTTTGTATATCTGGACACAAGCGTACTGGGTAGTCCTCAAACTGTTTGGGTTCTTTTGGCCTTTACATTTTTCCTTCTCTTATGTATTCATTTGAAATGGAGAGTGTTACGATTATTTAATTTGGGTTTGGGGTGGGGTGAGATGGACATCAGATCATTCCTTGAAAGTTTAGAGAACATTTGTATTTGATTCCGTAAACAGATAATTTATCTTTTATTAAACTTTGTAATGGGGACATTTATTCTTTTTTTTTAAACAGTCAAATTTTTAGAAGTTATCAAACCTTTCTGTGCCGTTCTACCCGAAATTCAGAAACCTGAGAGGAAAGTAAGTATAATGTTTTAGTAATCTGGAAGGGAGCTTGAGTGGCTTATCCTGCTAAACTAGCAAGATTGGTTTGCTTTCCATGCCTTTTCTGGTTGTAATTGGAAAGGTATTAACCTGTTCATCCTCCGAATAAGAGGCACAAAGTGAATGAAAACTACGTCTAGGTAGGTAGGTAATCATGTTTTCACAAATGACTATTCTTTAAACTGTTGCCTGTCCCAATCAAGTGTTTCTTTGGCCTGCATGTTGGGTAAGGTACAGTATTTGCCTAGCTATCTTGATCCTTTCTAATTTCTATAGGATAGGGAAGGTATTGTGCTTCCTAATGGTGGAACCTGCTGGGCCCCAGCTACTGGGTGGGTGTTGATGAGTACAACTGTCTTATGTAAAGGAATTGCAACTGTGCAAGTGTATACCTTCCTTCTCTTGATCAATTCATTGGAAAGAAAAATGGCAGGAGTGCTTTCCAAAGATCTTGTGATTGGATCAAATCTGTGATTGTATATTTTTGGAGCTGAGGTATTTAAATTCCAGAATTATTATTAATCCCAAACTTGCCAGTTTCCAGACATTCCTTTCCTATACTTTCAACTTCTCCTGAAACTAGCTTGAATAGGAACATAGAAAGAGGTAGGTTAAACTTCTATTATAGAGGTGTATTTCTTATTATTGCTTTGAGATGATAAATATATTTATTCTAATAACACTTAAGGCACCTCAAGAATCTCTGGCTTTTTGTAGTCTATGAAAGATTTGTATAATAAATTATAGGCAGTACTTGATTTGGATGGTTCAGTGTTAAACTGCAGAAGGTGCATGTTGGATCTGTGTTTTGATTATTTGTATCTTTTTCAGTTTGATTTAACACAGCACATAAGGACTGCCTGTATTGAAATTTTTTTATTTTTTTTTTTTATTTATTTTTGACAGGCAGAGTGGACTTTGAAAAGTAAAGAAACTTATGTTCAAGAAGTTTAGCTATTTGTTTTAGCTGTTACTGACTAGGGTAAAAGGGACATTTTAAATAACAGGTACATGTCACATTGGGGAATGTTGTTGTGCTTTAATGTGGAGTTTTACTTTGACTTTGCTATTTCTTGATTTTGATTGATCATCTTTATATTTTGTTGTACAGATCCAGTTTAGAGAAAAGGTACTATGGACTGCTATAACTCTGTTCATTTTCTTAGTATGTTGTCAGGTACGTAACCATAATATTAAATAAACCTTTCCGCTATTTTTATAAGGTCTTGCATAATTAAAATTTGGGAAACTTAGTTAAAATAATAAATATGCTGAAATATATTGTGCATTGTTATTCTTTTAAAGATTTATTTGTGTTTTATTTAAAAGGAAGAGTGACAGGGAGGGAAAGAGAGAGAGAGCTCTTCCACCTGCTGGTTCACTCCCCGGATAGCTGAAAGAGCCAGGGCTTAGCTGGGCTGAAGGCAGGAGCCAGCAGCCATCTTTGAGTTTCTCACGTGGGTGAGAGGAACTCAGGTACTTAAACCATCATTCGCTGCCTCCCAGGAGCATCAGGGGACTGAATCTGAAGTGGAGGATCTGGAATATGAACTGGCCCTCTGGTATAGGATGCTGGTGTGCCTCAAGTGAAAGCTTAACCCACTGTGCTGTGACACTGGCCTTTGTTACTCTTTTTAATACGAGTTGCTTTAAAAAGATTTATTTATTTATTTGGAACACAGAGTTACATAGAGAGAGAAAAAGACAGAGACAGAGATCTTTTATCCTCTGGTTCACTCCCCAGTTGGCCACAACAGCCAGGGCTGGGCCAGGCTGAAGCCAGGAGCCAGGAGCTCCACAACTGCGTCTCCATATGGTGGCAGGGGCCCAAGTACTTGGGCCATCTTCTGCTGCTTTCCCAGGTGCATTGGCAGGGAAATGGGTTGGAAGTAGTGCAACCAAGACTTGAACTAGTGGTCATATGGGGTGTAGCACTGCAGATAGTAACTTAACCAGTGCACCATAGCACCCCCAATATGAGTTAAAAATGGTTATCTTGTTCTTTGTATTTCTTTTTGTTTATTAGTGGGAAAAAACACTTAACACTGTTTCTTTTTTTTTTTTCTTTCTTTCTTTTAAAAAAAAAAGGATTTATTTATTTGAAAGGCAGATTTACAGAGAGGGAAAGAGAGAGGTCTTCCAACCGCTGGTTCACTCCCCAAATAGCTACAATGGTCAGAGGTGGACTGATCCAAAGCCAGGAGGCAGGAGCTTACTCTGTGTCTCCCACATGGTTACAAGGGCCCAAGGACCTGGGCCATCCTCTGCTGCTTTCCCAGGCCATAGCAGAGAGCTGGATCAGAAGTAGAATGGCAGGGACCCGAACCTTGGCCGGCACTGCAGGTGGCAGCTTTACCTACTATGCCACAGCACTGGCTCCCCCCCCCCCTTTTTTTTTTTTTAATTTTCAGAATGGTCTTTACCCTTTTTTGGGAGTTATTTGTTGTTTCTTACTAATTTAGGACAGTTTTTAAATAAAAGTAATTTTGGCATATGTATTACAAATATTTCTCAAATTTGCCTTTTAACATGTATTAATTTAAATATCCTATAACCAAATTTTTAGAACCTTGGAGATTTACTGTGTTTAAAAGTTATTAAAATTTAGTGATACTTTTACATATAATTTTGTAGAAATGCTAAGTTCATTTAACAAGCATAAAATATGATCTGCCTGTATTTCAAGGTTGTTAATGAGAGTTACATAATTTAGGTGAAAGCTGTTTGAGAATTTCCAAAACTACTGAAATGCATGAAAGAGCTCTTGAAAAAATTATATTAGGAAAGAATAGGATATGTTAGGTCCCTAATCTGGGGAAAACTCAAATGTATTTTCTTTTTGAAGGGTGAAATGATCAGATGATTAATGTACTTTTATTACTGCACTTGGTTTAAATTTGTTTTGGATGGTGAGGGAGAGATAAGTTTTAACAAACAGGGCAAAGATAAAAAGAACAATTACCTATATTCCTACTTTGTAATTTTAACATCTTAGAAATTCCCCTGCCCCCATTTAAAAAGACAGTCAGGAGTAGGTGTTTGGTGAAGATGTTGCTTGGGGGCCAGCACTGTTGCGTAGTGGGTAAAGCCACTGCCTGCAGTGCCGGCATTCCATATGGAAGCCGGTTCAAGTCCCGGCTGCTCTGCTTCTGGTCTAGCTCTCTGTTATGGCCTGGGAAAGCAGTAGAAGATGGCACAATTCCTTGGGCCCCTGCGCCCATGTGGGAGACCTGAAAGAAGACCCTGGCTCCTGGCTTCAGATTGGCCCAGCTCTGGCCGTTGTGACCATCTGGGGAGTGAACCAGTGGATGGAAGACCTCTCTCTCTCTCTCTCTCTCTCTCTCTCTCTTTCTTTACCTTTCAAACAAATAAATAAATCTTAAAAAAAAAAAAAAAAGATTTTGCTTGGAATACTGAAATCCCAGCCGGAGTTCTTTATCTGAATACCTGATTCCAGCTTCCTGTTAATTTATACCCTGGGAGGTAGCAGTTTCTGCTCATATATTTGGGTCCTCGTCACCCACATGGAAGAAGCAGATTGAGTACTGGGCTCTGGGCTTTGACCTGATTCAGCAGCCCCAGCTGTTTCTGGCATTTGAGAAATGAACCAGTGGATAGATCTATCTGCCTTTTGATCTCTTTCTCAGCCTTTCAAATAAATTAAATAATAATTGAAGAAATATCAACTTTACGTTAGTATTACAATATGTACATAGTAAACTATACTCATTTTTTTAAGGTTTATGTATTTATTTGAGAGGCAGAGTTACAGACAGAGAGAGGAGGGAGAGACACAGAGAGAAAGGTCTTCCATCCATTGGTTCATTCCCTAAATGGCATCAACAGCTGAGGCTGTGCCAAGCGGAAGCTGGGAGCCAGGAACTCCATCTAGGTCTCCCGTGTCTGTGCCAGGGGCCCAAGGACTTGGCTCATCTTCCACTGCCTTCCCAGGCGCATTAGCAGGGAGCTGGATCAGGAGCAGAGCAGCCAGGACTTGAACCAGTGCTCTGAGATGCCGACATCCCAGCTTAACCTGCTGTGGCACGGTGCTGCCCCCTGTGCTCGTTTATAAAGTGTGGGTTTCGAAGTTCTGACAAAAACATACATACCCAAGTAACTCCTACCGAGCTGATATAGAAGCATGTCTGTTACCCTCTAACTTTTCTCAGGCTATGCTCACCCAAGCCCCAGTCCCCAGCAAACACTGATCTACCTTTTGTTACTGTAATTTGTTTTGTCTTTTCTAAAGTTGCCATGATCTAGTGGGATCATAAAGTATTATGCTTTATGCCTGACTTCATTGTAATCTTTTTGAGATTCATGCATACCATTGGGATGTCAGCAGCTCATTCCTGTTTATTTCTGAGTAGTGTTCTGCATTATGAATATATCACGGTTTATTCATTCGCTCACTTGTTGGACTCCTGGTTATTTCCAAATTTTGAAAACAGAACACGGTTGCTATAAGCTTTCACCTACAAGTCTTTTGTAGAGGTCTGTTGTTTAATCTCTGTTGGGTGAGTACCCAGGAGTAGAGTGGCTGGGTTGACTGATAAGTGGGTGTTCAATTTTCTGGGAAATTGTCACCTCTTCACTGGTTGCCCATTGGTGGCTCCTCATTGTGTTTGCACTGCCAGGTGGTACAGTTCAGTTGCACTGCATCCTTTTGTTTTGTTTTGTTCAGCCTTCCTGTGTGTGTGCTTTTTTTAAAAACTTTTATTTAAGAAATATAAATTTCGAAAGTATAATTTTGGATTATAGCGTTTTTCCCTCCATAACCTCCCTCTCACCCGCAACCATCCCATCTCCCATTCCCTCTCCCATCCCATTCTTCATCAAGATTCATTTTCAATTATATTAATATACAGAAGATCAACTTGGTATATACTAAGTAAAGATTTCAACAGTTTGCACCCACAGAGATACACAAAGTATAAAGTATTGTTTGAGTCGTAGTTTTATCATTAATTCGCATAGTACAACACATTAAGGACAGATCCTACATGGGGAGCAAGTATACAGTGACTCCTGTTGTTGATTTAACAATTGACACTCTTACTTATGACGTCAGTAAACACCCGAGGCTTTTGTCATGAACTGCCAAGGCTATGGAAGCCTCTGAAGTTCACAAATTCTGACCTTATTTAGACAAGGCCATAATCAAAGTGGAAGTTTTCTCCTCCCTTCAGAGAAAGGTACCTCCTTCTTTGATGGCCCATTATTTGCACTGGGATCTCACTCGCAGAGATCTTTCTTTTAGGTCATTTCTTTTCAGCTTCTTACCAATGCCTTTTTTTTTGGGAAAGATTTATTTGAGAGGTAGAGTTACAGACAGAGAGGGAGAGAGACAGAGAAAGAGGTCTTCCATCTGCTGGTTCACTCCCCAAATGGCCGCAATGGCTGGAGCTGGTCTGATCAGAAGCCAGGAGCCTCCTCTGAGGCAACCACATGGGCGCAGGGGCCCAAGCCCTTGGGCCATCTTCTACTGTTTTCCCAGCCTATATCAGAGAGCTGGATCGGAAGTGGAGCAATTGGGACTAGAACCAGTGCCTCTGGCACTAAGGTGCTGCAGGCAGAGGCTTAGCCCACTATGGCACAGCACCAGCCCCACCAATGCCTTTGAAGAACAAGAGGTTTTTTTTTTTGACAGAGTAGACAGAGAGAGAAAGGTCTTCCTTCCATTGGTTCACTCCCCAAGTGGCTGTTACGGCCGGTGCGCTGCGCCGATCTGAAGCCAGTAGCAAGGTGCTTCCTCCTGGTCTCCCATGGGGTGCAGGGCCCAAGCACTTGGGCCATCCTCCACTGCACTCCCAGGCCACAGCAGAGAGCTGGACTGGAAGAAGAGCAACCGGGACAGAATCCGGCACCCCAACTGGAACTAGAACCCGGGGTACCGGCACTGCAGTCGGAGGATTAGCCAAGTGAGCTGCGGCGTTGGCCAAGAACAAGAGTTTTTAATCTTGATAAAGTTCAACTTACCTGTTTTTTCTTTTGTGGCTAACAGTTATTCCCCCCGAAGAAATTTTTGTGTATTTTAAGGTTGTGATGCTTTTTTCCTGTTATGATTTTGGCTTTATAGTTTTACATTTCAGTTTGTAATCTATTCCAGGTTCTTTTTTTATAGTATGAGGTAAAGGGTCAAGGTTCGTTTCTTTATTCTGTGTTGGTATCCTGTTGGTCCAACACCATTTGTTGAAAAGAATTCCTCACTTACCTTGCCTTTGTTGTTGAAGATGGTTAGCCTTATAAGCCTGGGTCTGTTTCTCTATTCTCTCTTCTGTGCCGTTGGTCTGTGAGTTCCTTTGTTTGATCAGAACCACAGTTTTGATTCCTGGAGCTCCATAGGAAGTCCTTCATTCAGTTTATCAAAGTCCTCCCATTTTGTTCTTTGTTGAAATCATTTTTACTCTTTGGTCTTTCATATTTCCATACAAATTTTAGAATCAGTCTGTCAATTTCTATAAGAAAACATGCTGGGATAATGATTTGTGTTGCTCTGAATTTATAGGTCAGTCTCAGAGAATTGACATCTGGTCAATATTGAATCTTGTCAGGGACCATTTTTCCGTAAAAATCCAGGTGGTAAATATTTTACGTTTTGTGGCTGTAACTCAGGAACCCCAGAGCAAGAAAACAACTCAAAGAAAAGGATGACATTTTTCATAACTATTTCATGTAATAAAATTATGCATTTTATGTTACTTTATTTTTTTCTCTATGTTTACATGCTTCATATTTTTGTCTTTCTCACACTTAGGCAGCTCTGCCCAGTGTGGGTTGTTTCTCGATTCTCTTTCCGTTGATCTCAAGTAGGTTCTAGCCTGTTTTCTTTAGCTGGAGGGAATAGTGGCAAATGAGATCAGCTAAGTGCAGTAATGCTGCTGGGGCTCTGCTGCGTCCTTCTTTCTCTTTTTTAAAGATTTATGTATTTGAAAGGCGAGTTACAGAGAGGCAGAAGCAGAGGCAGAGAGATTTTTCCGTCCAGTGGTTCACTCTCCAAAAGGCCACCATAGCTGGAGCTGGGCCAGGAGTGCCAAAGGGCTTGGGTCATCTTCTGCTGCTTTCCCAGGCCATAGCAGAGAGCTGGATTGGAAGTGGAGCAGCCGGGACTAGAACCGGCGCCCAAATGGGATGCCAGCACTGCAGGCGGCAGCTTTACCCACTATGCCACAGCGCTGGCCCCCTTTCTTCTTGAGAGTTTTGGCAATAGAGGGTTCTCAGATCCTGACCAAGGTCCCAGTTCCTACTTCATTGTAGTCCTGTAATCTTCAGTACTGAGGGAGAAGCTTAACCCTCCTGCCACCTCTCTTTCATTCATTTCTTCCAGCTGCTGTTTCTGCTCCTTAACCAAAGGAAGGAAGAAGATAAGGATGTCTGTGTGGTTTTCATTTCTCCAGATTTGGATTGTTGGTGGGGATTCTGAGGCTTCTCCTGCCTTCCCACTGTGATGGTCAGGAGCAGATTTGTACCTAGTCTCTTCACTACCAACTCCCCCACCCCACTCCACCTGCCCTTCAAGTTGATGATCAGTTTTCTTACTTTGCTGCTTTATAGATTTTGTTTTCTTTTTTTCTTAGCTTTTATTTTTCATTATTGTTAGCTTCTGCTATTTTACATGTTTTTAAAAATGTGTTTTATTGTGTCCCAGAACAGGAAAAAATTCTGTAATATCTTTGTAACTTGCCATCTTAGCCAGAAGAACTTTGGTTTTCCATTCGCACTGCCTTTGGAAATCATTGATGTTAACTTTCTGTTTCTGCATCTGATCAGTTCAGGCTTCCATTGCAGCGTGAATGCTTTGTTGAAGTTTGTGCAGTGAAAAATTTGAGGCAAAATAAACCACAGATTCAATTTGAGCATTAAGATTCATGAATCTGGTACACGCAACCCTAGAAGAGGGTTGGCGAGCTCTGTTCCAGCAGTTTGTATGAGCTGAACAAGGCAGTGAAGTCAGAACTGGATTGGCTCCAGCTAAGCTTCTGTCTTACTGGCTTCCAGTCTGATGCCAGGTCCTTCTATAACCAGCTGGCTGGTTGGCTGTCTGCTGGCTGTCATTGGTTGAAGCTCAATTCAGAACTGATCAGTCACAGGGAGATGTTCAGGTTCTGTTGCTTTCCTGAGAGTTCTGGGTGCTGAAACAACTCCAGGCTAATGGCTTCCTGATTACATTTCTTTAACAAATGGAAACCTGTTTTACATGTCATACACTACAAGGTTTGGAACTCTGCTACTGTGACCAATTCTGCCCAGCCGTTGTACATGGTCTTACTGAACTATTGAACTTATTAAGAGAAGTGAAATTAGAAGCTGACTCCAGTAATCCTGTTGGCCACAGCAAAGGAGGGCATATGGTTATTGAGGGGAGGTCAGTTGGCTTTTCTTTGTTCTCTTCCACAGAGCAACTAACCATATAGGTTGAGGATCTCTCTTTAGGGAAGGTAACTGGGCCGACAGACCTGATACAGACTGTAGTGTTAATTGGTTTTTACACAGTAACTTCCTTACTCCTCATCCCTCACCTTAAGAGTGTCTACAGGGGCGCAGTGGCACAGTGGGTTAAAGCCCAGCCTACAGCGCCAGTATGCCTTAGAGGCATCAGTTTGAGTTCCAGCTGCTCCACTTCCGATCCAGCTCTCTGCTCTGGCCTGGAAATGTTGTGGAGGATGGCCCAAGTCTTTTGGCCCCTGCACTCATGTGGCAGACTCAGAAGAGGCTCTAGTTTCCTGGCTTTTGGTCAGATCAGCTCCTGCTGGTGTGGCCATTTGGGGTGTGAACCAGCAGATGGATGATCTCTCTCTCTCTCTCTGCCTCTCTCCACAACTCTGTCTTTCAAATAAATAAATCTTAAAAATAAGAAGGTCTCTACAGCTACCAGGTACATATACAATATTCATCCTTCATGCCTCTCCAGTTTTGATACCCATCTAATAGTTTCAGACTTCCAAAGAGGCTTAGACTGAGCACAGGAGTTGGCAGTATTTTTAAGTTCTTTTGGAACTTAAAAACAAGGGAATCAGTTTCACGTAGAGAAGTTTTTTAAAGTTTTTAAAGTCTGCTTTTCCGTGAGTCTGATCCCCACGTAGTTGAAGAGGTTTGTATGCCCGAGTGCTGTATCCTAAACTTGGGTCTTAGGATAGGACCCGATCTGTAGTTGAGGTGGCTTTGTTTTCCGATTAAAAATTGATAGGTGTTTGTTATAGAGAATTTGGTAAATACTGAGAATGATAAGGAAGCAAAAGTCAATCATAATCCCACTTTCTATGCAGATTTGTGCCGTATGCAACTGTTAAGTCATTTTTCTAGTTTTGTACCAGGATTTTAAAATCAGTTCTTAACAGCAGCAAGACTGAATTTTAGGTGGGATAATTCCTTGCCATGGGGTGGTCCTATGCATTTTAAGATGCTCAGCTGTAGCCACATCCCTGCCAAGGTGGTACAGCCAGCAGTGTATCCAGGCATTGCCAAATGAGAACCACTATGTTATACCTAATGTAAGCATACTTGTTCATGGCTGTCTTATATTCTATTTGATACCGTCTTCAGTCTTCCATCTGGGAGTGTGATCTTGGTTGTCTTTAGGTTTGCAAAGTTGTTCTACAACTAGACCGATATCAATTTATAATCTACTGATGGAAGAAAAAATCATAAAAAAGGGGCCGACGCCGTGTCTCACTTGGTTAATCCTCCACCTGCAGCACAGGCATCCCATATGGGCGCCGGGTTCTAGTCCCAGCTGCTCTTCTTCCAGTCCAGCTCTCTGCTATGGCCTGGGAAAGCAATGGAGGATGGTCCAGGTGCTTGGGCCCCTGCATCCACATGGGAGACCAGGAAGAAGCACCTGGCTTCTGGCTTCGGATCGGCGCATCGCCAGCCGTGGGGGCCATTTGGGGAGTGAACCAAGTGAAGGAAGACCTTTCTCTCTGTCTCTCTCTCTCTCTCTCACTGTCTGTAACTCTACCTGTCAAATAAATAAATTTAAAAAAATCTTAAAAAGAATCATAAACCATAAAATTTACCATTTTAACCATATCTAGGTTACGAGGTAGTAGTGTGAGGTATATTCATGTTGTACAATAGCTGTTCATACTGGCAGGAGTATGTAATGAAGTACACTAAGTAATGATTTATGCTGCTTTTTTTTTTTTTAAAGAATTTTAAACATATGCTGTTTTTGTAGAAGATGAGTAGATCTTTAAAAAAGTCATGCAAACCTGAAGTAAATGCATTATAAATTAAGAGCGAATGCATTCTTAAGTATTTTATGTAATATTTTAGATCCCACTCTTTGGAATCATGTCATCAGATTCCGCGGATCCTTTCTACTGGATGAGAGTTATTCTTGCATCTAACAGAGGTATGTGCTTCTTTCCTTTGCCTCCACACTGCCGCCAACAGCAAGTAGATGTTTAATGTCGATTCACATCGGTTTTTCAGTGTCTGCAGGGAGGGAGAAAAGAAACCCATTGCCCAAGAGGAGACCCAGACACGTAACTAATGGTAGCACCATAGGTGTGTTTGTTGCAGTTACAGAGCATTCTCTCCTTGGGTTTTCACAGACTCAGCCGCCGTCATGTGCAGGGTCGGGAGGAGAGGCTGCCAGAGCAGCATTTGAAAGGCAGGTCAGGCTGAGGAGAGCCGGGGCTGAGGCTCAGCAGCACGAGGGCTGCAAAGCTGTAGTGGGGGAGGTGCTGGGCAGTGAACCCAGAGACTGATGAGGCTTGCTTTTAAGGAGTAGTGATTCCCTGTGTTTTGGAAACACTTTTGTAATTTTCTCAGGCTGTAAAAGTAATACTGCTTTCAGAAATGCAGCAGCACTTAATACAGGCTTAAATGAAGCTGAAAACAAGTCTCACTTCTGAGGGAGAGTGCTAGGTGGGTGACTAGGTTGATGGATATCTGTCCAGACTTTGCACACATAGTCATATATGTAAATTCATCTCCTTTCATTTAACTAAAGAAATAGCATGTACTGTGTATACAGTTCACCTGCCTGGCTTGTTTACTTAATATCTTACATGAGCTATTCCATGATGAGGATGTGCCACAATTTATTTAATCATCCGTTCAACACATATCGACTGAATTCTTATCTGTGGGCCAGTCTTTGTGGTGGGTGCTGAGAATTGCAAGCAGTAAACAAGATGGTGTTCTAATTTCTGTGGTTTTATGTTTTCAAAAAAAATTTATTATGTATTTGAGAGGAAGGAGAGCAAGAGAGCATGCACAGCAGTGAGCCCCCATCCATTGGTTCGCTCCCTAAATACCTGTAACAGCTAGACTGGGCCAGGACAGGGAACACAACCCAGGTCTCCCACGTGGATGGCAGGAACCCAGTTCCTGAACCGCAGTGCTGCCTCTCAGCGTCTGCATTGGCAGGAAACTGGAGCAAGGAGTCAGGCCAGAAACTGAGCCCGGGAGCTGTCATAGGGGTGTAGGTGTCTTTACCACTGGGCTACGTGCCTGCTTCAGAGTTCTGTTTCCTGCTTGAGGATCTGGAATGTATGTGAAGTATGTGGGGTGGGCAAGGATGCTCCAGGAAGGTGGTGTTTGAATAGAGACCTGCAGGAAGTGTGAGAGAAGGCCCTGAGAGACCTAGGAGGAAGCATTCTAGGGAAGACCAAGTGCAGAGGCCCTGAGGTAAAAGGACAGAGGTGCAGATATGTCTACAGTTCCGAAAGAGCTTGAGTACAACAGTGAGGAATGTCTTGTAAGTATGACAAGAAATTTTTGCAGGCCATTAGGGTGCACTCATTATAAATTTTGTTGTTTTCCTTTTTTTTTTTTTAAAGATTTATTTATTTATTTGAAAGTCGGAGTTACACAGAGAAGGAGAGACAGAGGGAGAGAGATCTTCCATCCGCTGGTTCACTCCAGAGATGGCCGCAATGGCCAGAGCTGTGCCAGTCCGAAGCCAGGAGCCAGGAACTTCTTCCGGGTCTCCCACGTGGGTGCAGGGACCCAAGGACTTGGGCCATCTTCTACTGCTTTCCCAGGCCATAGCGCAGAGCTGGATTGGAAGTGGAGCAGCCGGGGCATGAACCGGCGCCTGTATGGGATGCTGGCACTGCAGGCGGTGCCTTCACAGGTTTTGCCACAGCACTGGCCCCTTTCCTTTTTTTTTAAATGGTTTTTTTTTTTTTTTTTTTTTTTTTTGACAGGCAGAGTGGACAGTGAGAGAGAGAGACAGAGAGAAAGGTCTTCCTTTTGCCGTTGGTTCACCCTCCAATGGCCGCTGCGGCCGGCGCACCGCGCTGATCCGATGGCAGGAGCCAGGTACTTCTCCTGGTCTCCCATGGGGTGCAGGGCCCAAGCACTTGGGCCATCCTCCACTGCACTCCCTGGCCACAGCAGAGAGCTGGCCTGGAAGAGGGGCAACCGGGACAGAATCCGGCGCCCCGACCGGGACTAGAACCCGGTGTTCCGGCGCCACAAGGCGGAGGATTAGCCTAGTGAGCCGCGGCGCCGGCCGTAAATTTCATTTTAAATAGTGCCACAATGAAGGCTATCATATACTTCTGTAATTTTTTTCAGAGTGAATTTCTAGGAGTTTAACTGTTTGGTCACAAGATACATGCACTTAACATTTTCAGTAGAGAAAGCTAAATGATGTTCCAGAAGAGGGTTGTATCACTGTATGCACTCAGCAACAATACATGAGAATGACCGTTCTTCCATCAGTGGGTGTCACTAGTCTTTTAGTTTTTGTCGTTCCGACAGGCAGAAATTGGCATATCTTGTTTAACTTTTATTTCTTTATCTGTTGCTGAGCTTTAATATTGTTTTACATATTTTTGAATATTTGTGTATCTTCTATGACTGGACTTTTCATTAATACGTTAAATTTATTTGTCTTAAGTAATAGTCTGAATAGCTTAAACACCAAAAATGGAATTTGTTGGAAGGATAGTGGTTAATCTTTTAGAGTCCAAAAAGGAGGCAGACCAGGGGCCAGCTTTGCTGGCATCCTGTATCAGAGCACCACTTTGAGTCCCGGCTGCTCTACTTCCTATCCAGGTCCCTGCTGATGTGCCTGGAAAGCAGCGGAAGATGGCCCCAGTGCTTGGCCCTGCCACCCATGTGGGGGACTTGGATGGAGTTCCTGCTTCTGACTTCATCCTGCACTTAGCAGCCAGCTTCTGTCATTTGGCCATTGAAACAGTGAATGGCATATCTCTCTCTGTCTCTCTCCCCGCAACCTCCACTCTACTCTGCCTTTCAAATAAATACTTAAGTAAATTTGTTAAGCCAGGGCAATGGTTAGATAATGGCGACAGGAACTTTGAACGTTTTCTGTGTGACCCAGCTCCAGTGACTCCCAGATTCTGTCTCGTAGTTCACAATTCCAGGCAGCAGGATTCATGCAGGCTCGGTCAGCTTGTTAGGGCATCACAGTTACAAGGGCTGGACTTGGGTCCTGTGGCGCTGATGTTCCACTGAGAAACCTTCACGTGGAGCGGCCACATCACCTGTCTGTTCTTTTTAAAATTGGTTTGTTGACTTTGAAAGATTACTTATGTCATTTCTTTGAAAGGGAGGGGAGAAGAGAGAGTAATTACTGGTATCTCACCTCTGTTGATTCACTTCCCCGAAGCCCACAACAGTCAGGATTGGCGATAACTGAATGCAGGAGCCAAGGCCTTAATCCAGTCCTCTCAAGCAGGTGGCAGTCAGCACTGCTGCCTCCCAAGGTGTGCACCAGCAGGACGTGCAATTGGAAGTGGAGCCTGGACTTGAACCCAGGCACTCTGATAGGGGATGCAGGCATCCTGAGCGGCATCTTAACCAAATGCCCATCCTGGCTTGTCCCCTGTTTCATTGATTTGTAAGAGCATGTAGGATATTAGAGATAGGAACTCTTTGTCCTTTGAGTTTGAATATTTTTCTTTTAACTGTTATGCTATATTTTGCTATGTGGAAATTTCAGAGTGTTATCTAGCATCTTCCATCTTTTTCTTTGTGGCGTATAGGGTGTTTTTTTGTCATTCTTAGAAATACTTTTCCAGATTATATAGTTCCCCTCATTTCCTTAGTATTTTTGGCATGTATCCTTTATTGTCTATTCACTCAGCATTTTGTTTAGATGTTTTGAGGTAAGGAATTGGTTTAATTTTCTGTAAATGGCCAGTTGTTTACCAAGGTCCATTTACCTCTTTTTGAAAAACATTTACTTTTTGTTTGTGTTTTAAAGATTTATTTATTTTTGAAAGGTAGAGTTGAGAGAGAGAAGGAGATACAGAGAGAGAGAGATCTTCTGTCCACTGGTTCATACTCCAAATAGCTGCAGTAACCCGACTGGGCTGGACACATTAGCAGGGAGCTGGATCTGAAGTGGAGCAGCCAGAACTCCAGCCAGTGCTGTAGGCCATGACTTTAACCTGCTGCGCCACATTGCCAGCCCCAAAATATTTACTTTTTTATTTATTTGAAAAGCAGACTGACAGATCTTCCATCTACTGGTCCACTCCCCAAATGGCCTCAACAGCTTGATGCCATGAGCCAGGAACCCCATCCGGGCCTCCCACATGGGTGGCAGGGGCCCAAGCACTTGGGCATCTTCTGTTGCCTTCTCAGGTGCATTAACAGGGAGCTGGATCAGAAGCGGAGGCCGGTGCTGCGGCTCACTAGGCTAATCCTCTGCCTAGCGGCGCCGGCACACCAGGTTCTAGTCCCGGTCGGGGCGCCGGATTCTGTCCCGGTTGCCCCTCTTCCAGGCCAGCCCTCTGCTGTGGCCAGGGAGTGCAGTGGAGGATGGCCCAAGTGCTTGGGCCCTGCACCCCATGGGAGACCAGGAAAAGCACCTGGCTCCTGCCATCGGATCAGCGAGGTGCGCTGGCCACAGCGCGCCGGCCATGGCGGCCATTGGAGGGTGAACCAACGGCAAAGGAAGACCTTTCTCTCTGTCTCTCTCTCTTACTGTCCACTCTGCCTGTCAAAACAAAAACAAAAACAAAAAAACAAAAACAACAAAGCGGAGCAGCTGGCTCTCATACCGATGCTTTGATATGGGATGCTGGTGTTGCAAGTGGTAGCCTAACCCGCTGCACTGTATGCTGGCGTCCTCTCTTTCTTTGAAGTGCCAGATTTCCTATATAAAATTTTCATTAAGGATTGATGAGATCTATTTATAACTAGATCTATTCGGCAGCTATAGATTTTGGTACCTTAGGAAAATCTGTGTTCTGACTGTAACAGTAAAAAATGTGTTTATTTTTCAGTATTGAAGAAGTACATGAGAAGAATTGAGAATTCCACTTAAGTGGAATATTTTATATTTAGGGCATTTTTCAGCACTTAAGGACTAGATCAAGTAGCATTATTTAGTTCTAGATGTTCCTTTACACAATTGGCATATATATATATATATAGCTTTTAATTCTAAGTGCAGTATATGTTTTCTGTTAGGAAAAATTTAGAAAATAGGGGAAAATCATTTATAATTCCACTAGGTAGAAAGAATAACAATAAGCATCTTGAAACTAGATTAAAATATTAGGATGCCAGCATTGCATGCAGGCAGCTTTACCTGCTATGCTACAGCCCCGGCCCTGTCATAAACATTCTTTATGTTGCTAAATATTCTACAAGATTGTTTTAGGTAACTTTCTATGTAACTTAAAATTTTATGTTAGAATTACAGATACTCTTCAGTATCTTTATTAACTTAGGATTATTTTACATTAGCAATAAAATATTTAGTGTGAGTTTTTAAAAAAAGTTTTTATTATTTCCTTGAAAGACAGAGTAACAGAGAGGCAGGGAGAGAGAGAGAGAGGTCTTCCATCTGCTGGTTCACTTCCCAAATGGCTGCAATGGCTGGAGCTGGGCCATTCCAAAAGCCGGAGCCAGGAGCTTCTTCTGGGGCTCCCACACAGGTGCAGGGGCCCAAGGACTTGGGCCATCTTCTACTGCTTTCCCAGGCCACAGCAGAAAGCTGGATTGGAAGTGGGGCAGCCAGAACTCAAACCGGCACCCATTTGGGATACCAGCACCACAGGCAGCAGCTTTACCTGCTACACCACGACTCCAGCCCGTATGTGGGGGGTCTTAAAAAATTTTATGGAAATATGGATTATGAAAAACTGTATGATTTTAAATTTTTCACCAAAATAAATTTCTCTTTTAATTCCAGTTTTCCATGAACTTTGTGAAGTACCGATGTGTAACACTTTTTATTCAGTGCATTGTAGTAGTGTGATGTTAATAAATGAGAACCTTTTTAGCAGTTAAGGGATGAAGATTGCTTTTTTTTTTTTTTGACAGGCAGAGTGGACACAGAGAGACAGAGAGAAAGGTCTTCCTTTGCCATTGGTTCACCCTCCAATGGCTGCTGTGGCCGGCGCACTGCGGCTGGCGCACTGCACTAATCCGATGGCAGGAGCCAGGTACTTATCCTGGTCTCCCATGGGTGCAGGGCCCAAGCACTTGGGCCATCCTCCACTGCACTCCCTGGCCACAGCAGAGAGCTGGCCTGGAAGAGGGGCAACTGGGACAGAATCCGGCGCCCCGACCGGGACTAGAACCTGGTGTGCCGGCGCCGCTAGGCAGAGGATTAGCCTAGTGAGCCGCGGCACCGGAAGATTGCTTGTTAGCACTGAAACGTGTTTCCTGTGTGTCAGAGAACAGTAAAAACTGTTTACTTCTGTACCCTTCTTTTGCAGGAACTTTAATGGAATTGGGTATTTCCCCAATTGTAACATCTGGTTTGATCATGCAGTTGTTAGCTGGAGCCAAAATCATTGAAGTTGGAGATACACCCAAAGACAGAGCTCTATTCAACGGAGCCCAGAAATGTGAGCATGCGTGCAGTTGCAGAGCCTTTTCCAAATCTGAGGGTGTTTGTGCTGCCAATGTTTTCCGTGGCCTTTCTTGTCTTTGATTGTAAGCATGTGCTACTTTTCTCCCCAATTTTTGTCAGTATTTGGTATGATCATTACGATTGGGCAAGCCATTGTGTATGTCATGACGGGGATGTACGGGGACCCTGCAGAAATGGGTGCTGGCATCTGTCTCCTTATCATTATTCAGGTAAGAAAATCCTGCCTTTTCATATGCAGATAATAAACAGTTTGATGTCTTTTTTTTTAAACAGTTGTTTATGTAATTGATTTATTCATTTCACTTTTGAATTATTAAATTATTTTTATTACTGAAGTAATATGTGTAAATTATGTTGGTTTAGCAAATGATTCTCTATTAGCCTTTTACCTACACAATATAATTATGGATCTGTTGTATTTCAGTGCCTCTGGTATGTCCATTTTGTGTATTTGGAGGTCTCTAAAATCAGGATGCTTTCTTACAGTTAATAGTGCCCAGCAGTTGCTGTCAGCCAAAGGGTAGTCATGGCAGTTGTCACTGCCTGTGCACATGTGCCAGCTTGGTCATAGCTGCTCATATCCTCATTATACCAGTTGGTTACATGTATTGTTGATAAACAGGTGTTTGAGTTTAATTACTATCTCAAATAGCCTCCAAAAATGTGTTGTAATTATTGAAATGAAAGTTTTTGTGTGTACAGAAAGGCGTATAAACAACAAGCTGGATGATAAATATGTATGACTAAGAATACCTCATTTTGTAAGTAGAAAATAATTTTAAATAAATTTTTTTCTTAATTTTATTTATTTATTTGAGAAGTAGAGTTACAGACAGAGAGGTCGAGACAGAGAGAAAGATCTTCATCCTCTGGTTCACTTCCCAAATGACAACAATGGCCAGAGCTGGGCTGATCTAAAGCCAGAAAGCTTTTTCCGGGTCGCCCATGCAGGTGCAGGGGCCCAAGCACTTGGGCCATCTTCTGCTTTCCCAGGCCATAGCAGAGAGCTGGTTAGAAAGAGGAAGAGACACAAACCCTGCACACATATGGGATGCCGGCACTGCAGGCGGAAGCTCAGCCTACTACGCCAAAGTGCTGACCCCCAAAGTAACAATTCTTCATAATAATGTATTGTGTCATGGGTAATTGGCAGTATTCTTTATTAGTGATATACAGAATTATAGTGTTTGAAGTACTGATGTCTTAGAGTCAGTGAACTAACATGCATACACTCATATTCCATGGATGTTTTAAATGGACGCTTTGAAATGAAATTTTTATTTATTTTTTTAAAGATTTATTTATTTATATGAAAGTCAGAGTTACACAGAGAGAAGGAGAGAAAGGAGAGAAAGAGAGAGGGGGGGAGAGAGATTGAGAGAGATTGAGATATCTTCTACCCATTGGTTCACTCCCCAAATGGCTGCAATGGCTGGCTAGAGCTGCGCTGATCCGAAGTCAGGAGCCAGGAACTTCTTCCAGGTCTCCCACATGATTGCAAGGGCCAAGGCTTTGGGCCATTTTCTGCTGCTTTCCCTGGCCAGAGCAGAGAGCTGGATCAGAAGTGGAGCAACTGGGTCTTGAACTGGCCCCCATATGGGATGCCAACACTGCAGGCAGAGGTTTTACCCGCTACGCCACAGTGCAGGCCCCGTGTAATGGAATTTTTAAAGGGCAGTATAATAATTTCCACTACTAAGTATCTTCCAGGGTGTAAAATTTGGAACATATTGCTCTGTTGTATAACCCTTAATCATCATTTAAAGAAACAACCCAAGAATATGTTGTATTTAGGCTTTATAGTAGTTATTTTTTGTGTTTTGAAAAGTTTCCTTAAGTTAAAAAACTGGGTGTCTGCAGCTGTAATTATCTTGGAAATGTGTCTTCTTACCTGCTCTATGAAATTAGAATTAATTTAGGAAAATCTTTTTAACGATTCAAATGATCAAACTCGGGGCTGGCGCTGTGGCGCACTAGGCTCACCCTCCACCTGCGGCGCCGGCATCTCATGTGGGCACCAGTTCTGTCCTGGCTGCTCCTCTTCCAGACCAGCTTTCTGCTGTGGCCCAGGAGGGCAGAGGAGGATAGCCCACATGCTTGGGCCCTGCACCCGCATGGGAGACCAGGAGGAGGCACCTGGCTCCTGGCTTTGGTTTGGTGGGGCTCCATCCATTGCGGCTCCATCCATTGTGGCTATATGGGGAATGAACCAACGGAACGAAGACCTTTTCTCTCTCTCTCACTGTCTGTAATTCTACCTGTCAAATAAATAAATAAAAATCTAAAAAAAAAAAAAAAAACTCAAAAAAATAGTTTTGAAGGGTTCCAGGTACCAATTTGGTCATGTATAGTTGAGAAATGTGATTGTCCGAGGCTGGCTTGGTTGTTCATTCATTTTTCCTCTAGAAACCTTATATAGGAAACCTCATCTAGGACCAGTCATAATAAGATGGATCGGGGGCCTGATTCAGAACAAGGAGAGTTGCGTTATTCAAGTGTTTTTTGGACTCATAACAATAGGGATGGCTTTTTTCCTCCTTTTTTTTCCATTTGTATTTGATGTGAGCTGGTGAGCTTTCACCCACTGGTTCACTTCCCAGATGCCTGAAATGGCTGGCCAGAGGGGTGCAAGTCAGGAACCAGGGACTCTATCCAGGTCTCCTGCGCAGGTGACAGGAACTCAGCTGCCTCACAGGAGTCTGGAGCCAGGAGCAACCCAGGAACTCTGATGTGGGGTGGCATATCCTAACCTGAGGGTTACCCCTCCGGGTTAAACATCTCGCCCAGAGTGGCTTTTCTGATGAGGTGCTTTTTTGACAAGGCAGGACATTTTAATCAATTGGCATTTTCTTCAAGTGTAATATTATCTTTATTCTTCCATTTGTAAAGCACTTGGCTGGCAAATTTTATAACCCTTGGGAGTTAGAGGAAGGAGGGATGCAGTGGATGGGGAGAGGATACTTTGGAGACTGATTTTCATACCTTTACTGCTTAGTATCTCTTGCTGCTTTTGGCCTTGCTGAGGGTCCTTACAGGCCGCTGTTGCCTTATGTTTTTCTCTGTAGCATTTGCTTTATGCAGCCCGTAGTTCAGAATAACCCTATTTATTTTTATTTTTATTGATTTTTTAAAATATATTTGAATGGCAGGGTTAAAGAGAGAGAGGGAGAGACAGGTCTTCTATCCTCTGGTTCACTCCCAAATGGCCACAATGGCCAGAGCTGAGGCAGGCCAGAGCCAGGAGCTTCTTCTGGGTCTCCCAAATGGGTGGCAGGGGCCCAGGCACTTGGGCCGTCTTTCACTGTTTTCCCAGGTGCATTAGCAGGGAGCTGAATTGGAAATGGAGCAGCTGGAACTCAAACCGGTGCCCATGTGGGATGCTGGTGTCATAGGCAGCGGCATAACACACTATGCCCTAATGCTGATTGCAAGATTTATTTATTTATCTGAAAGAGAGAGAGTGGGAGAGACAAAGAAACGTCTTTGATTTGTTGCTTCACTCCCCTTGGGGCCACAACTACCAGTGCTGGGCCAGGTCTAAACCAGGAGCCAGGAGCTTCATCTGACACTTGATGAAGTGCTGCTTTCTCCAGGCCATTAACAAGGAGCTGGAACAGAAGTGGAGCAGCTGGGATGCAATGACACCCATATGGGAAGCCTGCACTGCAGGTGGTCCCCCAGAATACCTCCGTAACCCTGAATTTTAAAAGACATTCAGAACTGGCCCTAGCTCTTAGAAATTATGCCTTCTTATACAGTAGGTTGTGGATTTATTTGATATAAAATGGAGTTAAGCTATTTTGATGTTTATTTTCTCTATTAGAAGCCCAAGACAGTTACATTATGTGAATAGAATAAGTAAAATGGATATATATATTCATTTATTTACTTAAGTTCTGGCATACAAATACTTGTGTCTCGGTTAATTCTTGTAGTGCAAATGTATAGAGAAATGCATTATCCTAGGTGGGCAGTGACTCATTGGTGTCTTTTCAGGGCTTTGCTAACACTGAGAGTATGTGTTTATCAAAGGAGCTATGATTGGTTCATTGTGTTTTCTCTTAGATACATAGTTTTTTTTGTTTTTTTGTTTTTTTGTTTTTTTTTTTTTTTTTTTTTGACAGGCAGAGTGGACAGTGAGAGAGAAAGACAGAGAGAAAGGTCTTCCTTTTGCTGTTGGTTCACCCTCCAATGGCCACCACGGCCGGCGCGCTGCGGCCGGCACACCGCGCTGATCCGATGGCAGGAACCAGGTACTTCTCCTGGTCTCCCATGGAGTGCAGGGCCCAAGCACTTGGGCCATCCTCCACTGCACTCCCTGGCCACAGCAGAGAGCTGGCCTGGAAGAGGGGCAACCGGGAGAGAATCCGGTGCCCCGACCGGGACTAGAACCCGGTGTGCCGGCGCCGCTAGGTGGAGGATTAGCCTAGTGAGCCGTGGCGCCGGCCTAGATACATAGGTTTTATGCATACTGTTATGGAAGTATTTCTTACCTTTCACATTTTTTTTTTTTAAGATTTATTTATTTGAAAAAGTTACAGAGAGAGAGAAAGAGCTCTTTGGCTGGTTTACTCCCCAGAAGGCCACAACGGCCAGCGCTGGGCCGGGCAAAGCCAGGAACCAGGAGCTCTTCTGGGTTCCTATGTGGGTGGCAGGAGCCCAAACGTTTGGGCCATTTAACCTCCACTGCTTTTCCTAGGCCACCAGCAGGGAGCTGGATGGGAAGTAGAGTAGCTGGGGATTGAATTGGCGTCCATGTGGGATGCTATCATTGCAGGCGGCAGCTTTACCCGCCATGCCCCAGTGCCTTCCCAAGGTCGGTGCTTTTTGAGTGATGAGTTTTGAAATCTAAATGGTGGGTCTCGATTAAAACTTTAGAAAGATGAATAAAAAATCAGTGTCCCTGGCTCGTGGGAAAGGGCAGTCAGTAGTTTGCTAGCCTAAGTCGTTGGGTGGAGACGGTCGTTCCCACTGCAGAGGTTGCCTCCGTTCCAGTCACTGCCGCAGTCACCGAGCTGCCGCTCACTCCCTGGTCTCTCATCCCTTTTCATAGGCACGCGTGCATCTTTTACATTGTTCCCTCAGTTACGGAAACCGTTTCTCATTTAGCTTTCTCTGCAGTTGCTTTCTACCGTTAGAATGCAAGCATGTACCTGGCCCAGGATATGGTCGAGTCCCTCTGAGTGTGCTCGACACTGCCCTCAACAGGGCGTCTGGAGAACAGCAGTCGTTTTAGGGCTGCCCTGTACCTTTGTGCAGTTGGCTGTCAGAAGCCCATGATCAGACTTTGTGGTGGCTGACGGTCGGTAGACAGCTGTCATTCCCTGCGTGGGAATGGGTTTCTGTCTTTGCAATTATGAGTACTGATTGCCTCACAGTGTGATCCTGGTCAAAATAAAATGTTGTAACTTTCTGTCACAGTGTCAGACGGGCTTCTACTAGTAGTAAAGGGTTCGCATGAGTCTGTTAGAAGTTTGAGGATTGTCCCCTTTTTTCAGTTCATTGAAAGACTACATGACTGAATAGACATGTCGGGCTGTGCAGAGCCGCTGGAATGCAGTTAAGGAACCATTGGCATTAGAAGTACAGGTGCTTAAGATGGGGTAGCATAGCTGCTGCTCGCTGCTCCTCACAGGTGCACCTGGTGGAGGGAGTGACCCCTGAGCCGGGGGCTGGGGGGTTCTCAGCAGAGCGGCCTGTCTTCTTCCCACTTGATGAGGCTGCTCAGCTTACAGCAGGGAGGCAGATGAACAGTGAGTAGTCGGTCACCTGCGAGGCTGTGGAGTGTTGTAACTGATGCGTCCTTTTATGGAAATGTCTCCTCCATGAAGAAAACTAAGAATTTTCAGTGTCAAAATTAAAGTTTTTTTGCTTTCATTTTGTTAAAAATTATAAGCTTAAGAGCCTGGTGAATTCTTAACTGTCTTCAAATTTACATTCAGTCATCATTCTAGGTATCAAATGCATTTTTACATTGTCATAATCTGTGTATATATTCATTTGTGTTCTTAATTTTTGACTTATTCTCATTATAATATATATATATATAACTAATACTATATGTAATACTTTCAAAAACTATCCACATAGTCTTTATACATACCCTTAGTAGCAGTGTACAGTGCGTCTTGTTACTATAGCACAATTTGTTTAGCCTTTCACTTGGAGGTTTTGGGGAATGTTTTCAGCTCCTACTGTAAGCCTTAAATTCTACAACTCAGATTATTTAATGTGCTTTTCAGATAGGCTGTATTTAAATGTTTAAACATAAGGGCAACTCTTGAGAAGGTTTTAAGCAAACTTTAAAGGTTGAAATGTCTGCTTTATAATTTAACAGTCTTTCCAGGCCTCTAATTTTCAGAATTGGCTTCTGACTAAACTCCAGCAGATAGTCACAATAGAGAGAGTGCAGCAGTTGGGCTTCCTACTAAAATGCCCGTCCCGTGGAGGTAGCCATAGTGTTCGTCCTGCCCTCTCCTGAGTTTATTCTTGCTTCAGCTCACTTGCATTTCTCTCCCCACAGTTGTTTGTTGCTGGTTTGATTGTGCTGCTGTTAGATGAGCTGCTACAGAAGGGTTACGGCTTGGGGTCTGGTATTTCCCTCTTTATTGCCACCAACATCTGTGAAACCATTGTCTGGAAGGCCTTTAGTCCCACTACCATTAACACTGGCAGAGGTACATTGCACAGCGCCTGCAACTGCACGAATTTTGCTGGATGTGTGCTGAGAGCGAGTCCATAGTGTAGCAGTACGTGCCTGTAGCCGGTCTGGTTTGCACTTCCCTGGGGACAAAGAATGCTAATTGTTCAAAACTTAAGAAACAGAGATTTGTGGAGTAGCATGTGTACTACTTCAGAAAACAATTTCCAAATTTTAGCCTCTGCTCATTTAAAATTCCAGTGGTTGCAAACAGGGTTTGAAATCTTGTTTGTTAACCTTGCTGAAGCCCTTGCTGCACGGGTCATGTGTGTGACTGAGCTCAGCATTCCTGAGGGGGTGAAAGGTAGTGAATTAAGATTTTCCAAATGAAAAAGCTGGTGCTCATTGTATCCTCAGGGAGCACTAGTACTTGGGCTGCTCTTCTGATTGGCTTTGTCGTAGCACCTAAGTTTTGAAAGATTTCATTCGGTCTTTCCCCTCGCCCCTGCACTGCTCTCAGATGCTGTCCTAGTCTCATTGCTCACCATCCACCCCCCGAGCCCAGCGTTAAGGAAACAGTAATGATGGTTTATTGATGTTCTTGGTACAATAAACTTAATGGCAAGCTTGGTAGAGGAACATATCTTTTGATTCTCACATCTTTTTTTTTTTTTTCTGCTTTGCTGTTGCTTTTTTTTCCCCCCCTAAAAATACTCTTTTCCTCTCCCCAAAGTGAAGGAGAGGCAAATCTTTATGAATGAATTATTTGCTTTGGTAAATGCTACTTTGGATGTTTTCATCAAGAGTAGTCTCTTGAGAAAACCTCAGATGTATGTTTAAAAAGATAGATTTGCCTCAGTGATCTACGTAATTGTAGAACCCGTTATCCATGGCTGTGTCGTAAAGCAAACGGTGGTGAACTGTGTTGACTTGTACTCTGTATTGTATGTAGAGTTGCAGGTGACTTGCTTTGACTGGGGATGACGCTGTACGACACGTCTACAGTTCATTTCTGTCTTGATTCCTCAGGTACCGAGTTTGAGGGAGCAGTCATAGCTCTGTTTCACTTGTTGGCCACCAGGACAGACAAAGTCCGAGCTTTAAGGGAGGCTTTTTATCGTCAGAATTTGCCCAATCTCATGAACCTCATTGCTACAGTCTTTGTGTTTGCTGTTGTTATATATTTTCAGGTAAATATAATCTCTTGGCTGAAGTAAGTTGGATGTGGATTTTTATTTTGCTCTTAAAGAAGAGAATGCCATTGGAGATGCTCCTGTCTTAGCAAGTCAGTGTTTTATGATCTAGTCACTTTTCTCAGGGTGTCAAATAATGGTGTTTAAGTAACAGAAAAGGATTTTCAAGCAGATTCATGTTGTATTATTTTTATTCATTTGAAAGGCAGAGAGCTTCCATCCACTGGTTTGAGTAAGCCAAGTGCCTGCCTGTGCAGCTGGGAATGGGACAGGGAGAAGCCAGGAGGCAGAAACTGCACCTGGGTCTCCCACATGGGGGCGGGGATGCAAGGACCTTTCAGGGTGCACATTAGCAGGAAGCTGGAATTAGAAGTGGAGTTGGGACTCAAACCTTCTCTAATATGGGATGAGACAGCCTAACTGCTGTGCCAGATGCCCATCCCCCAAAATGATTTTGAAGTCTGTACCCAAGGTGGGATTTGTCGGTTAGCACTGCCTTCTCATTCTCCCTGCAGTTAATTCTTTTCTCTGTGCCTGCATCCTTCGTCCGTACAGTTCCCTAACGTGCTCTACGTTTCATTTTTCAGGGATTTCGTGTTGACTTGCCCATTAAGTCAGCCCGGTACCGAGGACAGTACAGTAGCTATCCCATCAAGCTCTTCTACACCTCGAACATTCCCATCATTCTTCAGTCGGCCTTAGTTTCAAACTTGTATGTGATTTCCCAGATGCTGTCTGTGCGATTTAGTGGCAACTTTTTAGTAAATCTACTAGGACAGTGGGCTGTGAGTATTTTATTTCTATTAAGTATTTAAAATTTACTATAATTTCTGTTTCACGGTTTTATTTCCCCCTGAATGAGACTTTGAAGTAGTTGTTCGAACATTTTCCACCTTCCTTATCGATAGCAGAATCTGTTACCTTCCTGGAAGAGCTGGTAAGTATTGTAACACTAACATGGGTCAAGGCTGTCTAGGAAGCACTGTCATATCTTCTTCAGGTTAAAATCACAGTTGCTTTCATAAAAGTGATTTCCTGTTTTGTAGTCTTATTTCACCTTTGTAATGAAGTTCGTCCCTTTTTAAAGCTGTTTGCTGACAATATGTGGGGTAGCAGAATCCTTTCTTCTTTTCCTTCTGTTTTCCTTGGTCTGAACAGCAGTAAACTGGCTTGTGATTTACTGGGCTGGAGATAGCATGTGTTTAACAGAGCTGATGCGAGAGCTGGACATCGAATGCAGTATGTTCTGACTTCCTTTTGTGATCCTCTTTATCATCACTTCCAAAGCCATCCAGCCATGTTGTTACCCAAGTGTGACTTACTAGAATGAAGTTTAATTGGTTTAAATGCTATCATCTAACAAAGGGGTATTTTTCCTTCTTGGAATGAAAGAATTATTGCATTCTACCAAAGAACAGTATTTTTCATATATAATCTTTACTATTGAACTATAGTGCTTATTCTATGCATTTATCTTAATATATTATCTGTTTCTTGTAAATCTTAGTAACTCATCTCTCGGATTTTACTAAAGGTCATTATAAAAAAAAAAAAAAAAACAAACTTTAAAGCTTAACAGAACAAAACAGTAACTCCTGAATGTTAGTTGAGGAAATAGAATTCTCTTTATCCATACCACTCCTTTCAATTTATTGGAAAGAAATTTGATTCCCTGTAGCCATTATAACTAGGCTGATAAAGAACAGACTAAGAAGGATGCTGTCCCTCCTTCACTAGCTCATAGTCTAGCAGTTACTGCTGTGTTGATAGTTAGAAACACACTGAGTAGTTGGTTCTGTATAGACTGGGTTGTGATTTTCACTGTAGTTTTTTAAAAACATTTATTTGAAAGAGTTAGAGAGAGGGAGAAAGACACATAGGGTATAAGAGGAGATCTTCCATCTAGTGGTTCACTCCCCAAATGGCTGCAGCAGCCAGGGATAGGCCAGGCCAAAGCCAGGAGTCAGGAACTCCATCTGGTGTCCCACGTGGGTGGCAGGAAACTAAGCAGTTGGGCCACCATCCGCTGCCTCCCCGGAACATTAGCAGAAAACTGGATCAGAAGTACGGAGTATGTGGGGCTCAAACCAGGCACCCTGGTATGGGACGGGGATGCCAGTGCCCAAGGCAGTGGCTTAACCTGCTACCACAATTCCTGCTCCAGATTTTTTTTTTAAATAAAAATTTATTTTTATATATCTTATTTTTATATATCTTTAGACTGAATGAGAGACAAAGAGAAGGATCTTTCATCCAGTGGTTCACTCCCCAAATGCCTGCAACAAGTAGGGCTGCTGGTCCAGGCTATAGCCAGAAACCAGGGAACTCCATCTTAGTCTCCCATGTGGCTTGCAGAGATCCAAGAATTTAAACCATCACCTGCTGCCTCCCAGGGTGCACATTAGCAGGAAGCGGCAATCAGGAAGCAGAGTTGGGACTTGGATCCAGGCACACTGATAAGTGACACAGGCATGTCAGGTGGTCTCTTAACTAAGACTTTTTTTTTAAAAAAAAAGATTTATTTATGTATTTGAAAGACACAGTAACAATGCTGAGACAGAGAGAGCTTCCGTCTGCTGCTTCACTCCCCAGATGGTCACAGTGCCCCCGGTGTTCCATGTAGGTGGCAGCATTCCAAATACTTGGACCATGTTCCACTGGTACATTAGCAGGGAGCTGAATAAGAAACAGAGGAGCGAGGACTCAGACCAGTGCTCCCATGTGGGATGCTGGCGTTGTAAATGGCAGCTTAACCCACGGCACTACAATGCCGGCCCCATCCAAGATTCTTTTAGATGGTAGAATTATTGGAAAACTGAATGTGTCTATAACCAGTGCTTTAGTTCTGGGATTATTGATTCTAGGGGCATAGTAGAAACTTACTTGAAAATCATAGACATTGTAGCCCAAAATTGCTTTCCCGGTGTGAACCCTAAAATTTTTATTTAATAGGAACAAAGATATGCTATTCTATTTCTGTTACTGGAAAAATTCTCACAAGTCCCATTGTTACAAATATTTGTTAAAACACTTTTTAATAATATGCAAACCATATAAAGTTTAGGCAGTGAACTGCTAAGTGTTTGTCAGTATTTGGATTGCAATCTTTTTTTTTTTTTTTTTTTTTAATTTGAAAGGCAGAGTTACAGAGAGTGGGGGAGAGACAGACTGAGAGATCTTCCATCTGCTGGTTTACTCCTCAAATGTCCACAACAGCTGGAGCTGGGCCGATCCAGAGCCAGAAACTTCTTTTGGGTATTTCACATGGGTGCAGGGGCCGAAACACTTGGGCTGTTCTCCACTGCTTTCCCAGGCAGCATTAGCAAGGAACTAGATCCAAAGTGGATCAGATGGGACTCGAACTAGCACCCATACAAGATGCAGGCACCACAGGCAGAGGCTTAACCTAACTGTGCCACAGCACTGGCCCTCTATTGCATTCTTTTTTTTTTTTTTTTTGGACAGGCAGAGTGGACAGTGAGAGAGAGAGACAGAGAGAAAGGTCTTCCTTTTGCCGTTGGTTCACCCTCCAGTGGCCGCCGCGGCCGGCGCGCTGCGGCCGGCGCACCGCGCTGATCTGATGGCAGGAGCCAGGAGCCAGGTGCTTTTTCCTGGTCTCCCATGGGGTGCAGGGCCCAAGCACCTGGGCCATCCTCCACTGCACTCCCTGGCCACAGCAGAGAGCTGGCCTGGAAGAGGGGCAACCGGGACAGAATCCGGCGCCCCAACCGGGACTAGAACCCGGTGTGCCGGCGCCGCTAGGCGGAGGATTAGCCTAGTGAGCCGCGGCGCCGGCCTCTATTGCATTCTTAATACTTATAAATAGCAGAGTTATGCTTGAGGATCTTAATATAATACATTGGGTAGTCAGTTCAGAAAATCCAGGTTCTAAATATAATTAGTTATATTGTAAATGTCGTCACAGTCCTACCTTTGTGAAGAAAAGGAAGATTTAGTAGATTTTTTTGTAAAAAAATTGCTTTTCTGTTAACATATATACAATGTCATGATTTCGATGGAGTGAAAGAATTAGATGAAAACAGTAACTCCTTGAGTTATATACAAGCAGACTAGTTGTTTAGGACTTAAAACACTGTCATAGTGTTTGAGGAATTTCCAGTGCTAAGAAGTGAGAAGGTTGATCATTTGTTCTTTTTCTTCTGGCTCTATAGGACGTCAGTGGGGGAGGCCCTGCTCGTTCCTACCCTGTTGGAGGCCTTTGTTACTACTTGTCTCCTCCTGAGTCCATGGGTGCCATATTTGAGGATCCTGTCCATGTTGTCGTTTACATCATCTTCATGTTGGGATCCTGTGCATTCTTTTCTAAGACGTGGATAGAGGTATCTGGCTCCTCAGCCAAAGATGTGAGTATTTGTTTTATTTGAAAATGATACCGTATTTTTTTGGAAAAAAATTCATAATTTTTTGGTGTCAAAATATACACTCTTCTGTAATTTAAAGTTGGTTTAATTTGTACATTCTTAATGAGTCTGTGTCATCCCCAAGAGGCCAAAAACTAGTTCCTGGGAGGTAAGAAATTCTCAGTGATTGCCATGGTTTGTTACCCTCCGCAACTCAACCCTACCCTACATTCACATTTCTTAGTTTTTACTTTCTCTATAGGGAGGTGTTGATAACAGCGGTGCTGAAGAACACTGGCTTGGTGTCTGGGTGACAACCAGCTGCACAGCACCGAGGCCCTGGTTTCTTTGGGTTTAACGGGGGTGACGTGACACTGCCACCTTCAGGGTGCTTGTATGCCTGCGTGTGCAGAGAGCACTTCACACAGAACCCAGTAGATGCTGACCACGGAAATGGTAAGAGTTTGATTGTCAAAGGTGATTTTTCTTTTTTTGCAGGTAGCTAAACAGCTAAAAGAACAGCAAATGGTAATGAGGGGTCACAGAGATACCTCTATGGTCCATGAGCTTAATAGGTAAGGTCATGAGATCACCCCTTTGTCAGTGCCTGTGTATGTTTCCGTCTTTGATTTATCACTGAATGTCATCGCTCTGTTCTGATTCATATTGAAAGCATTTTTCTTGTACTCCACACAGCAGACCTGGTGTCCCCCAAAATGTAATTGTTCTGCACGTCAAAACTGACATGTAAATTATTAACTGCAGCCCTGTTCCCCTCACCGTTCTGTCCAGGGTTGGACTGTAGGTAGTTCTGTGCATGTGAAATCACCAGGGAACTTCTACAAAGGACTGGCATCCCACCCCTGGAATGGTGATCGGGCCTGGATGAGTTTCAAGCCTCAGGTTTTTGGTCTTTGGTAAAGCTTTGAGATGTAATTCACACACCATGCAGTGCACTCATTTGAAGTGTGTAGTTACTGGTTTTTAAAATATATTCAGAGCCACCAAATCCTTACGATCTGGTTTTAAAAACATTTTCATCAGGCCTGTGCTGTGGTGTAGCAGGATAAGCCACTGCCTACAATGCTGGCATCCCCTATGGGCGCCAGTACGTGTCCTGGCTGCTCCTCTTCTGATCCAGCTCCCTGCCTATGGCCTGGGAAAGCAGTGGAGGATGGCACAAGTGATTGGGCCCCTGAATCCACATAGGAGATCCAGAAGAAGCTCCTGGCTCCTGGCTTTGGCTTAGTCTAGCCCTGGTCATTGCTGCCATTTGGAGAGTAGACCAGCAGATGGGTGATCTCACTGTCTCTCCTTCTCTAATTCTGCCTTTCATATAAAATAAATAAATCTTTAAAACAAAAAAAATTTTCTTCATCACTCAGAAACGCCAGTGCAAGCCTAAGCTTTGCTGCCTAAGCTGCACGGCCACCGTGAGCTCTGTAGGCCTGCCCCTGCTGGGTGCTTCAGAGTCGTGCACATGGTCTTTTCTCTGGGTGGCTTCTTGCACTTTGCGTGCTTTCACGGGTCATCCATTTTGTAGTGGGTGTTAGTACTTCAGTCCTCTTTACTCATTCCCTTGTATGGGTTTGCCATGTCATTCATTCATTGATGGAAATTTTTGCTTCTGCTCCTTGGCTGTTATGAATAATGCTATTCCACCCATGTGTGGAGTACAGTTCTTGGGTCCTATCACGATGCTGTGTTTAGCATGTGGAGGAGCTGCTAAATACTTTCCCCTCTACATTCCCACCAGCAGTGCGCAAGGCTCCAGCGGCTGCCTGGCCTCACTGGTGCTACTTTTTGGTTTCAGTTCCAAGGGGTGTGAAGTGGTATCTGTGTGTTTTGTTTTGTTTTGTTTTGTTTTTAATTTATTTATTTGAAAGATTACACACACATACACACACACACACACACACAGAGGTCTTCCATCTGATGGTTCATTCCCCAGATGGCCGCAACGGCTGGAGCTGTGCTGATCCAAAGCCAGGAGCCAGGAGCTTCTTCCGGGTCTCCCATGTGGGTGCAGGGTCCCAAGCACCTGGGCCATCTTCTGCTTTGCATGGCCATAGCAGAGAGCTGGATTGGAAGTGGAGCAGCCAGGATTTGAACCAGTGCCCATATGGGATGCCGGCGCTGCAGGTGGTGGCTTTACCCACTATGCCACAGCGCTGGTGCCCGTTTGTGGTTTTTATTTGCCTTTCTGTGAAGACTATTGATGTTCAGCATCTTTTCATGTATATATTGGCCATATATATATATATATACACACACACTATATATGTACATATATATTTATTTTTTTTTAATTTGAAAGGCACAGAGGCAGAGAGAGAGATCTGCAGTCCACTGTTTTACTCCCCAAATGCCCACAATAGCCAGGGTGAGGCCAGGCTGAAGCCAGGAGCCAGGAGTGCCATCCAGGTCTCCCATGTGGGTGCCAGGGACCTATGCATTCAAGCCATTACCTGGTGCCTCTCGAGTGCACACGAGCAGGAAGCTGGATTGGAAGTGGAGGTCCACTCTGCTACGGGGTGTAATGCTAAGCACCCATTCCTTGGAAGTGGAGGTCATCCGCTGAGGGATGTGAGCATCCTGAACAGCGGCTTCCCTCTGCGGCTGAAACCGGTCCCCTTCCTCTTTTCCTGATAGCGTGCTCTGTCTGACACACAGCTTTTCATTTCGTTGAAGCCTAATTTCCCCTTTGGTTGCCTTGTGCTGCTTTTGGTGTTGGATTAAGCATTGCCAAAGACACGGTTACAAGTGTTTACTCCTGTTTTCTTCTGTGGGTTCTAGCTCTCATATTTAGTGTCTGCTTTGAGTTAACTTTTGTGTTTGATGTGAGATAGGGATCCAGGTACCTTCTGTTGCATGTGGGCATCCAGTTGGCCCAGCACCGTTTGTTGAGCCACTCCTGTGTGGTTTTATTTGAGCCTTGTATTTATTTAGAGCCTAGACCGCAGAGGGTAGCACAGCGAGCCTCCAGCTCCCGTAGTGCCTGTCATTCTCCCACTCCTGTTTCATCCACCATCTCCCTAGGCTTTTTTGAATGAAACTCCATATTTAACAGTTTTCCAGGTAATCTGGATGTGCAGCCAAGGTTGACTTACTGTTGAGGAGGATCATCAAAATCTTGTTAGCCTGTGTTTGTTAATACTTAGAAAGCATTTTGAAGTCTACTCTTCCTTCCGCAAGAGGGAACCATAGTTTACTCATTTAAAAATATTCTGCCTTAAGAATCATGCATTGCCTTTCTTGGCCATTTACTGGTTTCTCAAAATTGAGTCAAAATAATTGCCTTTTAACCTATTATGTCCCATCATTGTATATATAGGACACGTTAAACTTTAAATTGAGGGGCCAGTGTGGTGGCACAGCTGGGCTGGCATCTCATATTAGAGTGCCAGTCCCAGTCCTGCTGCTCTGCTTCTGATCCAGCTCCCTGCTAACATACCTGGGAAGGCAGCAGAAGATGGCCCGAGTACCTTGGGCCCTGGGAGACCAGAAGGCTTCAGCCTGACCTAGACGTGACTGTTGTGGTCATTCGGGAGGTAAACCAGTAGTTGGAAGATTTCTGTCGCTCTTTCAAAGAAAACCTTTAAATTTAGCAATCAACTTACCACTTACATTTTACTACTGTACAGTACAGTAAAATGTTGAAATATTTGCAGAATTGAAAACTTGGGACTTAGGTTAATGACGGGATTTTCATGAACATTGTCTTCTGTCATGTGTAGCCCCTTTCATGGCAGACTGTCCCACGTCACTAGTTCAGTTATGCCTTTTAGAGAGCCACTAACGGGAAAGCTTCGACCCCTCGCTGCTTCTGTGTGCTGGTTTCCATCCGCTGCTAACCAGAGGTGTCTGTCTTCCAGGTACATCCCCACGGCAGCCGCGTTCGGTGGTCTGTGCATCGGTGCCCTGTCGGTGTTAGCCGACTTCCTTGGGGCCATCGGATCGGGCACTGGAATTCTGCTTGCAGTCACTATTATTTATCAGTATTTTGAAATATTTGTTAAGGAACAGGCTGAAGTTGGTGGGATGGGTGCTTTGTTTTTTTAAGTGTTCCAAATATTTCTTTTTGTGTGTGTGAAAGGGAAAATATTTTGACACATTGTTTTTGTCAAAGAACGCCAGTCCCCCTTCTCTTCCTTCACGGTTTCTTGTTTTCAAGTGCTACCTGTCCCATTTCCAAAATGGGCACCGAGCTAAGCCTGTGTGCAGCGTTAGTACCAGCTGCCTTAAAACTGAAGTTTACATTCTCCATTAAGAAGTGTCCATCCAGTGTCGCCTGTGCTGCGGGAGAGCAGTGTGACTGCCTTGCTGTGTTCAGTCACCACAGGGAGGCGGTGATGTGGATTCCTTTTGCACACAACGTTCAGAACACTATCCCCCCACGCACACTTGTTTAAAAATGAATCTAGTTCAGATCGCCACTTTCCAATACTTTTGAGCTTATTTAATGAGTTCTGGAACACTTGTATCTAGTCTATATTTTAGATAATTACTTTTTATACTTTTTTAACTCATAGTATCCATGCTCCCGGCCCTCCCTCCCCAGACCCTCCCTCTTATTGGTCCCTTTCCAAAGCAGCCACGGGCAAAACTCAAGATGAGTCACTTCTGTCACTAGAGCCAGCTGCTTCTAGTCACTCTTCCCGCCCTTCTTCCCCCTTTCTTCCCGTGACAGCATACGCGGTGCTGTTGGACTGTATTGGCTATGCCTTCTAACTCCAACCAGTCACTTGAGAATGCCCTTTAAGACACTATGTCCCAATTCGGTTTTTTCTTTCTTTTTTTAAATCCCTGAGGCAAAGATTTAATTCTCAAGCAGTGTCTGTAGCTCAGTGGGGGTGAACAATAAGTAATTCATGCTAGGAATTTATGTATGTTGTTGTGTTTACAGCAGCAACATGAGTGTAAACAGTAGACAATAAACTTTTATTTAATAAAACTGTTTCGGCTGTGTTGGAAGAATAAAGAAATCTGATACTGTGTTTTCTGAGATTACTTGTATGGGTTCACTGTATTCATACAGAGCCCATGGTGATTTGCCTGTTCAAAGAGGCCAAATGTGATTACATACTGACGTTTAATCCTCAACTGTTCAGGGACACTGGCCAATTTAAAGGTGCTCATGTATGTGACTAGTATTTGGAAAAGGACAGGAAGACAGTGGTCTCAGAAGTTTCTCAGTCTCTGTTTGAAACTGCAAAGCTCTCTGTCAGTATTTCTTTTTTCAAAGTATGTGCTTTATTTTCCAGATCAAACTTAATTCTGAAAAGATATTTTCAGAAGTAGTTTTCCGTCATGGTTTGCTCTTTCTGTATGTGTAGCAAGTATGTCTTAAGCTTAGGGTTACCAAGCCAGGTAATTCCAGGGCCAAGACAGATGAGACAAAGGCAGGCAGAAGGGCAACAAGAGCCAGCATCTCCAAGGTGCCCAGGACCGCTGTCACCACAGGAATATGGGACCCAGTGTTGTCGCAATATGACATAAGAAACCTGGTGTTTTAAAATGTAGGCAGATAAACAGTGCTAGCCAATCAAAACATGCAGACTGCCAGTTCTCAGACACGTCGTCCCCACAGCATAGCCTGTGATGTTAACAGATACAGCAAGGGCTTTAGAGATACGGGCTAGGATTCAGCTGCCTCTTGAAGAAAATGGGGAGAGAACAGCAGACAGAATGGACAGGTAGGGGTTCAGATCTCATTCCCCCATCGTCATGAAGAGCTGGTCCTTCCCATCAGAAGTGGCTTGGGAAGAACGTGTGTGTGTGTGTGTGTGTGTGAAGAGTGGTCTGTGTTGGGGTCTGTGTGCCTTGTCTCTTCTTCATTTTTGTTTTTTCTTCTGGATTTTGAAAGGAGTAATGTGGCAAATTATAGGATGTGTCCTTGTGGGTTAAAGGAAAAGGATTAAGCTCTTTGGAGCATCACGATACCCATGATTAAAAATCAGGACTCTGGGGCTGGCGCTGTGGCATGGTGGATTAAAGCTGCCTCCTGCAGTGCCAGCATCCCATATGGGCGCTGGTTCGAGTCCTGGCTGCTCCACTTCCGATCCAGCTCTCTGCTATGGCCTAGGAAAGCAGTAGAAGATGGCTCAAGTACTTGGGCCCCTGCACCTGCATGGGAAGACCTGGAGGAAGCTCCTGGCTCCTGGCTTCAGATTGGTGAAGCTCCAGCCGTTGTGGCCAATTGGGGAGTGAACCAGCAGATGAAAGACCTCTCTCTCTCTCTCTCTTTCTCTGTAACTCTTTCAAATAAATAAAATAAATCTTAAAAAAAAAAAAATTGGCCGGCGCCGCGGCTCACTAGGCTAATCCTCCGCCTAGCGGCGCCAGGACACGGGGTGCCGGATTCTGTCCCAGTTGCCCCTCTTCCAGGCCAGCTCTCTGCTGTGACCAGGGAGTGCAGTGGAGGATGGCCCAGGTGCTTGGGCCCTGCACCCATGGGAGACCAGAAAAAGCACCTGGCTCCTGGCTCCTGCCATCGGATCAGCGCGGTGCGCCGGCCGCCGCGCACCGGCAGCGGCGGCCATTGGAGGGTGAACCAACGGCAAAAGGAAGACCTTTCTCTCTGTCTCTCTCACTGTCCACTCTGCCTGTCAAAAAAAAAAAAAAAAAAAAAAAAAAATCAGGACTCTAACAAATGAACAAGCCACTATTATAGCAGGTAGATGGATCTTAACTTCTACAACATTTAAGCAGAAAATAGACTTGATGTATAAACTTACATAGTTCCATAATTCTTTCCATGCTTGTTTAGGAAGTCTATCTCTTGGTAAGCTGAGACAGCAAACCTGGCAACATGAAGTATACTGCAGCATTTTGGCACTAGTACCCTGGTTTCACCTAGAGAACCACTTTTACATGGTCCGAGGGGCCTGGCTTAGCTCCAAGATGGAAACATGACTTAGTGCTGGTCAGGGAGAATCACCCTAAGACTTGCCTGGAAAGAGCTGACAGGAGTAACTAAGAAAATGGTCTACAAACACTCATCAAACTTTTGGACGATGGGCTTCAGGTATGACATGAGCTAGAAGAAATTCCTGTATTTTTTCCTTTGAAAAGTAGTTTGTATTGTGTTTCAAGTGCTGACCAACCCTTCTGAATACGTTCCTGGTTAAACATCAAGATAACAGTGCCTCAGACCACGTCAACTGTGGATCTGTTTTAGAAACGTCAAGTATTTTTTGAGGATAGGGGTCAGATGCTAACATATACCCTTGTGGGAGGGGCCCTGAGTTTCACCTAGCCTTGGTATGGGGAATGGAGTCAGCCAATGCCTGTGACCTAAGGGCTGGTTCAGCTTCAGTAGTTCGTGGGTGCTGGTTGTGAATATCCTTCTCTTGATTTTATATCCTCTGCTGCCTTGTGTGCTAACTCAAGTAGCCCGTCTCTCTTCTAAGACTTCATTTTAAACACAATACAGTCATAGTTATTTGCATACCAAGCACAGGGTTGACCGTGGGACTAGTTGGCCTAATTTGGAACTCAAGTCTGTTCTTTAGAAATATCCTTATACCCTGGATTAGAAAAGTAACTGGTGAGCTTTAAAAAAAAAAAAAAAAAAAAGAATAAACATCTCTGTGTGTGTGCTTGTTCATTCATATTAGCTGGAGTTTAACACATTTCAAGTAAGGCTATAGCCTACTTGTAATCACAGTACCGTATCACCACCATATGCATTCTGCTGCTTTTATTTTATGAAAAAACTAAGTTCAAATCTACAGTCAACTAAGTTGAATACAAAGTCTCAGTGAAGGCCTGGTGGTCTCGTTTACAAAGACATGGCCAGTGTCCTCTTTGGCCTTAAAATTTCAGGAAGGGCACTTCAAATGGCTTCGTGTTTGCGTGTTTCAGTGCCAGAGCATAGGAGTAGACCCTGGCATCCACTGTGAGATGTTCTTCGGCTATCAGAGCTATGGGAAGCAAAGAATACAACTTAGGTAACGCGGGCAATAGAAGGGGAACACCAGTTAGTCAAGTTACCGAGCAACCGCTCTATGCTACAGGCTGCTGCTACCGTTTTTTGCTTTCAAGGATGTACAGGATTACCTTCTCAGTGAGGGCCCGGGATACTGGGGTCAGGATTCTGTGCGTGAACACAGCAAAGCCACACGTTCACAGACCCAGATGTACTTCATTTGGGCTCAGGTGGGCTTGCAGACTCCGAGACATGCTGCTGACTGCACAGGGCTGCAGTGAGCGGGACTGGAAGTATCCTACCAAGACCATGGTCTCAGACTCTCCTTCCCGCACACTTCAATGAGAACTTGTGCTTCGCTCAGATGGGAGGCTATCAGACTGGGCAAATCTGCCCCTTGCTTTCCAAGCCCAGAGACACTGCGCTTGCAGGCGAGGCCAGACCTGTGCCCTACTCCCCTGTGTGTGACAGGTGCTCTTGGGAAGGGCTGAACACTACTCAGGCTAGCAACCTGACCGTGAGCGACTGGCCTGCCAGCTCCTCCGGTGTCACTGGGGAGGAAATGATTTGATGACTCGATTTTGGTCCTGTTGAAGCTAGGCAAGCCAGTCCCTTGATCTGCCCCCACCTTCCTCCCTTCTCTCGCTCTATTCCTCCTTCCCCCTCCACCCTGTCCCACCTCCCATCGCTTTTCTAACACCAGTCTGGAAGTTCAGTTAGGTAGAAGGGAGGGCATGTGTAGATAGGATACTCTCCTAAGGAACACACAGAGCAAAAACACATGGCATAGAACATGAAGCACTTGTGGGCCTCGTGCTTTGCCTACGTTATTGCGTTTAATTTTACTCCTGCTTCCTCAGAGGTGAGATGGAAGCTTAGAGAGGCTGGCTCATGACGAATCGAGGTGGGCTGGGCAGCCCGCCCTGGGGCCTGGCATTCTCTGGAAATGTGCCTTGTCAACGAGCACATCTCTCTGCCATGGTGGTTTCTAACGCTGGCCTTGACGTCTTCGGGTGGGTTTTACCTTAGGTGTAGTTTGCTACAAAGGTGAAGGCTGGAACGAGGGCCCTCTGAACAGGGGAAGCCACAGCGGCTTTGGAAAGCGTCACGTGACCCCTCAAACACACACATCGGAGATCCAACCTCTGCCTCCCAAGTGAAACTGAATGCCACCAGCATTCACTCCTGGAAAGAAGGGAGGGACTGTGCTCCTGAGGTTCAGGTCAAATAACGCTCCAGGTTCATTTGTGGAATAATTACTTTAAACCAGCAGAAACATGAAGTGATCGGTTTCCCGAAATACTTAAAACCATTAAAATATTCCGATTACGAGAAGCGCCTTGCTCCTTAGGAATGAGCAGCCGGCACAGGGCAGCTCTGTGGCAGGGCCCGTGCTGTATCTTCATCCACAGCGCCTCCTGCTGGAGCTGCATCAAAGGGCAGCTCTCCATATAGCCCTCTGTCTATAAAACTCCCATAGGACGGGCTGGCCAAGAGTTACACGACGTAACTATGACCAGTGATTCCACCAAGGGTCACACAGCTAGTTAGTGCGGGCCGTTATATCAGCCCATCACAGGTAGTATACTCTAGATGTCTCCAAGACTGGAAGAAATATTGTCGGATTCTCCTGCTCACACGCGCTGCAATGAACCATTCAGTATACTTGTATATTTGAGGAAAGGCTAACAAGACAGCCACTCCCACCTTTGCCCTCAAGGTTACGATGCACTGAAGTTCAGGATGGTTCTGGCTCCCGAGCGGGAATAGATTCTTGATTGTTCTGAAGGGGAAAAAAGGCCCCAGCTAAAGCTGCCCTGTGACACAGAATGTCTTGCTCATCCTTTCAAACCCGTCCCGGGAAGGAAAACTAGCCCTGGCCCACTGCAGTTTTACAGCAGTCTAGGTCCTGGGCTTCCCTGAGATACAGAGACAGAGAAATGCAGTTGGATGTAAGCCCCCAAGGTCCTGGGGATGGACGGGGGAAAACAGACCAAATCGGGGTAGCAATGTTCAGGATGCTTACCATCAAGTCTCTTGAGCAGGTCGTTCTTTGGTAAAGAAATGACTTCCACAAATTCTAAACAAACAAAGTTCCGGTGAAAATGAAGCTAAAGGCAAGAACCTACCCAAGCAACCCAAAGTGTCTGAAGCCACCAGGCCACACTAAGGCTCGCACGTGGTCAGGCCCTGCCAGTTGGGTCACGTACCTCCTTCTCCTGTAAACAAACACAGGGCAGTGTTTTAGCAAGGCCTGGAGTGGGAATTCAGCGGCAGTCTCCCAAGCAAGACAAAACAAAAAGGCTCCAAGGATTTAGCAGAAATTGGACTCTTTAATCTCATTTATATCATGATGAAGCAAAACCCAACAGCACAAAGCTATTACTGTTCCCCAGATGAAATGTGTAATAGCAAAATGTAAAGCATATTCATACCACACATATTTACAAATGTCTGTATCCAAACATGTGGTGAAATACAAATAACAAGTCACCATTTTCATCATTTAAAATTGCACTATTTATTTAAGAGGCAGAGAGAGAGCGAGCGAGCGAGAGTGAGCCATGTGAGTACCAGATCTCCCACTGGTCGGTCACATCACAAATGCCCGGAACGGCTAGGCCTGAACCGAAGCCGAAGCTGGGAGCTGGGCAGTCTATCGACGTTTCCCACATGGGTGGACTCCATTACTCGCGGCATCAGTGCCACCTCCCCGGATGCTGGAGTCAGCAGCTGGCAGTGGGTACTGAATACATGCACTCTAACATGGGATACAGACATTTTTTATTTTTTAAAACGTTTTATTCATATTTATTTGAAAAGCAGAGTGACAGAGATGTGTACATGCAAGGAGAGGAGAGGGGGAAGAGGAGAGAAAGAGATCTTCCATCCACTGGCTCACTGCCAGAATGCCTGGGGGTGGCAGGAACCATCACTGCCTCCCAGGCACATTGGCTGAGCTGGAAGCAGTGACAGGACTTGCCAGCAGGCACTCTGATACTGGATGCAGGCGTCCCAAGTGGTGGCTTAACCTGCTGCACCACAGTAGCAGCCCTGGGTGCCAGTGCCTTAACTGCTCAAACTCCATTTTAACCACAACTCAGTGGCACTAAATGACATTCACAGTGTTGTGCAATCAGCAGCACTCGCCATCTCTAACAGAAACTTGGTACCCACTGAACATAACTCCGGTCCCTGGAAGCCTCTATTCTACTGTCTGTCTGTGAACTGGCCTATTGTGAGGACTTCTCATAAGCAGACTCTCACAGCATTTGCTCTTTTGTGTCTGGCTTACTTCCCTTCGCACAGTGTTTGCAGAGTTCATCCATGTTGTAGCATGGATCAGTGTGTTTCATTATTTCATGGCTGAATAATGTTCCACTGTATGAACGCATCCCATTATGTTTATCCATTCATCTGCTGACAGATGCTTGGGCGGCTTCCACCTTGGGCTACTGTGAGTGATGCTGCTATGAACACGGGTATTTCAGTGTCTGAGTCCCTGCTTTCAATTCTTTTGGGTACATACGTGGAGTGAAAATGGTGGGTCATATAGTAATTCTGTATTTAACTTTGAGGAACTGCCAAGCTGTCCTCCAGTTTGTTGTATATACACATGCAGTACATTTCTGGTGTAGAAATTTGGCATTTTAAGACAGAGCAGCAATGAGATATTGCAACACAGATACAAATAACTCAAGAGGCTAAGAAATGTAAAAGTTCTCTACGTATGAGTCTGCTCATTCCCTGAGGTTGGGGGAGAGGTTATGAAAGTGATAGAGGCGTTATAGCTTTGGAAGCCAACCTCGCCAAGCAGCATTATAGAGCAAAGGACTTCCAGGTTCTCTCGATACGGAACTCAATCAGGAGCAGTTAATAAGCTGCTTTGCCTTCACAGCTGCCTATGTATATCACTTACAATAGCCACAAAAACAGGGTGGTTATGAAGTTTCCATTTGCTTTCTATTTAGACCTGCAGCTCTTATTATTAAGCAGAAATAACCTTCATGCAGAAATGGTGTGAAATTTTACCATTTATATAAAGATCAATGAGGCATAAGGATGACTGAAGTTGTAGAAGAGAAGTTAAAATACACAAGAGGAGAACAGACAAGAGTACTGACGAAATATTTATGAAAGACTAGGATTCTTTCACCAAATTAAAACTAACACTAAGGGCAGCATCTGGCCTAGTGCTCAAGACTCGTGTTACGATGTCTGCGTCACGTGTCAGAGTGCCTGGGTTTGACACCCAGCTCTGCTCCTCACTGCGCCTCCTGCTGATGCAGACGCTGGAAGGCAGCGGTCACGGCGCAAGCAGTGGGTTCCTGTCATCCATGTGGGAGACCTGCACTGAGTTCTGGGCTCCCGGCTTCGGCTCAGTTCAGCTCCAGCCATTGTGGGTATTTGCAGGGAGTGACGCAGTGGATAAGAACGCCTTCTGTCTCGCAGTTCTCAAGTGTTTGTGTAAAGATCCAACTAAGAAAATGCAACCACCTTAAACGTAGCCACCAAACACTTACCTGGCTTCGGCTTCGGTCTGACGTTCTCGGCATCATCTCCATTAATGGTTACTGTCACTATGTGGGTGGTGCAGTTGGACAAGCCTGGATCCATACATACAGCTGTGGAGAGAAGCGGCAGCTCACCTTAAACCACCCAGATGCCTCGGTCCCTCCTGTCATCTGTGTCACTGCTTAAATGCTTTAGGAAGACAGCGGAGCTCCTGACGCGCAGTTCCCAAGGAACGGATGCGGGAGGAGCAGGTCCCAGGGTCAGTGAGTAGGGGCTGTGGGACCACACAGCACGCACGAGTGGGAACTCGATACTCCTCTCTGCCCAGGGCTCCTGAGGCTGGCCTGCAAGTCTGAGGGGTGAGCTGGGACTGACCAGTCGTAAAATCCTTTCAACACGGCAAGAAAAAACATCTTCGAGGGAGGAGTGTGGCACGCGGACAAGGTATGGCTTAGGGTGTGGAGAACTCCGAAAGGCAACTTGGTTTCCTAACTCCACAACTTTGGGTCCTTCTTCCCCCAACTTGTTCTCATGGGAAGGGAAGACAGATTTAAGAGATGATGACCAACTCCAATTCCTGATCTTTTTGGGTGAATTAGAAAAATAAAAGCCATCTGAGATGTGACCACAGGGAATACCCAACAAATCAGCACCCAGAGGGATGAGTTCCGTGTTCAGTGTTGGTCCCCGAAGCGCACAGCTGGGAAGTGGCTGACAAACCTGGAGAGCACTCAGCAATGTCACCTTTGTAGCCCGTCTCCTCCTCCAGCTCCCGGAGCGCAGCTGCTTCTGGGCTTTCACCGTCGTCTATGAGACCTGCAGGTCCAAACCAGATGTGAGATGCCACAGGGGACCCCATCCGCCCTGAGCGTCTCCCTCTTCTAACACGGTGTGGCCAAGCTCCATCACAAGTGCGCTCACATATGAAAACCGACTGTGGTTTGGAACTTATATAGGGAGAAAAAGAGGTAAAAGACTAAAACTTGGGGCCAGTGCTGTGGTGTAATAGGTAAAGGCTCCGCCTGCAGCGCCGGCATACCATATGGGTGCCAGTTCATGTTCCGGCTGCTCCTCTTCCAATCCGGCTCTCTGCTATGGCCTGGGAAAGCAATGGAAGATGGCCCAAGTGCTTGGGCCCCTGCACCTGCGTGGGAGACCTGGAAGAAGCTCCTGGCTCTGGATCGGCACAGCTCCGGCCACTGCTGCATATTGGGGAGTGAGCCAGTGGCTGGAAGACCTCTCTTTATGTCTCCCTCCCTCTCTCTCTCTCTGTAACTCTGCCTCTCAAATCAATCAATCAATCTTACAAAAAAAAAAAAAAAAAAGGGTAAAACTCAGGGCAGGTTGAAGCACCTGTTCCTCTACGTATTTTTCTTCACTGTCTCAAGCTGGTTTTGTACAAAGTGGGCAAAATTTATGAAGTGGCCAACTGGCCTAGGTTTTCGAGCTGGCTGGGTGACTACAGCACAGGAAGCTGCTCAGAACTGTCTGCTGGCTTACACCCAGCGTGGTGACAGTTTTATCCATGCTGCCTTCTCCCCTCGAGGGAGAATATCGAGGCCTTGTGGTGGAATGCCGGGGAGGAGCCGAGGGAAGGCTACCAGGACCCTTGCGAGGAGTTCAAGTGGGAGGAGGGAAGGAGTGACTGATTTTTGCCCCCAAGAACGAATACAAAAGTGTATCAGGTACTTTAAATATTCTAACATTTCCTTAGGAAAATGGTAAGTGAGAAAGAAAACAGTTGCTAACTCTGTTCCTACTCATACCTCTAAGAACAAATAAATGAGATTTAATCTCTTCAGATGGGAATAATCCCATAGAGTCATAATAACAGGAAGCATTAAATTCTGGATGGCTCTAGTTACTGGGCAAATGAAAAACACTGTTCTAGCTGAAATGAAGACAACATCCTTGGTCTGCTTACATATGACCCGTTAAGGTACTTGTCCGTTCACGGATTTTGGAGTTACAGTCTAACATTACTGTCAACTTCTTGTCAAGGGAGGTTGGTTGAGACAGAAAAGAGAAGTTAATGTGGGGACAAGTAATTATTCAGGGGGTCTAGTGAGAGTGCCGTAGAGGGGGGATGGGCCATGGTTGGGAGGGGGGAGGGGAGCTGTTCCACTATGCCTGGCATTGCCTTCATGGGTTCACGGATCCCTGGAGTATGGCTTGTGCCTTGCAGAAGCCTCAAAATAGGAATGGTATGGCTGCACTTAGAACCACATGGATAGACAGAAAGGTGGTGGAGAGCCTAAGCACTTCCATTCTCGGGCTCTTCCGCAGGCTCAGGCCAGTCGTCCCAGGAGAAGCCATCTGGTGTCTGGTTTCTCACCTGCCGGGAACTCGAGACAGTAGCCTCCCATTGGCGGCCGGAACTGTTTCACCAGAACTATACACTCATAGTGAAGAGTTCTTTGCAGCACCGGGATGACCGCTACACCTGTCAGCAGGAAAGGAAACCAAGGAACATGTTTCACAAACTGTCACAATGCCAGCAACTGGTTTAGAACAATCTAACTAAAACCCTCAATCTTGGGAAACTCTGCATCCAAAATCTAACCTGTACTTGCTATTAGCAATAACAAGTTAAACTTAATCTACAACACTGGCAGTTAACTTTGCAAGCTATTCTCATTTTAAAATGTAAAGAAAAAAATAATCACACTTCTATGTCATCTGGATTTTCTTTTAGTTGTCACAATTTCATAAAAATCAAATCAAACACTTCTCACTAGGCCTAGGACACACAGTTTTCAGTCTACACTGATCTCTGCATGGAATAATTTCTCACCATGCAGCAGCTAGCTCGCTGGTGATGGTAAAGTGTTCTATGTGCTCTTAGATTTCCTTTCAGCAATAAATGGGTTCCATTCTTTGTGGCATATACTAACTAGACTGACTTCACTGTTTTAGGGTAAAAGACCTTTTTCTTCCCAGTTACTTGGCCTTAATCAAAACAAAACAAAAAACCCCCACTGGGTTCTGGAAGACACAAACCACCCAGGAGCAGTACTCAGCTCCCACTAAACCTTCCTCCAGCAGTTAAGAATGGCAGCTGCAGACGAGGCATTCGGTTCGCTTCCAGTAAAAACAGAGACCAACACCAAATGCAAAAAGAAAAGGGACAAACAAGAAGGACCTATGGCTCAACCTCCCCTGGACCAGCGCTGATTTTTCAGGACTGTTTCTGGGGTCTCTGCGGTCAAAGAGAGGGAAGGGAAAGTGAATTGAATAAATGGTCTTTTCCCCAATTCCACGTCCTCAACAAATGCTAAAGCACGTGGCCAATAACAGAAAGGTACGCCAAGTGATTTTCCCAACCGAAGGCCCTCACCTGGGTCCCCTGTACAGAGTACATGAACAGCAAGGATCTCCAGGAGTCCCAGCGTATCTAACAGTATGGGGCTGCACCCTGTATTCGTTCATGCTTGGCTTTAACTACTAGTACTTCTTCCCTCATACGCTTCTGAGCTTCGATAACAGAAGCCAGGAGTACTTATAAGGAAATCGTAATTGAGTTACACAGCACTGCAAACGCAAACAGATTTAAAGATAAAAGATAACTGGAGGTAGCCACATGAAATACCCCCCCACAATCACATGTGCTAGCTTCCTCTGCGAAGGCAGCTGTGGCTCGTACCATCGGCGGACTGTGCCTTCTTGGTTGTACGTTTCACTGTTTCCCAGGTTCTGTTGGGGCAGAGAAGAGAACGCTGGTTAGCGCTGAAGAAGACACTGTCCTTTGGCATCCATGTGCGACTGATGGACCAAACTCCACAAATGCGAGGCATGCAAATATGCTAACGATTCATGGCAAGAAGTTATCAATGACAAAGACCTATAGGAAACCAGTCAAATGGGCTTTTCCTACAGCCTCTGAAAGTTAAAAAGAAAGCTGCTGCCACCCGCCACCTCCCCTCGGGGTGCCATCTACGTAGGAAACCCGCTGGGCTTTGGTACCAATCTCGGTAAGTCATAAGTCAGTGCGTGAGCAGTGCAGCTGGTGCGTGCAGCTGTACAGGATATCAAGCAGGTGATGCAAATTAGGCCTCCAGGACAATTCCAGTCTTATCTCTAAGAACAAAAAGTACCATGCATGATGCGGAGTACCGAGATGGTTATTTATATAATTTAGATTTTTAAAGTCTATGACCTTAAAATTCAAGAATTAAGAAAAGTAGGACTTCCTCATTTATTAGTTGAAGCATTATTTAGAATTATCATTATTATTTTGAAGAATTATTTAATTAAGTGCTCTACTTTGTATGTGTGTGAGATCTTATCTAAGGTGGGGGGGGTCCCTAGGGGAAAAAGTGAGGCAAATAACAGCACATTGCAGCTCTCTTTTATGGCTTTATTCCTGGTTAGTGATTTGTTTCTGGCTGCACTTGCTACTTCAGTTTTTTTTTTTTTTTTTTTTGTCAATATCTGTGTTTTCCTACTTCCTCTCCTAGGAGCACTGGGCAGAGCTGTGCAGAAAATCCCGCCAGCGGCACAGTCACGCTGTTTAAAGGGGAAAGGGCCTCAGGAAGGGAAAGCACGTCTATCCCTTAAGTTAAAAGAACGGTGGTGAGAGGCAGGAGGAGAGAAGAGGACAACTTTAGACTCTCTTGTGAAGGGATCGAGATGCCTGGGTTGTTCCAAGGACTAGAATCAGAAAGCAGTCCCCATCTGGCCCCCGACACTACGAGTTATAAAATGTGCTCCTCTGAGGAGCCCTCTTCCCCCATCTGGTTGTGCCTAAGGTTTGGACCATGCTGCATGTATAGCAAGGCGAACAAAAACAAAATCAAAACCAAAAAACCCCACCTCTTCCAATCTTTAGTTTAAAAAAAGAAACAACAAAACACCAAACAAAAACTCTCTTCAAACTATAGATCTCACTGTATTGTCGCAGGACAAATACCTCAACGTGAACCTGTGAAAATCAGACAGACCAGTAGGACAACTCACAGCAGTCCACCATTCCTGTTAGTAGCCAGAAGCCAACCAATGCAAGTGTGATGAGCAAAGGGCACAGATCACAAGAGACAAAACACCTTTTGGCATAGCTGTCTGCTGCCTCTTAAGATTAGTCCTAAAGATTGAAGAAGACAGTGCTGGGAACAGCACTGACGGTCCCATCCCAAACACACTAGGAATCAGGGAAACAAAAAAAAAAAAAAAAAAAAAAAGAAAGAGTTGCATCAGTAGACAGGTAGAGGTTAAGATGAAGTAAATGAGTAGTAATGAACCATAAATTATGAGCACTAAGTTATAAATGCAGGTATAAGAAACACCGGAACAAGAATACCCTGTGAGAGCACCAGCGATCTTAAAGTGACTCAGAGATGTACATGGAATTGGGAGTCGGCAAAATCCTTACCTCCACCTGACTACCAGCTAAACCCAAAGCTACAACTGCCCGGAGACTGTTTTCTCGTTTGTAAAACACAGGAATGAGCGTGTCGTATCCAGTGCTTCCAGCTTGAGGATTCTGCTTCCAGCTAAATGACCCCATTCCTTAGTTGCCTGTGTTATGGGAGAGCCCCGTTTTGCCTCCTCCTCTCAAGTCCACCAAAGTGAGAAAGGAGAGGAACAGAGGATGGCCTCAGCACTATCTCCAGTGTCAATAAAAGGCCACACTATTACACTTCCAGGACTAATTCTTCATCCTCTTCTGTGAATGAGACAAGGGATTCTCTAGCTGCTCTTGTAGCCCTTGGATACATGCTTTTGTATCACAGAAAAAGGGAACATGTTTTATAAATTTATAAGTGATGGTCTACTGCAAAGGCAAGAGACCTGCATCGTTCAAAGCTTGACTGGTATGAAATACTGATGCTTTACCTAAGACCTCTTCGGATGCCAGGCTGAAGAGCTACCTATAGGAGTTAAACATGCTATAAATATGCTGTATAAATATGGTAGCTGGTAGAGATTTTTTTTTTATCTTTTTTATTTTGAAAAGCAGGGTCACTGGGGGTGGGGCAGGACATGGAGATGCCTGAGAATTGGCCAGGCCTGGGCCGGGCTGAAGCCTGGAACCAAGAACTTCATCTCATTTCCCATATGGGTAGCAAGGTCCCAAGTACTTGGGCTATCATCTGCTGCCCCAGGGTGTGCATGAGCAGAAGCTTGATCAGAAATGGAGATGGGACTTAGTCCCAGGCACTCCTACATGGGATGCAGGTGTCCCAAGCCAGTGGCTTAACTACTTGTTCAGACTAATTAGTGTAGAGAGCTAGCTATATTTTGTGTTATCAATTTTACAGAAAAAAGGGAACCAAACTCTTTCAGTATAAACTGTATTATAGGCTCTGAATATATGATATTTCAAAGTCTGTGGGAAAAATGGAATTAAAGGATTAATGTATTGTGGTGCATAAAATTTTGAAACCCATGCATAGTTTCTTCATAACATGCATTTTGCATGAGCTTTCTGAAATCCTGTATTTTTGCAAATATAAATACATGTGAACACACCGTGACCACATGTGAACACACCGTGACCCTTCAGGCAAGGGCCTTGCCACACTTCTGCATGGATTCGGCTCCTAACTCCTACTTATTTCATATTTAGATCTCCATACCAAATATACCTGATGTTTAAATAAGAGTTACTAGCCTTCCACTGTGTTGATAGATCATGATGTGCTCAGCTTTCTTACTTTGGGGTTTTAATTTAACAGCCTAAGGACATTCTAACATTTGTATGTTTCCTACAGCTTTCCAACACTGGGCCTTAAGGTTTTTTTATTTGTTTAGTAAATCACAAGTGGTTTAAACCACTGGCCAAGTCCATGTATTTTCTTTCTTCTTTTTTTAAAGGTTTATTTCATTTATTTGAAAGTCAGAGTTACAGAGAGAGGCAGAGAGAGAGAGAGAGAGAGGTCCTCCATCTGCTGGTCCACTCCCCAGATGGCTGCAATGGCCAGAGCTGAGCTGACCTGAAGCCAGGAGCCAGGAGCTTCCTCCAGGTCTCCCACGTGGGTGCAGTGGCCCAAGCACTTGGGCCATCTTCTACTGCTTTCCCAGGCCATAGCAGAGAGCTGGACTGGAAGTGGAGCAGGTGGGACCAGAACTGGCGCCCATATGGGATGCTGGCGCTTCAGGCGAGGGTTTAACCTACTTCGCCACAGCACTGGCCCCAAGTCCATGTATTTTCAACTTGATGACAGATTGGCCGGCGCTGCGGCTCACTAGGCTAATCCTCCGCACAGATCTGTTTCCACACAAAGGAAGCTAATATACTTCTAATGCACACTCTAATCTGACCACTTAGCACCTGCAGCCTTCATATTAATGTTTACATAACGTAATCTGGACAACCTTTTCATTTTCTCTTTATATTTATTTATATATATCATATATATTATTTATATATATTTATTTATTTAATTAAGTAAATACTTTATCCATTTTAATATTTTTTTCCTGATAGCTTATTTGCAAGCCAGAGAGAGAGAGAGAGAGAGAGAGAGGAGAGACAGAGAAAGGGAGGGGGTATGGAAGGACGGTGAGTGCTTCCATCCTCTGGTTCACATCCAAGATGCTTGTGATAGCTGTGAGTGGGCTGTACCAAAGCCAGGAGCCAGGAGCCAGGAGCCAGGAGCTCAGTCTGGGTCTCTCATGTGGGTAGCAGGAACCCAGTTACTTGAGCCAGCACCGCTGCCACCCATGTTTTGCACCAGCTGGAAGTTGGAGTCAGGAGCTGGGGCCGGGTACTGAACTTGATTACTGCTAGGTCATATGACTGCCCCCTGATGGTCTATAGTATCAAGATTACTAAAGGGCTGATGCCGTGGCTCACTTGGCTAATTCTCTGCCTGCGGCGCCAGCACCCTGGGTTCTCGTCCCAGTCGGGGCGCCGGATTTTGTCCCGGTTGCTCCTCTTCCAGTCCAGCTCTCTGCTGTGGCCCGGGAGTGCAGTGGAGGATGGCCCAAGTGCTTGGGCCCTGCACCCTCATGGGAGACCAGGAGGAAGCACCTGGCTCCTGGCTTCAGATCGGTGCGGTGCACTGGCCATAGCGGCCATTTAGGGAGTGAACCAACAGAAGGAAGACCTTTCTCTCTCTCTCTCTCTCTCTCTCACTGTCTAACTCTGCCTGTAAAAAAAAAAAAAAAAAAAAAAAAAAAAATTTCAGAAAACAGAAGAAAATGAGTCACTCACACAGATGCCTTTTTGCCTTTCTAGTCTTTTTTTTTTTTTTAATTAATGATTTATTTATTTATTTGAAAGGCAGAGTTAGAGAGAGAAAAGGAGAGACAGAGAGATACTCTATCTGCTGGTTCCCTCTGCAAATGTTGCAATGACCAGGGCTGGGCCAGGCTGAAGCCAGGAGCCTGGAATACCATCAGGGTTTCCCACATGGGTTCAGGGGCCCAAGCACTAGGACCATCTTCTACTGCTTTCCCAGGTAATTAGCAGGGAGCTAGATCAGAAGTGGAGAAGTTGGGATTTGTAGGTGGTAGCCTAACCCACTGCGCCACAAAGCTGTTCCCTCTAGCCTTTATTTTCTTTTTTTCTCTCCTCTCCCTTCCTCTCCTCTCCCTTCCTCTCCTCTCCCCTCCCCTCCCCTCCCCTCCCCTCCCCTCCCCTCCCCTCCCCTCCCCTCCTCTCCTCTCCTCTCCTCTCCTCTCCTCTCCTCTCCTCTCAGCAGTGGAGAAGTTGGGATTTGTAGGTGCTAGCCTAACCTACTGTGCCACAAAGCTGTTCCCTCTAGCCTTTACTTTCTTCCTCTCCTCTCCTCTCCTCTCCTCTCCTCTCCTCTCCTCTCCTCTCCTCTCCTCTCCTCTCCTCTCTTCTCTTTTCTCGATTTCTTTGTTTCTTTATTTGAAAGGCAGAGTTACAGAGAGGCAGAGGCAGAGAGAGAGAGAGAGAGCAAGAGGTCTTCCATCTGCTGCTTCACTCCCCAAGTGGCCGCAACGGCTGGAGCTGTGCCAATCTAAAGCCAGGAGCCAGGATCTTCTTCTGGGTCTCCCACGTGGGTGTAGGAGCCCAAGGACCTGGGCCATCTTCCATTGCTCTCCCAGGCCAAAGCAGAGAGCTGGATGGGAGAGGAGCAGCCGGGACTTGAACCAGCGCCCATAAGGGATGCCGGTACTGCAGGCTGCGACTTTACCCACTATGCCACAGCACCAGCCCCTCTAGCCTTTTTTTATACATTACTTTACAGAGATTACAAAGCATTTATAAAAATTTGTATTGTCAAGTTTTATTTATTTTTATTTACTTATTATTTTCACATATTGCCAAGTTGTCTTCATAATTTGCTTTTTAGATGGCAGCATAGATTTTATCAAATAAACTAGCTATAAAAATTTCCTTATTTAAAAAAAGTTCAAGTTGCTTTCAATTTTTTTGTTTTTTAAAATTTGATGAACGATTTTCATGTATAAACTTGATTCCAAATAATTTTCTTGGCACATCTGCAGACATAGTATTATTAGGTCAACTCATTTAGTATCTCTATGCCTACTGACATGTATTATGAAAAATGCTTTACAAAATGTCTTTTTTTTCCAATTTACATTTCTGAGTAAATCGCTAGTTCTTCTAATTTAAAGATTAATGATTTGTTTTACTAGAAGGAAGCAGCATGTACTGTGAATTATGCTGACACCTTATCACCTAAAATTTGGATTGGCTCAAAAGTTTTGAGTTTGGGGCTGGCACTGTGGCATAGCAGGTAAAGCCGCTGCCTGTGGTGCCAGCATCCTATATAGGTGCCAGCTTGAGTCCCAGCTGCTCCACTTCTGATCTGGCTCTGTGCTCTGGGAAAGCAGTAGAAGATGGCCCAAGTCCTTGGGCCCCTGCACCCGCGTGGGAGACCCAGAAGAAGCTCCTGGCTCCTGGCTTCAGATGGGCACAGCTCCAGCCGTTGCAGCCAATTGTGGAGTGAACCAGAGGATGGAAGACCTCTCTCTCTCTCTTTCTCTCTCTGCCTCTCCTTCTCTCTGTGTTAACTCTGACTTTCAAATAAATAAATTAGTCTTTTAAAAAAAAGTTCTGGGTTCACATTAGTCTACTTAGGGACAATGGTGTCAAAATAATACCTCATTATTTACTGTTACAAATTTAGGCCGGCGCCGCGGCTCACTAGGCTAATCCTCCGCCTAGCGGCGCCGGCACACCGGGTTCTAGTCCCGGTCGGGGCGCCGGATTCTGTCCCGGTTGCCCCTCTTCCAGGCCAGCCCTCTGCTGTGGCCAGGGAGTGCAGTGGAGGATGGCCCAGGTGCTTGGGCCCTGCACCCCATGGGAGACCAGGAAAAGCACCTGGCTCCTGGCTCCTGCCATCGGATCAGCGCGGTGCGCCGGCCGCGGGGGCCATTGGAGGGTGAACCAACGGCAAAAGGAAGACCTTTCTCTCTGTCTCTCTCTCTCACTGTCCACTCTGCCTGTCAAAACAAAAACAAAAAACAAACAAACAAACAAAAAAATTTATAACCCACATTTTATTCACAGATTATAAATTATTCAAATGTCCTAGCAATAGAAAAACAGCTAGGTTCCAGCGCTATAGCACAGCAGGTTATGTTGCCAGCTGCAGCGCCAGCATCCCATAGGGGCGCCAGTTTGAATTCTGACTGCTCTACTTCCAATCCAGCTCCCTGCTAATGTGCCTGGGAAAGCAACAGAGCATGGTCCAAGTGCTTGGGCCCCTGAATCCACGTGGAAGACCCGATGAAGCTCCTGGCTCTTGGCTTTGGCCTGGCCCAGCCCTGGCCATTTCAGCCATTTGAGGACTGAACCAGCAGATAAAAGACCAGACCTCTCTCTCTCTGTCTCTCCCTCTCTCTCTGTAACTCTGCCTTTCAAATAAAATAAAATAAATCTTAAAAAGAAAAGAAAAGAAAGATAAACAGCTGAAGTAGATCTCTTATTTAAAACAGTTAATGAGGAAAACAACAAAATATATCCAGACACTCAGATGAAACCCTGAGAACCCAAATACTGAATGTTTTACAAGGAAAAAAAAAGTTTACCGAGTTTTACCAGTAGGATCCAGGTAAGTTGTTTTTTCAAGCTTGACCCATTTTCCTTCTGAAATTAACTAAAAGGAGATCACATAGTAAGTTGGGAAACTTTCAAACCAAGTTGATTTTTATCTACAATTATTTTTTTTTTTCAGATTTTCTCTATGTGGCCCCTTCCCCTAATAATTACGTTTTTCTCCCAAGTAACTATGGGCACATTTTCAGGTTCACAGCAAGTGTTCAATGTTGTTTTTCTGAAAGGTAGATCTGCTATTTTGAAGTCCTGAGGTAGTAAGGAAAGGGGAAAAGAAATGACCACTTACAAAATCTCCTGGGAGAGGGCGGAGGGGGTCAGTGTGTGGGTGTGCAGGGGTGAGGGCTCTTTGGGGCGCTCCTAATGGTGCGTCCCGACCTGGGTGCCAGCCTCGCGAGTGTGTCTAGTGGTATTCCCTATCAATGATCACACAGGAGACACACTGTGGGAAAAAGCCAGTCAGTGACTCAGCATCCCACCATGACTCGAGTGCTTCCCAGGGTTGTTGGGCCTGGACCATGGGGAGCTGTGAGCACGAGGACGAACTCGCTTAAGGCACTACACTGAACGGACAGGCAAGCTTCACTGTGTACATACAGCAGTCGCCTTTCTCTTACTCTCCTATCTCCAACATTCTGCCAGCAGCAACCCAATAATTAGCAGCAGATCTGCTCACAGACAACATGCAAAGACCCTAAATCAAAAAGATGCCCAGAAAGGTGTCGAGATCAGAGTTGAAGAATTTAAAATTGAGCCACTGCAATCAATGGTTCTTTCAAGAAGAAAACTTTTTAAAAGCTGACGTGAATGATGTGTAAGATTTTACAGTAGTTCTAGAACTTGCTGGAATTTAGACTGTAATTAACAATTCAGGTTTTACTGTTCTTATACATGTTGGGACCATACTGGCTCAGATATGATAATGAAATTGGAAACGTCTAAGTCTTAAAACCCACATGTTATTTATTCTTCTATCTAGGAAAACTTTTAATAAGAATTAACAATTCTTCTATCAAGAGCCAACACGTACGTACAGTCCTGATTTCAGTAATGCATATAACTAGGGATATACTCCTGCTCCCATGTAAGAGCAAAAAGGGTATGAGCCCTTAAGAGGAGTAGGAGAAATGTTTAAAAACCATCCAGAATGAGAAACACTCATTTGAAACAACAAACTGCTTGGGCATTTCTTTTAAACTCAGATTTATGTGGGAGACGGGAAAGGAAGGTGAAAAAATAAGTTATACCTCCTCTGAAATAATACACTGTTTGACATTCTGAGTAGAATCTGTTGCTTCTTGATTTTCCATGTCCAAACTGCCCGGTCTTTATAGGCCTCAGGCAAGCTGTTCACGCTGTAAGACAATGAGAGCTGTTAAACTTTTCTTTTCTTTCTTTCTTTTTTTTTTTTTTTTAAGATTCATTTATTTATTTGAAAGTCGGAGCTACACAGAGAGAGAAGGAGAGGCAGAGAGAGAGAGAGACAGAGAAAGAGAGGTCTTCCATTCATTGGTTCACTCCCCAATTGGCCGCAACAGCCAGAGCTGTACTTATCCGAAGCCAGGAGCCAGGAACTTCTTCTGGGTCTCCCATGTGGGTGCAGGGGCCCAAGGATTTGGGCCATCTTCTACTGTTTTCCCAGGCCATAGCAGAGAGCTGGATCAGAAGTGGAGCAGCTGGGTCTTGAACTGGTGCCCACATGGGATGGCAGCACTGCAAGCGGCAGCCTTACCTGCTATGTCACAGTGCCTGCCCCTATAGTATTTTTCGAAATCACACGTGTGTCCATATGCTATTGGTAAAAGTACTTTAAGTGGGGGCTGGTGCTGTGGCGTAGTAGGTTAAGTTGCTACCTGCATCACTGGCATCTCTTCTGGTTCATGTCCTGTCTGCTCCCCTTCCAATCCAGCTCCCTGCTAATGGCTTAGAAAAAGCAGCAGAAGCTGGCCCAAGTGTTGGGGCCCCTGCCACCAATGTGGGAGCCAGAGGGAAGAAGTTCCTGGCTCCTGGCTTTTGGCCTGGCCCAGCCCTGGCCATTGTGGCCATATAGGGAGTAAACCATATATGGAAGAACACACACACACACTCTCTCTCTCAACTCTTTCAAAATAAATAAATCTTTTTTTTTTTTAAAAAAAGTACTCAAATGGCAAAAAAAAAATTCATATATCATCAAAAATTTCTTCGATGTATTTGGGGGAACTTCCCCAGATGGAAAAGTAAAAACATGGACCTTTGAAACACTGGGAAAAGAACTTATTCAATCCAACAAGTTTGTTTGTTGCATGTATAGGCCCTTAGATACATCCTTCATCAGCTATGTTTAAAAAATAATTATTCACTTGGAGCTGACATTGTGGTACAGCCGGTAAAGCCACCGCCTTTGATGCCAGCATCCCATATGAGCATTGGTTTAAGTCCTGGCTGCTCTGTTTCCTATCCAGCTCCCTGCTAATGTGCCTGGGAAAGCAGCGGAAGATGGCCCCAGTGCTTGGGTCTCTGCCAACCACACGGGAGATCCAGATGGAGCCCCAGGATCCTGGCTTTGGTCTGGGCAAGCTCCAGCCCTTACAGCCATTTGGGGGAGTAAACCAGCAGATAAAAGAACTCTGTCTCTTCCCTCTCTCTTTCAAATGAAAAAAAAAATTATTTATTGATTTCAAAGGCAAAGTGACAGAGAAAGCTTCTATCCACTGGTTCACTTCCCAAATGGCTTCAACAGTCATATCTGAGCCAGGCCAAAGCCAGGAGCCAGAACTCCATCCTGATCTCCCACACATGTGGCAGTGGCCCAAACACTTGTGCCATCATCCACTACTTTCCCAGGCACATTAGCAGGGAGCTGGATAAGAAGCTGGATAAGAAGCCTCAAGGCTGGCGCCGTGGCTCAATAGGCTAATCCTCCGCCTGTGGCGCCGGCACACCGGGTTCCAGTCCCGGTCGGGGTGCTGGATTCTGTCCTGGTTGCCCCTCTTCCAGGCCAGCTCTCTGCTGTGGCCAGGGAGTGCAGTGGAGGATGGCCCAAGTGCTTGGGCCCCGCACCCCATGGGAGACCAGGAGAAGCACCTGGCTCCTGCCATCGGATCAGTGCAGTGCGCCGGCCGCAGTGCGCCGGCTGCGGCGGCCATTGGAGGGTGAACCAACGGCAAAGGAAGACCTTTCTCTCTGTCTCTCTCTCTCACTGTCCACTCTGCCTGTCAGAGAAAAAAAAAAAAAAAAAAAAAAAGAAGCTGGTACTTGAACCAATGCTCCAATACAGGATGTCAGCATTGCAGGATGTCGGCATTGCAAGGTGCAGCTTAACCTCACTGCGCCACAAAATCAGACCCCTTCATCAGAGTTTTTGACTCCAAATCTCAGTGTCTCCTTGGGGGTGCAGTAGAAAGACTATACCACTTTCCAAGCCTACCCCTCAACAACTATCTGCTACCAACATTTTACAGCCAAGGTTTTTACATAGCTGTTGGTGCTCACTATTCTACCTCCAATTTAAGCCCCGCTCACTCTTTTAATGCAGGGGTGGGGAACGTCTGGCCTGTGGGTCAAATAAGCACTGTGCAATCATTTGGCCTGCAAGGTGGGACTCACAATAAATCTATAGCAGGCTAATTTTTAAGCTGATGATTTTGTGTGGCCAGCAAGTGATGTATAAATATTCAAATGGCCCTTGGCAGAAAAAAAAGCAAAGGTTTCCCCACCCCCACAAAAGTCATGGTACATGGACTTTACTACTTTGCTCATTTGAAGGCAAAGTTCATTGGCATGAAATACATTCGTAGTATCGTGTCCCATTTAAGTTTCAGCCTATATCAAAGTCACAGCTGCAGACAGCTAGTGCCTCAAGGTCCTTATGAAGAGGGCAGGCCCTATCCCATTTGATGCACCGGGGCTTTCTCTTTCATTGTTCATTCCCTTATTTTTTGGACACTACCTATCGCCTAGCCTCACAGGTGACTAATAATCTGGCTGCATACAGAATCCTAGGCTGGAAACAACTTCCTGTCAGAAAGTCAGAGGCATTGCTTCTGGTTTGGCTGTTGAAAAGCTTCTGGTTCTGAAGCCTTTTGCATGTGACTTGTTTTCTTTTTCTTTTTCTTTTTTCTTTTTCTTTTCTTTTTTTTTTTTTTGACAGGCAGAGTGGACAGTGAGAGAGAGACAGAGAGAAAGGTCTTCCTTTTGCTGTTGGTTCACCCTCCAATGGCCGCCACGGCTGGCACGCTGCAGCTGGCGAACTGCGCCGATCCGAAGGCAGGAGCCAGGTGCTTTTCCTGGTCTCCCATGGGGTGCAGGGGCCCAAGCACTTGGGCCATCCTCCACTGCACTCCCTGGCCACAGCAGAGAGCTGGCCTGGAAGAGGGGCAACCGGGACAGAATCCGGCACCCCGACCGGGACTAGAACCCGGCGTGCCAGCGTTGCTAGGTGGAGGATTAGCCTATTGAGCCACGGCGCCAGCCGACTTGTTTTCTTGTACTAGTGAGCAGCATGTAGTTGAGTCAGGTCTTCATGTTGATGTTACGCTAGTAAGCACAATACAGTCTGGAAGGGTCACACTGTACTTCTTTGTGGGAACTTTTCTTGAATTACTTCACTGATAATTTTTCCCCTTCCAATTTTCTCCTCCTTTTTTTTTTTTTCAAGTACTGTTTTGTTTTTTTTTAAAGCTGTTGGACTATCTGAAAGGACCCTGTGTCTAATTATTTTCATTCCTGTTTTCTATTTCCTTGTTGTTTTATCTACAGTTCTCAATGGCTATTCTAATCATCCACTACTCTTCAATTCCATAGTTCCCTAACCTACCCTACTGCCTAACTCTATCTTCAGAGAAAATACATACCATCAAGCATCAACTCTCTTACCCACTGTCTTAGAGGAGAAAGGGTCTTTGCCCTTTGTTTCTTTTAGGACCCAAAATGCTAATTATATCACTCATCAAAATCTTCCACTTTTACCCCAGATCCCTCTCCTAAAATAGATCATGAACAGAACTACCAGTTAATATTCATAAATCATCTTTTCTAGACAAATACCTGATTGAGTATCTTAGGAAATCTGGCTAAAATGCCTGTAGTGGGCCCATTAAAATAAGAGAAGGTGCAAGAATGCAACAGGGGGCAGAACAGACACAGATCTCTCTGTGGCAGAAAGGGAGGAAAGGAGACAGAGTGAAGAGCAATCCATAACATTTACGTCAAGTCAGGAATGGGTGCTTGGCCTCGCAGTTAGGAAGCCTGCAGCCCACTTCTGGCTCCCCATTGCAGCTTCCTGCCCTTGCAAATCTTAGGAGGCAGCAGTTGACATCACAAGTGAGTGGGTCCCTGCCTTCCACGTGGGAGACCTGGACTGGATGCCTGGCTCCTGGCTTCCGGCCCAGCCCAGCACTAGCCTCTGTTGGCAACTGAGGAGTACATCAAAGATTGGGAGTGCTTTCCCTCTCTGTCTCTACTTCTCAAAAAAAAATTTTTTTATATCAGCTGACTTGGAAGTTTCATGAAGAAAGATTAAGAAGGATAAGAAGAGTGTGAAAGATCTGTGTGTGCACATGGAGGGTTACGGGTAAGAGTAATCACATAAGACCTCTTAATTTGGCGGCATCTGAACAAGTATTCAAAAGTAATAAGGAAGTAAGTTACACTCTTTTTTTTTTAATTTTTATTTGACATGTAAAGTTATAGACAGTGAGAGAGAGACGGAGAGAAAGGTCTTCCTTCTGTTGGTTCACTCCCCTAATGGCCGCTACAGCCGGCGTTGTGCAGAACCGAAGCCAGGAGCCAGGTGCCTCCTTCTGGTCTCCCATGCAGGTGCAGGGCCCAAGGACCTGGGCCATCCTCCACTGCCTTCCCAGGCCACAGCAGAGAGCTGGACTGGAAGAGGAGCAACCAGGACTAGAACCCGGGGTGCCGGCAGAGGATTAGCCAAGTGAGCCACGGCACCAGCCAAGTTACATTGTTAAACATTTCGAGATGGGGTGACTATCTGGCCTATAAGTTGGGATGCTGGTGGGATGTGTATCCCACATTGGAATAACTGGGTTTGATTTCTGGTTCTGCTCCTGATTCCATCTGCCCATTGATGGGGACTCTGAGAGGCAGTGATTACTCCAGTAACTGGGTTCCTGCCACCAGTGTGGGAAACCTGGACTGAGTTCCTATTGCTGGCTTCCACCTTGCCCCAGCCCCAGGCACTGCAGGCACTTGGAGAGTAGATCAGTGATGGGGGTTCCTTCACTCATGGTAGCTCAAGGAAGTAAATTGGAATTTTAAGAAGTTTACCAGGGGGTCGGTGTTGTAGTGTAACAGGTTACACCGCCACCTGCAGTGCTGGCATCCTGTATGGGCACCAGTTCAAGTCCTGGCTGCTCCACTTCTGATCTAGCTCCCTGCTAATGTGTCTGGGAAGCAGCAGAGGATGGTCCAAGTCCTTGGGCCCCTACACCTACATTGGAGACCTGGATGAAGCTCCTGGGTCCTGGCTTCAGCCTGGTCCAGCCCTAGCCATTGTGGCCATTTGGGGAGTAAACCAACAGATAGATCAATCTCTCTCTCTTTCTCTCTCCCTCCCTCTCTCTCTCTCTCCCTCTCTCTCTCTGTTTCTTCCAAATGAATAAAATAAATCTTTTAAAAAAAGAAAAGTTTACCAGAAAAAAACAGCATACATTTAGAGACAGCAGGTTGAAACCTATATCCTCAATAAGAGATCAGGCAGTTATTCCTTTGAAAGTATTCCTAGATGATAAATGATCAGGTTAACTTTTTTATTTTCAAAGAATTATTTTATTTATTTGAAAGACAGAGTTACAGAGAGAAGTAGAGCCAGGAGAAGAGAGAAAGAGAGAGAGAGAGAGAGACAGACAGACAGACATCTTCCATTCCGCTGGTTCACTCCCCAAATGACCGCAACAGCCAGAGCCAAGCTTCTCCGAAGCCAGGAGCCAGGAGCTTCTTCCGTGTCTCCCACATGGGTGCACAGGCCCAAGGAGTTGGGCCAACTTCTACTGCTTTCCTGGGCCATAGCAGAGAGCTGGATTGGAAGAGGAGCAGCCGAGACTCGAACTGGTGCCCATATGGAATGCTGGTGCTGCAAGCTGGGGCTTTAACCTGCTGTACCACCGTGCCAGCCCCTCAGGTAAGCTTTTAACTGGCATTGGTTGAAACAAATAGCTTACATTATTATATGCAATCAAAGTGTTTCCTGACCCAGAGGAAAACTAATCAAAGGCAGAAAACCAGTGCTCAGCTACCTGTCTCTACGTGTACGCTCTACATCCACATAAAAGAACAGAACAGAACTTAGATTTTTATCTTCTATCCATTCCCTTCTATTAATAACACACACATCAGAGAAAGAAAACATCTGATGCAAAGATAACTTTTGATTCTAACACGCAAGAGAAAACTTGCAAGCTAGCAAGCTTGCCTATTTGGTGCACAAAATCATGTCTAGAATGGTATAATATACTTGGATTAAATTTCTACCTCCTGTTTAAAAGCGACCCTCTAACACGAAGAAACTTTTCTGTGAATACACAAACTTCTAAAAATACAAGGAAGTGCAGTCCTCAAAAGGAGTGCCAAGGGGGCTGGAGCTGTGACACAGAGGGTAAAGCTGCTGCCTGTGGTGCCAGGATCCCATATGGGTGCTGGTTCAAGACCTGGCTGCTCCACTTCCGGTCCAGCTCTCTGCTATGGCCTGGGAAAGCTGAAGATGGCCCAAATGTTTGGACCCCTGCACCTGTGTGGGAGGCCCAGAGGAAGGTCCTGTCTCCCGGCTTTGGATGGGCTCAGCTCTGTCTGTTGTAGCTGTCTGGAGAGTGAACCCTCGGACGGAGGACCTCTCTCTCTCTCTGCCTCTGCCTCCTTTAACTCTGCCTTTCAAATAAATAAATAAATATCTTAAAAAAAAAAACTACCAAAAGATATGCAAGAACCAGATGCCCTCTAACTTCCTCTATGAAAAACATACTTACGCTAGATTCCCAGAAACTCCAAGCAAAATGGTCCGAAAGATGAAAGAATACTATTTTGAATGATAGTTCCTCATCTGCTACTCTTCACTTAGCCAAGTTAGTCAAAAGGTCTACCGAGTGAGGAGCAGGTGCTTAGCCCAGGTTAAGACCCTGTGTCCCATATGGATTCCAGGCTCTGGCTCCTGACTCCAGCTTCCAGGCAGTGCAGAGCCTGGGAGACAGCGGTGAGGGTTCAAGTAACTGGGTTTCAGCCAGCCATGTGGGACACCTGGATTGCATTCCTGGTTCTCCTGTGACTCCTGGCTCAGACCCATCTGAGGAGTGAACCTGTGCTGTGTCACCATCTCTTAGTCTCTACACTGCAACTCTCAAACAAGGAAAAAAAAAAAAAGTCTGAAGATTGATCTACACAGCAATCATCAGTCAGCTTATTAAGCTCTAACACAGGTTTTTTTTAAAAGACTGTATTTAGGCTACAATGTTAGTGAGTTAGGAGTAAAAAACCAAGTTAGACATAAATTACTAGGAAATAATAAATAAATAAAGAGGACTAGGGCTTCCTTAGGGGTAATACTTGGACCGGAACCAGTCCCACGGGGAAGCAGGATTCTGTGGCAATCTACAGAGTATAAAGAATAATAATAATAGCCGGCGCCGTGGCTCATTAGGCTAATCCTCCGCCTTGCGGCACCGGCACACTGGGTTCTAGTCCCGGTCGGGGCGCCGGATTCTGTCCCGGTTGCCCCTCTTCCAGGCCAGCTCTCTGCTGTGGCCAGGGAGTGCAGTGGAGGATGGCCCAAGTGCTTGGGCCCCGCACCCCATGGGAGACCAGGAGAAGCACCTGGCTCCTGCCATCGGATCAGCGCGGTACGCCGGCCGCAACGCACTGGCCGTGGCGGCCATTGGAGGGTGAACCAATGGCAAAGGAAGACCTTTCTCTCTATCTCTCTCTCTCACTGTCCACTCTGCCTGTCAAAAAAAAAAAAAAAATAATAATAATAATAATAATAAAAGTGACTAACAAGTGATTTCAGAAGTATACTCTTTGGTACAAGATCCCTGAAATTTTTCAGATGGACTATAAAAGTGCCTCAGAAAATAGCACTGAAACAGAAGGTTTTTGTTGTTGTTGTTTGTTTTTGCACCATTTCAAAACCAGAAGCCACAGTGGTGCCACTTGGAGATAGAGCCAACAGGCAAGGTGCTGCAGAAACACAGTGAGGAGGCTGAAGGTCTAGGCTGTGTGCTCCACTGTCTCCACGACTGGACTCAGTGCTATTTCAAGGTTTCTAAGCAAAGTTGAATTTGAATGTCATCCATTTCATTTGCTAGGATCTACACTCACTTATATTGCCAGTAAGTGTAGTTTGTTTAAAAGATATTGCAATGTTAAGCGTTCCACAATTTCATCTATAACTGTCCTTAGTCCTCACAGTCACAACTGTTTTAATTCACATAACCTATTTTAACTCTGTTCAGTTTGAACACTGAAGGTCTATGACACGTGGGTGCGTAATTTTCCAGGGTGCCTGCTTAGTGGCTGGCAGAAGTCTACAGCTCCGTGAGCACGTGCGATGGAAAAGTCTGAGTTACAGACTTGGCACAAACTGACCACTGTGCCCGCCCTTGAGCATCCTTCAGCTTAGCAAGCCAATCAGATGAACAAAAGCCTGCCATAGAGGACATAAAACCTGGGTGTTTGAAAAGAGGGACAAATCACATCCGCTTGGAGACAATGAGGAAAATGGTCAAGCCTTGTAAAAGTTCAATATTAAAATACGATTTACAGAACAAAGCAGGGACAACATTCTGACTAGAAGGAACCCATAAACAAAGGCAGAGATTCCAGCTGGGGCAAGGTTGAGAAATATGAGTTTGGCAATCTCCGGTTCTCAACCTCTCTGACCCCTGCGTCCCCCGCCACCAGAGAAAACCTTGTGAAATGGATGTGAACATTTGCAGACCATTTTAAAGTGCACGCACAAATTCGGCTGGATCCCTGAATTTAAAGGGAGGGGAAGCACAAAACTGGTGTGCCACAAACTCCTGTTGCTATATAAGCTAGTTTTGGGGTTAAGCAACAAGGACAACCCTCTACTGAAGGTGAGCATGCTAAATGATTTCTCACCATCTTGGATATTTAGTATTACAGCAACTGGGTAAGAGTTCAGTGGGAGTTAAGACTCAAGAAGTTAGAAACTGAGAACTCCAAGGCCAGGCTGTGGAGGCTGCACTTGGTCCCACTGTCCAATGATGAGCATATCTGAATCCCTGCAGGTTGCTGAGGCCGTGCAGGGAGATGGAAATCGTAACAAGACATCGTACGTTGGCAAGGCTCTCCCTGATAAAATCCAAGTTTTGTACGCGAGAGCAAACCAAGGAACTCAGACAGATAAAAGGTGCAGGAGCTCAAACCATAAGCAAAGAGGCAATCGGAACAGTTTAAAAGTTGAATAGAGAGACCAACATGGCACTCTGAAAGAAATTAAGCGGGGGAGGAGATCAAAGTTTTGCAGAAATAACTTATGTTGTGATTGTATGGGTACAGTCAAGGAACGAATTAGGCAAGTTTAAGATGTCAGCCTATGTTCTGTCAGTATAATTACATAGACAACCACTTGATTTAAAAGGAACTATGAACCAATTAGAAAAGTTATACTGAATAATTTTGGTTATAGTCATGATATTTAAAATTTCCATTTAACTATTTATTTGAGAGGAAGAAACAAAAAGAGAGAGCTCCCCTCATTCACTGGTTTACTCCCTAAATGTCCACAACAGCTGGGGCTGGGCCAGGTCCAAACTGGGAGCCAGGAATTCAATGAAGGTTTCTCCCATGGGTGGCAAAGGCTGAGTCACCATCTGCTGCTTCCCAGGGCCAGCTTTAGCAGGTAGCTAGAAATGGAAGCTGAGACTTCAACCCAGGAACTCTGATATGGAATGCTGATAGGTGTCCTAGTCAGCATCTTTTTTTTTTTTTTTAATTAATTATTTATTTAATTCACTTGAAAGGCAGAGACACAGGAGATCTTCCATCTGCTGTTTCACTTTCCAAGTACCTGTAACAGTCAGGGGTTGGCCAGGTCGAAGCAGGAGTGTGGAACTCAATCCAGGTCTCCTATGTGTGTGGCAGGGACCCAATTACATGGCCATTCCTGCTTTCTTCCAGAGCTGGACTGGGGAACAGAGCTGGGACTTGAACCCAGGGACTGGGATACTGGCCGTGAGCATTTTAAGCAGTGTCTTTCTTTCTTTCTTTTCTTTTCTTTTCTTTTTTTTTTTTTTTTTTTGGCCAGGCAGAGTTAGACAATGAGAGAGAGACAGAGAGAGAGAGTTATAGACAATGAGAGAGAAATAGAGAGAAAAGTCTTCCTTCCATTGGTTCACTCCCCTAATGGCCACCATGGCCAGCGCTGCACTGATCTGAAGCCAGGAGCCGGGTACTTCCTCCTGGTCTCCCATGTGGGTGCAGGGACCCAAGCACTTAGGCCATCCTCCGCTGCCCTCCCGGGCCACAGCAGAGAGCTGGACTGGAAGAGGAGCAACTGGGACTAGTACCTGGTGCCCCAACTGGGACTAGAACCCGGGGTGCCTGCGCCACAGGTGGAGGATTAGCCAAGTGAGCCATGGTGCCGGCTAAGCAGTGTCTTAACAACAAGGCCAAATGCCTACACCAATTTCATTTCTGAAGATAATATTCTGATTAATTCTTCTCTTGTAATCATTCATGGTAGAATCTTGGATTCCCTTAAGTAACCTTTTATTTGCTGGCATACATTCTCAGGTAATAAAGACTACCTATAACTTGATAAGGATGAAAAACCACTCTGAGATTTGTGTGCGTGTTCCTCTTCTGGCAGATGTAGGGTTGGGTGGGCACGAATGGAACTAACTTTTATTGAGAGTCTGCTATTCGGTGATTTCTAATCATTGACTAGGTTGAACAAGAGTGAACTGACTGTAGTGGCCCTTGGGATGGCTAACTGGTTGTTGCCCTACAGTAACATTTGCAAAGAACTTCTTGTTAGGATTCAGGCAAGGAACAGCATGTTTGGAGAGTGGGAGCACTGGCAAGGAAAGACTTAATTCCTTGCAAATGAGCATTTATTGTTTGTCCTGAAGCAACTTCTAGGTAACGGGTAATTCTTGCCATGCCATGGGCAAGAAGGAGACCATCTTAAAGGAGAGTGGGACATTAGGACAAAGGGGTGGTGAAGTATACACATTTGGACTCAGTGGCTTGAAGTGTTGGGTAGATAGTCACATTGAGAAAATCAGCTGGGAGTTGTGCAAAGGATTAGTCATGGTCTGGATTCAGAGAAGAAAATGTGTTTTTTCATTATTTCAATTTAGTATGCACAAAAAACTGTCTCCCACAATCCTTGATGATTGACATTTTCTAGCATGCATGAGAAAAAGCCACTATTTCCACTGTTCTAAAGGTTTTATTGAAGCGATTTGATGTATATAATACTTTGTGACTAAACGAGAACATGGTGGTTTAAAAAAAGCAGTGAAAACTAACTCAGCTGTATCCATTCAAAAGTGCTTCCAGTTTGTAATACTATTTGATGCTCCTTAAATGTGAACAAGTTACTTAAAAACTATAAGCAATACTGAAAAGTCAAAGGAGCAACCTAAAGCATATAAACCTGAATAAGATGAACCCATATCAAATTCCTTCCCTGTAAAATCTAAGTTTACAAACTTAGTTGCTTTTCTACACACACACACACACACACACACAAACCAAAAACAAAAAAACCCCTGCAGTTCTCTTCTAAAGGTTAGCAAGTGGCCTCAACTTCTACATCCAGATGTTTTCTTGGCTGGTACCTATTTTCTCCTATCTTCAACAGAAAATATCTTGCCCAGATGCACCACTCTGGTGCTATAATTAGCTTTAGTTACAACTTCTTAATTTCCAGGACAAAACAGGTATTTGAGTGACCACTAATGTCTGACATCCTCTCTTTTCAATTGCTAGTCTGACACTACTCCTGCAGAACATATGAAATGTTTCTTTTTAATCCCCTCAAAACAAAGAGGACTGCACCATCCTGGACGTCAAAAACACTTCCAGGCCGGCGCCACGGCTCACTTGGCTAATCCTCTGCCTGCGCTGTCGGCACCTCAGGTTCTAGTCCCAGTTGGGGCGCTGGATTCTGTCCCGGTTGCTCCTCTTCCAGTCCAGCTCTCTGCTGTGGCCCGGGAGTGCAGTGGAGGATGGCCCAAGTACTTGGGCCCCGCATGGGAGACCAGGAAGAGGCACCTAGCTCCTGGCTTTGGATCGGCGCAGCGGGCCGGCTGTAATGCACCGGCCATAGTGGCCACTTGGGAGGTGAACCAAGGGAAGGAAGACCTTTCTCTCTGTCTGTCTCTCTCACTGTCTAACTCCGCCTGTCAAAAAAACAAAAACAAAAAAACAAACAAAAAAAAAAACAACTTGTAAAGGAACCATTACCGCGCAGCCCCCACCATTACACGGTGCAACATTATAATCTATTTATCTCCGCTTTGAAAATGTATCCTTTCAAATAGGGCTGCCAACTAACCACTTAGCCAGTAACATTTCTGAGAAAAACACAACGTGAAGCAACGTGGGTTGAAGAATTTGTAACTCCAAAGAAGCAGCAGATCCGTTTTTCATCCCAATGGACAGCTTTCTAAAGCTGTCGGTGGGACTATCAATTTTTACAACTGTTTAGGAGAATCAGTGAGAGCATGCAATTTTAAGCAGACACCTGAAATCCGCGCCCCTGGACCCAGGTGAGCGGGCTAAGTCCAAGGCTGATGAAAACAAGTCTCTCTGCTAGTGAGTTCTCATTCTTTTAAAGAAACAAAACTGAACTCTGCAAGGTGATGGCGTGGAGAAAATGAGTGATATTACAAATTCAGCTAGAACTTTGCCTGTCTTAGGAGTCCATCATTGCTGGGACACTGATAATAAAAATCTCGCTGTGTTTTTTCCAGGCTGACTTCTGCGGGTCCGGACTAAAAGAACTAAACGCTCCAAGAGACAGCGTTCCCGATTCTTCCGTCTCTCAAATTTCTCTCTCTCTCTCTCTCCTTTTTTTAAACCCGCAAAGTTGAACCCCTCCCTGGATCGCACAGGCGGGATCGCTTCCCTCTGCCTCTCACACCCCGCACCCAAGCACGAACAGGACGCCATTCTCCTAGCAGGTGCCTCAAACATCACAGTCAAACCCTTAACTGCGGGTTTCGTTCCTCCAGTAGCCTAGGCGCTTCCACCCCAAACCCTGGTCGTCTTCCCCTGGAGCGCCGGGACGCGAGTCCAGCCGCACGCAGCCCGGGAGACGCGCGCGCCGCTGCCTGCTCGGTCTGCACCATCCAGATGTGCATACTCCCTCCTATCCCTCTCCTCCCCAGAGGCTTGGCCCGCAACCAGTTACCTCCTCTAAGGTGCGAGGTGAAGAAGGGAAGGGGAACGAAAGAAGAAAGGACGAGTCGGAGGGAGCAGCCTCAGCAGATGCCGGTGCCACGGCTAGGGACACCGGCGCCTCTCGCGGTGCTACAAGGATGGGCGCGCGCCCTCCTCTCGGCACCCGTAGAGCCCTCGCCACTGCCCTCGCCTCTAGCTGATTACCTTCCGGGTCAGCGAGCGCCTCCGGAAGGAGAGCTGTAAACTTCTGCAACTTTCTCTCCCAACCCTTGGCAATTCCTCTATCGGGATCCACAGTCTTTGCGTTTACGCAAGTGTGTGTATGTGTGTGTGTGTGTGTGTGTTCACTGAGAGTACTCCCGACGAGTCTCCTCCTCTGATTCTTTTTTTCTTCTTCCTACTTGGTTTGAAGACCGGAAGAGTCCTTGAACCAAAATAGCTCGGCGGCACTTCCGGCAGCGGAGCCCAGGGTTCCGGGAGAGAGCTGGCAGGAGCGGGTTAAGGCAGCGGCTGCGGCAGCTGGAGGATGAAGAAGGAGCAAGTGCTGCATTGTCAGTTCTCCGCTTGGTACCCGCTCTTCCGAAGCCTGACCATCAAGAGGTAAGCCGGGAGGAGGGGGTTGTGCCAGGGCCACTGGCAAAAAGGGAACTGCCACGTTGAGTGCGTCCTCTCTCCGTCAAAATAACGATAATAACAATAATACAACGCGGGCCTTATAGCGACTGGATGGGTGCGACAGTGTCGCGATGTCGACTTGCAGGGGAGGTGAATGGCGCCATGCGTTCTGTCGCGAGGCCGAGCGTGTGCCGGGGAGGAAGGGGGCTAGGTCGTGGTGAGCGAGGGTCGGAGGCAGGGTGCGCTGTGGATTAACGTCGTTGACGCATCGCGACTTGTGAGAATTGCCCTGGAGCGCCAGGCGCTCGGGAGACCCGAGGGGTCGTGGCTTTGTCACTGACCAGCGCGCCGCGTGACTTCATTGCTTGCCGCCACGGTCTAATGACGACAATCCCGGCAGACAGACCCAGCCCTGCGTCTGTTGTGAGGCTGCAGCGCGATTGTGTGTGTGCAGGGCAGGTGGACGTTGTTATGAGACGGGATTTGTCTTGGAGCTCTCGGGCCTAGAACAGGGAGTCCGTCGCTGGTAGGCATGACAGGCATCCTTCGTTCCAGAGTCAAGGTGGTGTAGGCAAGGCGGCTAGGGTCGTAACCCCCGGTCTGATCCGAAGCGATCAGTCGCTAACACGGACAGAGCTGGCTTTTGCTCACTCCCTCGTAGGCCTGCATTGTCACTGGGACACCGCCTACTCTTAACTTTTCATCCCGGCCATTGGATGCAGAATGTGATTGCAGAGATGGGGGGTTGATTCTCAGGCGTTGGAAGGGCACAGGGGGATTATTAAAGAGACAGTTCTTTTTCATCTTGTTATTCAGACATGGGCTCTGCTTTCAGCGACGCTAGTGTATGAGTAGTGATGGAGTTCAGGGTAGCACAGAGGCAGATAATGTTTGCATTTGAAGATAGATGGATTCACCCCAAAACAAAGGGAGGAGCAGGTACTTCCTGCACTGTCACAAGTTCTCTCCCTAGCTGATACTCCCAACCCTTGGTTAACTTGCAGAATGGAAAGTGGGCTTTGGATCTGAGGTGATGGTTGAGGTTCTTTCTTTTGTATTGGTGTCAGTGAAGATACATCTGTGGCCTTGGCAGAGCTTTTCACACGAATATTCTTTAAAACCACCAGGGGTTTCTTTGCAAACAACTTTGGTAGCTGCTGGTGCAGGTTTTTTTTTTTCTTTTTTTTTTTGCATCAACCAGCACAAGCATGTAGGGGTTAAAAATTGGGCTTTGAAGTCAAAGCCTTGTGCCTGGCTTCCAGGTCTTGTTCCACCACCATCTTGAGCAAATTGCTTAATCTCCCTAAGCTTCATCTGGAAAACCGAGAAAATAATAGGATCATCCTGGGAATTAAATAAGATGAAACATTAAAAAGGTTTGAGTCTGTTTCTAGCACATAGTAAACACACAAAAATGTCGCTTATTACTTTTGAGATTTAAGAAAAGCCCCTTGGAGGATAAACAGGTTTTGTTTGCTTAAAATGTGTACCATTCATAGGAAGCTAAGAGTGAAAAAGAAATGATCCAATGGGTAAGATTTTTCTGGTCCGAATAAACCCCACACCATTCTCACTCTGTCTTTAAACCCTTTCTTTGGTCTGCTTAGCCCTGGGGTGCCAGCAGAAGAACCTAACATACGGCAGAGGGTCCGTCCACCACTCAGGCCAGTCAGGTGGAGCTGTGTTGTGGCCAGGGTCAGCTTTCCTGCCGACAAGGGCGTATTGCAGTTATCAGCTCAGCATTATGGTTTGGTGTTTATTAATCACAACTCAGAGATGATTATGCAAGTTTAGTTTTTGGCAAGTTCTAGGACTTTGACTCAGGCTGAAGAATAATTAGCCAGGTGACTGGTACTGCCACTTTACCTTCCTAAATCTGAATCCCCACCCCCACCCCCAGAACATGAAGGTATGGTAAATAGTGTTCTAAGGGCCCCTTTTACATCTAAAATTCCATTAGAGTATCTTGCTTGTATGCAAAAAATATATCCAGTTGATGCGATAGATAGATGCTTTGTCATTCAGGTTTTTTAACATTTAAAAGCAAGATTTATGAGAGACCTCCAGCCAGAGTGGCCTGGAGAGGGGCTCCAAGCGAGGCAAAACCTGAACAGACTGGTGGTGCTGGGGATGTTACGCACAGTTTTTGAGGGAAAAAAACTTACCAGCTTGACGTTAGTTACAAGGTGGGGATCATTTAGTTCCTTTAAGACTGTCAGCCTGGCCTCATTGGGCCCTCACTTGCACGGTCACTCTGGAGGGCCTCACTAGCTCCACGTAAAGCTTGCTTGGCAATGGCTTGTGTATGGCCAGGCGTAATTCCTGTATTCTCTGTGTTTGGTAACGCTTGCCATATCTGCAGTTGGTACAGCACTTGCCGTGTTATACTGTTGTACTATGATTTTTTTTTTCTTCTTTTCTGTCTTTTCCCCTTCGTAGGATTTTGGTTCTTAGTGGAATCACCTTGGCATCCTTGTTGATTGACAAGGTACTGTCATTAGGATGACCCCAAGTGTGATTGTAGAACCGGGTGACTCCTGAGTGCCATGTGGAATCTAACTTCATGTCCACTAGTATCTGTAAGAGTTGTGGACCTGGTAAATAGGAAGAGTAGGCAAAGAATTGAGAGTGGAATCAAACAGGTGGTGTTTTGAATCCCGTCAAGGGATAATGAAATGTGGAGGGAGAGACAGATTCGGCTCAGACTTGAAAGTTGGTGTAACTCCAAAACAAGGGTGTGGCCTCTGAAATCGCCCATTTGGGGACCCGAGAGGTATTATTGACATAAAAGAGAGGTCTGTCTTGTCTCATTGTGAGGAAAATAACCCTGCATATCTCTGAACGGAGAAGGTAAACTTCAAATTCTCTTGGAAAAATCACCTCTAATTCTTTGGGGGGTGATATTGTTTCCTTAAGAAGTATCTTTGGGGCCAGCGATGTGGCGCAGTGGGTAAAACCCTCTACCTGCAGTGCCAGCATCCCGTGTAGGTGCTGGTTAGAGTCCCAGCTGCTCCACTTCCAATTCAGCTCCCTGGTACGGCCTGGGACAGCAGTGGAAGATGGCCCAAGTCCTCCCACATGGGAGACCCAGAAGAAGCTCCTGAATCCTGGCTTCAGATTGATGCAGCTCTAGCCTTTGTGGCCATTTGGGGAGTGAACCAGTAGATGGAAGACTCTCTTTGTCTCTGCCACTCTGTAACTCTGCCTTTCAAACAAATAAATAAATCTGTAAAAAAAAAAAAAAAAAGTAAGTATCTTTAACCCTAGAGAGAATTAGAATTACATATAGAAGTAATGAAATTATTTATTTATTTATTTATTTTATTATTATTTTTTTAATTTATTTGACTGATAGAGTTAGTGAGAGAGAGAGAGACAGAAAGAAAGGTCTTCCTTCCGTTGGTTCACCCCCCAAATGGCCGCTATGGCCAGAGCTACGCCGATCCAAAGCCAGGAGCCAGGTGCTTCCTCCTGGTCTCCCATGCGGGTGCAGGGGCCCAAGCACTTGGGCCATCCTCCACTGTCTCCCCTCCCCCCCCACCCCACTCTGGGCCACAGCAGAGAGCTGGACTGGAAGAGGAGCAATCAGGACTAGAACCCAGCGCCCATATGGGATGCTGGCACCGCAGGTGGAGGATTAACCAAGTGAGCCCCGGCGCTGGCCCCAATGATGAAATAATTTAAACTTGAGTTTAATTATTTTTCAGCTGAATATATTTAGTGTCTAAGAATCTGCCATTTTGAGGATAATTTGCACATACCAAGCAATTTAGGTTGTGAACTTGGTTTTGAATTGTCATGTTAAAGTGTATGAGAAAATTTTTCGAATTCTTAAATAGTATTGGCACGTTTATGAGACCGTTAGATTCACTATACTTACAGTTTAATTCGTTAGTTTTATAAGAGCTAAATACTTGGGAAGGCTTTTTGTTAATCAGACAACACACTTACTAAACAAGAAAACGGACTAGTTTTTAAACAGAATTTAAAGTTTTAAAGAGACTTTTAAGTTGCAAAGGCTTACTTAAAAATGGTTAAAATTTAGTAGAGTTACAGATGGAATAGTAAGATTTGTTAGCTGGATTTAAAAGCCTGAGGAAGAGCTAGGCTTTCGAATGTGACAGTGTAACCTGTTAAAATGAAATATTAATTTTTAAAACCTAAGTAGCCCATGAGTAACTCTTTCTGTACACAAAATAAATTTGTAATATGCCAAAAGGCTTGTTCAATAAATAAATGAGACATGCCATGTGTTGATGATGTTCCATTGACTCTAAAAGCAGCTGTAGTTTTTTTTACTTTTGAAAAATATATGCCTTGGGGTGGGCGTTTGACGCTGCAGTGGAGATGCCACTTGGCACTCGCGCGTCTCACCCTGGAGTGTGTGGGTCCTGAGTCCCAGCCCCCCCCAGCCTCCTGCTCCTGTGCAGCCTGGGAGGCAGCACACGATGGCTCTGATAGTTGGGTCCCTGCCCCCCCATGTGGGAGACCCTGATTGGATTCCAGGCTCCTGGCCTAGCCCTAGCTGTTTCAAGCATTTGGGGAGTCATCCAGCAGATAGAAAGTCTCCTTCCATCTGTCTCTGCCTTTCAAATAAAAAATGAGAATAAATAATTCAAAAGAACTTAAACAAATAGATATGCCTCAAGATGAAAATTATAGCACAACTTTCAGTTACCGATAGCAGGAATTTTTGATTATTTATTGTTACAGGATAAAAAAAATGAGTTTTCCCATGGTTTAAATTTTTTAAATTGGGAGGCAGAGAGACAGAGAAGTACGTAGAGTTCCCATCCTCTGGTTGACTCTCCAAATGCCCACAGTGGTCAGAGCAATGCCAAGCTGAAGCTGGGAGCCAGAACCTCCCAGAGGCTGCAGCAGCAAGGACACTGGCATGGAAGCCAGAATTGTGAACCCAAGTACCCTGATACAGGATACAGGGGTTTTTGCCTCCCAACCTGAGTTTACAAGTTGTTACCAGTCATGGGGGGGAGGGCGGTTGCCGGAGCAAGTCTGGTAGGTTCTTTTCCTCAGCTTAGTATAGAAATAAAAAGCCAGGGAAACAATTTGCAAAGAGGCAGACACTCTTATTGGCAAGTGACAGAGAAAGCCTCTGGTCTGAGAGGAGACCAGGCCAAGTGCCTGAGCAGGACGCTGGCTCTGAGGAAGTGTCCGGGTTTTTAAGGCATTACTGTCTGCTCATTGCGTTATCCTACTGGGGGTGCCCACTGGACGGGGGTTTCATATATGCATGTTGATTGGCTTGGGGCTCAAGGAAGTAGCGAGGTCTCCTGGAGACTGTCTCCTTAGAGGCTCAGCCTTCCCTTCTCTGTTAGCTCTGGGTGAAAGATGCAGCCACCCTGGACGTGTGATTTAAAGCTGCAAGGTCACACATGCAGCACAAGAAGCTGTGGTGGGGGAGATGCCAGTTGGCCTGGAGACAGCTTTCCAGCCACAGCTGACAGCTTGCTCGTGAAGGACATTCCACCTGTGTCTGAAGGGGCCCACGGACCCCCAGCCTCACTGTATGGCCTCACAAGTACGGCTTTGCCATCCTTTCTTACTGTCATCTGAAACAAATGAAGCTAAAGCCGTGTGGAGTTAAGCAGCTTCCTGTCTCTGGTGACCAGATGACTAGAAAGCTACCAAAATTCATCCAAACACACTGTGACTTCTTAGCCTTAGGTGTGCATTGCCAGCCAAAGAATGGTTTCCAGCTCTTCAGTCTTCCTGTGTCCTCCATCTAGGAAGGTGGCCCTAGGCTGAGAATCTTCTGCTTCGTTTTGCTGATTTCCTTTGGTGCCACAAATACATGCTGGTTTCGGATTTCTTTGAGACTCAGAACCCTTGTGGGCGCTCACAGTTGTTGCTTTCGTATTGTGATTTTCCATCCGGTCCCTTGGATTTAGTCGCTGCTGTTTGGTTTCTGTATCACAAAGACAAGCCTGGTAATGTGTGAACTGCAGTATTTGTTCACATGATTCCAGTCCCTAGTCTGCTGCTACCAAATGTATGTCATTAACATTTCCACTTTGGATTAAAATAAATGGAACAAATAACATTAACTGCTAGTGGAATATTTTCACTCTGCTTATCGCTAGTCTTTTAAAATGATGCCTTTCTGGTGATTTTTTGTTTTTCTGTTTTTAGTGTCATTCTTCCACTTCCTCAGAATGTGAAGGATTATTTACTTGACGATGGAACTCTGGTGGTTTCAGGAAGGTACGGTATATCACCAAAAAATTCTTTGTTTTATCATAAAGAACTGTTGTATGTCTTGACATTTACCATATAAAAATAAATGAAGTAACTTGGGCATCATTCCTTCCCTTTAACACATTTGTTTTTTTTCCTGGCCAAAATTATGTGCTGATCTTGGTTCCATATTCCTTGTCAGTGCTCAGTTAGTAGTTTCAGAATTTAATACTGCCCCTTCAAATAGATACTGGTTGTGAATTCAGCAGTTCCTTCCATCTGTGCCTTTAGAGAATGGCTATGGTGATAACCTCCCCTTCTAAAGGTAGCAGAGTATGGCAAAGGCCCATTATAAGACTTTGAGATCCTTGAGTTTTTAAAATGAGAAGTTCATTGTTCATCACAAACAGTAAGCTTTGCTAAGGTTTATCATTTTTTTTAAAGATTTATTTATTTGAAAGTCAAAGTTACACAGAGAGAGAGGCAGAGAGACAGAGAGAGGTCTTCCATCTGCTGGTTCACTCCCCAATTGGCCGCAAAGGCCAGGGCTGCGCCAGTCTGAAGCCAGGAGCCAGGAGCTTCCTCCAGGTTTCCCACGCAGGTGCAGGGGCCCATGGACTTGGACCATCTTCCACTGCTTTTCCAGGCCACAGCAGAGAGCTGGATTGGAAGTGGAGCAGCTGGGTCTCAAACCGGTGCCCTTATGGGATGCTGGCGCTTCAGGCCAGGGTGTTAACCTGCTGCGCCACAACTCTGGCCCCAGGTTTATCGTTTAATTTCTCAACATTTTGTTCCCTACAATTGACATTCCATGGGTCCACGCCCACCTTCTAGAAGCTGCTCAAGTAGTTCCCAGAATTGTAGGGGAAAGGGAAGTTACTGTATTTCCATCTTTTTAGAGCAAACTTGAAAAAGCTTAAGAAGTATGGAATCTGGTGAAGTTTCTGTGTTTCATTTAGGTCTGCTCAGAAGTCATAGTATCTAAGTGTCTGTTTTTCACCTTTCTAAAATAGCTACTATCAGGGCACCTTGCTGGTTCATCACTCTTTATCTCTCTATATTTCTCCATAACACTGAGATCATGAGTAATAATTAATTCCCTTAACTGTTCTGTTGGAATCCAACTTGAGGAGAGTATATCCTTGCCCAGTTTTGTTCACCCCGTCTCCTGGAACAATGCCTGATAGGTAAGAGGTGCTTGATGAACATTTGTTGGGTGAATGAACCTTACACGTGTAATTAGAGTTGTCTGTGTTGTCAGTAACACTAACTTGACCCCAGGCTTTGCATAATGGATTTTTAGTGTGGCTTTCAGGATTATATTTCCGTTTTGGTATTCACAGCACTTTAACCTGAGAATTGTTTGTTTAGAACCTCATTAACTTGGAAAATTGGAGGATAAAGAAAATGTAGACAAGTCTCAACTTTGGCATGTTTACAGGGAGAATTTTCTTATTCTCAAATATAACATATAAGCTTATATAAATGAGATTATAATATAAATGAAATGACTTTTTAAAAAGATTTATTTGTTTATTTTGTTTATTTATATATTATATATTTATATTATTGTTTGTTTATTTATTTATTTGAAAGTCAGAGAAAAGGAGAGACAGAGAGAGAGAGGTCTTCTATCCACTAGTTCACTCCCCAATTGGCTGCAACAGCCAGAGTTGTGCTGATCAGGAGCCAGGAGCCAGGAGCTTCCTCCAGGTCTCCCACACGGGCACAGGGGCCCAAGAACTTGAGCCATCTTCTACTGCTTTCCCAGGCCACAGAAGAGAGCTGGATTGGAAGTGAAGCAGCCGGGTCTCAAACTGGCACCATTTGAGGTGCTGGAACTGCAGGTAGTGGCTTTACTTGCTACGCCACAGCACCGGCCCCTGAAATGACTCTTACGATTAGAAGATACTTGGTAGATTTCAGTACTATAAACATACTGAAGGATTCCTAAGGCTGATTTTCATTGTCTGGATGTTTGCATAAGACCCCAGCTAAGGCCAGGGCTGTGAAGTGCTGTTAGCAGTGCTGTCCAGCACATGGTGCTATGCAGCCATACACAGATCTCTGAGGGCCCCTGCCCTTTGGGGTTGGCAGCTTAGCTTTATATTTTGTGGGAGTCAGTATGACACAGTGCTGGTTCTTTAGTCAGATTGCTAGGTTCACATCGTGTCTTCATTATTTGCTGACTCTGTGCCTCAGTTTCCTTGTCTGTACATTGGATGAATGATAGTGTAGTGCTTATCTCTTAGGGTTGTTGCAAGGATAAAAAGCAATAATGTGTAATATGTTCAGCCCAGTATATTGTACACTCTTTTTTAAAAAAATTATTTATTTGAAAATCAGAGTTACACAGAGAGAGAGAAAGAGGTCTTCCATCTGCTGGTTCACAACCCAATTGGCCACAACGGCCGGAGCTGCACCGATCTGAAGCCAGGAGCCAGGAACTTCTTCCAGGTCTCCCACATGGGTGCAGGGCCCAAGGACTTGGGCCATCTTCCAGTGCTTTCCCAAGCCATAGCAGCAAGCTGGATCGGAAGTAGAGCAGCTGGGACTCAAATCAATGCCCATATGGGATGCCGGCACTGTAGGCAGTGGCTTTACCTGCTGTGTCACAGTGCCAGCCCCTATTGTACAGTCTTTATTTATTTATTTATTTTTTGACAGGCAGAGTTAGAGAGAAAGGTCCTCCTTCCGTTGGTTCACCCCTCAAATGGCCGCTATGTCCAGTGCTCTGCGGCTGGCACGCTGAAACGATCCGAAGCCAGGAGCCAGGTGCTTCCTCCTGGTCTCCCATGCAGGTACAGGGCCCAAGGACCTGGGCCATCCTCCACTGCCTTCCCAGGCCACAGCAGAGAGCTGGCCTGGAAGAGGAGCAACTGGGACAGAACCCGGTGTCCCAACCGGGACTAGAACCCAGGGTGCCAGCGCTGCAGGCGGAAGATTAGCCTAGTGAGCCACGGCGCCGGCCCCCTATTATACAGTCTTAAGAATTACTAACTAGTCTCATTGTCATTAATCTCAGGATGAATGTTAAGCAACCACACAAGAAGATATATCAGTGAAAATTGGGATAAATGTTGTCAAGGAGATGAGGTGGTCACTGACATTAAATTGCTGGGAGGGCTAAGGGTCGTGGGAGGGTCAGGGTGTGTGCCCTGAAGTAGTGGAAGGTTGGGGAACACAGTTGGTTGAAGGGCAGAGGGAAGAATGGCCCATGCTGAGGGAATGGGAGACCATGACTAAGAGGCTGGGAAAGGTCAAGTGGCTGGAACAGAGACGGCTGAGTGCTGAGAGGCACGGCTGATAACAGCGAAGAGCTTTTCAGGGTTCAGTTGAGGGAGGTGGGTAAATGAGTCGTGTGCAAGACCCTAGAATTTATTCTGAGAGTGACAGGAAGGCCTGAAGGGCTCTAAGTAAGAGAGTGCTTGATCGAATTCCAGTTTCAGAGCGGTGGCTGGTTACGGTGCTACAGACGTGGAAGACTGTGAGGATGAGGTTTCACTGGTTCAGCTGAGGCCCGTGATGGACTGGAGCTATGCTGGTGACAGTGGAAGGGGAGAAAGTGCTGCCTCAGAACTTGATGACGGAGAGGGAGGGCTCAGAGTGCCTCCCATGCTTTGACTGAATGGCCAGACAGATGAACGGCTGTGTCGCTAGCTCAGATTGAGAAAAGCAGCGGCGGATTTATTGAGCCTTTGATTGTACAAGGGTAGTCATTTTAGATGGGATTACTTTCATAGGTCAAAAACTTGATAGTTTTAGATGGAATTGAAATGAGGTGCATTCACAGTAAAGTGCACAGATCTGTAAACACCTTGTGGAACAGTTCCATTCCTAAGAAGGGTTCCTATCGCCTATTTCTTCACTTAGATCAGTCAGTTCTAGAGTGTCATATACACAGAATTGTATGCCAGGCATTCTTTTGTGTCTGACATCTTTAACTCAGCACGATTCTTTTGAGATGCATTTGTGTCATTCCATTTTATTGCTGAGTAGTATTTGTGGAACCTGTTTTTTAAAAGCTCAGTTTTTGTGTTTTTGTATGTAGGCTTGGGTGTGTATCCATCTAGTGTATTCCTTGTTATCTTAACCTCTTTTGCTTTCCTGAGTTCAGAAATAAAAGTTAGTTAAGTGAGTTTATGTGTATTTAAAATATTACTTATAGGATATCATAACTGTATCTATTAATATGTGGAAATCTGAGCTCCTATATCTGAAATATCTCCTTGTATCAAGTGATATAGTGTTTTTTTTTTTTTTTTTTTTTGACAGGCAGAGTGGACAGTGAGAGAGAGAGAGACAGAGAGAAAGGCTTTCCTTTTTGCCGTTGGTTCACCCTCCAATGGCCGCCGCGGCCCACGCGCTGCGGCCGGTGCACCGTGCTGATCCGATGGCAGGAGCCAGGTGCTTCTCCTGGTCTCCCGTGGGGTGCAGGGCCCAAGCACTTGGGCCATCCTCCACTGCACTCCCTGGCCACAGCAGAGAGCTGGCCTGGAAGAGGGGCAACCGGGACAGAATCCGGCGCCCCGACCCGGTGTGCCGGCGCCGCAAGGCAGAGGATTGCCTAGTGAGCCGCGGCGCCGGCAATATAGTGTTATATTTACAAATAAAGATAGTAAAGTTAATAAATTACACTTATTGACTCTTCCTTTTTTGCTATTAGTTGGCCATTAGTTGAACTCCCATAAACTGTTCAAAATATATCAATTAAGCATCTTTCTTTCGCACAGACTATAGTATATGTATGACTTGCTTTGTTTGGTAAGATAAATTCTGAAATGGTGAGGAGGTGATAATATGAAATGCCTTAAAATTCTTTCATTTGTACAAGATTTAAAAAAAAAAAGATTTATTTATTTATTTTTAAAGATTTAGCGGAGTTAGAGAGAGAGAGAGAGAGAGAGAGAGAAAGAGACAGATGGTGAGACAGAGAGATCTTCCACCTGCCATGTCACTCCCCAAATTTCTGCAATGGCTAGAGCTGGGCTAGACCAAAGCTGGGAGCCAGTAGCTTCTGCCAGGCCTCCTATGTGGGTGCAGGGCCCAAGCACCTGGGCCATGCTCCTCTGCTTTCCCAGGTGCATCAGCAGGGAAATGGATCAGAAATAGAGCAGCGGGGACTTAAAGAGTGTGCCTACAGGATGCTTGCCCTCTATGCCACAGTGAAAGGCCCCCTTATTTATGTTAGGTTTGGAATAGCTTGGGGTTCTGGCCTTTCGTACCCCCAGAAATGAGACGAAAAGGAGATGGAGGCAGAGATGGATCTCAGCAGAGACAGGTTGCTTTACTGAAGCAAAAAGGGGAGACTGTTTTTGCGAAGAGACTGTGTGCATAAGACTGGGTTTTTATCTGGCTGAAGAGGGAATCTGCCACTGCTGATGAGGGGTAGGGGGCTTGCAGCTGGCAGGAAGTAGGGAGTAGGGGGCTTTTAGAAGCCACTTGGAACTTTTTTCTTAACTGTTTCACAGGCTGCCCTGTGCGACATAATCTGTTTTGCCAGTTGCTTTGCAAGGAGTCTGGGGGATGTTGACTCTAGTTCTTGTACCAAGAGTCTCAACAAAAAGGGAGGAAATGGGGGAGGGGTAGTGGAGAGAAGAAGGGGCAGTATGCCCTTCACTGAGCTTTACTGCCATTTAATTTATTTACTTGAAAAAGAGAGTGAGATAGAGTTCTTCCATTTGCTTGTTTACTCCCCTAATGGTTGGGACTGCCAGGTTTGGACCAGGCTGAAGGCAAGAAGGCAGAAACTGCATCCTGGACTCCCAGTGGGTGACAGGAACCCAAGTACTTGAGTCATTATCTGCTCCCTTCCCAGGCATATTAATAGCAAGCTGGATGGAAAGTGGAGCAGCCAGGCCTTGAACTGGCGCTTATATGGGATGCTGGTGCTGCAGACGGTGGCTCTACCTGCTACACCACAGCGCCAGCCCCTTTTGTCCCTTCTTAAGACCAGGGAAAACCTTCTCAGGAGCCCTCTGTCTTGTTTTGATCAGGCTTGGGTCACAGTCATTAGGAAGGAAGATGGTATAGCCATGGTTAGTTAAGCCTGATCAGTAGTCACTGCTGTGACTGGGGAGAAATCCATGAGGCAGGGAGCACTTAGTATCTGTACAAATTGGAGTTTTTATGAACAAGGAAGTGGGAAATGGCTATAGGGTGTGCCATCACTGCTGCTGCTTCATTCCCCACTTCATGTTACTTCCATGTACAGTGTGTGCCTTTCACTATGGACAGTAAGTTTTATAAGGTATCTGTTTATAGTCATAACTTAACAATCTGGTCTTGACACATAATTTGTTAAATAAGTAAATGAATGAACATGGTTATTCTACTCTCCTATGATAGTCTCTACAAAGAGTCAAGATAATAAAATAGATCAAAGATGCCAAATAGTTGATCCTGTTTGCCAACTCAGATCCAATAGTGATGGTTTCCTGGAATGAGGAGTTGAGGGCTCTGAGGGTGTATCCAGGGTTTAGACAGAAGGAATGTTTGTTCATCATTGCCTGTAGGGCATGTGGGAAAAGGTTCTGGTGGAGACAATGATTTACCTTCACTGACCATTTATTAGATGCCTACTGTGAGGGGAGTGCTGAGCTTGCTACTGCAGTAACAAGATAGACGGCACGTCCTTTCTTGGGAGTCTAGGCTTAGTAACCAAGTCAAACAAATAAGTAGATGTCTGAGTTGTGTTTTGAAAAATGTTTTTGAGTAGAAGGTATTCTGAAAAGCAGTGCCTTTAATCATCGAAAGCTGGGGTGACCCAGGAAGTTTTTATAGTGACACTTGCACTGGGCCCACAGCTGGGTCTGACTGAGGTTGTTTGTGCCTTCCGAGCACTAATCTGCATTGTCTTCTTTGAATCTCGAGTTCTTTTCTGACTCTGTCTCCTTTAAGGCCAAATAGTGATAGACACCAATCATAAAAACACGTGGTGAGCATACTCATATTTTGGTTCTTGACAACTCTGTGAAGTAGCTGCTGGTATACCAGTTCTGTAGATGGGCTAATGATGCAGAGCTCTTGACTGACAGTGGCAGAGCCGAGATATCTGCACTATGTGTCTTCAGCACCAGTGCTGTTGTATGCCAGCTCTTTGCAACATGTAACAAAGCACACGGAATCCTAAATGGGGGCTGGCACTGTGGCGTAGTGGGTAAAGCTGCCACCTGCAGTACTGGCATCCCGTATGGGTGCCAGTTCGTGTCCCGGCTGCTCCACTTCCAATCCAGCTCTCTGCTATGGCCTGGGAAAGCAGTAGAAGATGGCCTGAGTCCTTGGGCCCCTGCACCCACATGGGAGACCTGGAAGAAGCTCCTGCTCCCGGCTTCAGATCGGCGCAGGTCTGGCCATTGTGGCCATCTGGGGAGTGAACCAGTGGATGGGAGACCTCCCTCTCTCTCTGCCTCTCCTTCTCTCTCTCTCTTTAACTCTTTCAAATAAATAAATAAATCTTTAAAAAAAAAAAAGAAGAAGAATCCTAAATGTTCACATCATCCTTTCATCACTTCAGTCCTTAGGATTTAGTGTCCCCTTAGAAAGCTTGCAAATCGATACACATTGTCATCTTTGCCAGTGAATAGGTGTGGTGTCAGACCTCACAGTGAGCACTGCAGTAGGTTCTCTTGAATAACTGAACACATCACTTACGAAATTTTTTTTAGATTGTTGTGTTATAGTATCAAAATTGTAAGTGGTTTTGGAGTGATAAAATACATTGTCAATTTCTTGCTGGGCACCTTTTTTATTGTGGGATTAAGTAAGTCACCTTAAAAAGATCATATTGCATTTAAAAACATGATGTAGAATTTTTTTTTCAATTTAATTTTTAAGAAATACAAATTTCATGAGTACAACTTTAGGGATATAGTTATTCTTCCCAGCATATCAGCACTCCCACCCATACTCCCACCATGTAGAATTTAAAGAGGTAAGACAAAGTAGTTAGCTACTTGGGCAGGATTTCACAAGTTGATAGTGTCTTAGTATTATCACTACAGTACAGAATATTATTCTTAGCTTTGTGGGCCTGGGAACTCAGTTCTGTGGCTTACAGAGTTGATTAAAATTTGGGGAGCTGATTTACATTAACTAAAATCACAGCAGACTGACTGATAAACCATTGCCATTTTTTTTGATATACAAAAGAAGATACGCCTCTCCAGTGATTGCTACCACTTGGAAGGTCACTTAGCACGTAGTAACTCTCAACAAATATGAATGGAATCACTCTCTGTAGTTTCATTCCTTTTAGCAAAATATTTACACCATTATTTTAAAATATTATCTCCATCTTCATTCTAGTTTCTTGACTTTCTGTGATGGTTGTTGGAGATTAGCCCTTTTATACCCTCTTCATTATAATTTTTTTGTTAAGTACCTCGTATTTACAGTATTATGTCATTACTGTTGACTGCTGAATCATATTTTATAATATGATTACCTTTGTTAAAAATAACTTTTTCCTGGAATTAATAATTGTGTTGTTGAAATTCCCTTTATTTTCTATGTATCTATCACAAATATTTTGCAAATGTTCTAGTAGGCAGGTCATATGCCTATTAGCTATTTTTCTAAACTCTCAAGTACTGTTCCAAATTGGACAGTTCCCTTTTTCCTTTCCTGGAGAACTCATTTTAGCCATCTGTTCCAGTCTGCACCATCATTTTGCAGGTCTGGCATACAGTTCTCTGCTATGGGCTTTCCTTCTGTGCTGGATTTTCTGTTACTTGGATGCTACATTTTTGTTTTTGTTGATTTACTCCAGAAGCACGTGCTTTAGAATGCTTAGGAGGAAAAGCTTTTGAGTTTTTGTGTCAGTAGAAATTTTTATTCTCTTCCACTTGAGAGTGTTTGCTTATACTCAGGGGCTGGGAAGCAGCATTTGGCCCAGTATGGAATTCTAGGTAGAAAATTGCCCTTTGATTTCAAAGGCTATTGCCTACTCTCTTCTAGGATGCTGTGAAGTCCCATTTTCGTTGTCATTTATTTTTCTTTATGAGTGTTTTTGGAATTTCTTCTTTCATATTTTATATTTATATTGACCCCCCCCCCCCCAATTTGGTAGCTTAAAAAGTAATCATCTTATTTGTCAGTGGTAACTCAGCCAGATGTTGGGAGACACATGTCCTTGGGTCTCTTTAAATTTCTCATTTATTATGGGGCCGGTGCTGTGGTGCAGTGGGTTAAAGCCCTGGCCTGATGTGCCGGCATCCCATATGGGCGCTGGTTCTAGCCCCAGCTGCTCCTCTTCTGATCCAGCTCTCTGCTATGGCCTGGGAAAGCAGTGGAGGATGGCCCAAGTCCTTGGGCCCCTGCACCCACGTGGGAGACCACGTGGAAGAAGCTCCTGGCTTCTGGCTTCGGATCAGCTCAGCTCCAGCCATTGCAGCCATCTGGGGAGTGAACTAGTGGATGGAAGACCTCTCTCTGTCTCTACCTCTCTCTGTAACTCTGTCTTTCAAATAAATAAAATAATTTTTTTTAAAATTTCTCATTTATTATATGTCTTGCAAACAGAGGAACTGCCAGCCTTTGTTCTCAACTATCTTTTCAAGGATGTTTATGTAGCAAGCAGTCTCAGGAGGTAGGGATGATGTCTCCGTCTAGTGCAGAGAACAGGTTTGTTCATGGTCCAGGATAAGGAAAGATAACGTGTCCCCTTGGGTCAGAGATTGAGCAGGTTTCCTTGCAGCCCATTATAAAAGGTGGGATTCCTTGAGTTCAGAGTTCCTAGGTTGTAACACAAACACAGGCCACCCTGTGTTGCCCCCATGGAGTGGAGGGGTAAGAGGGACCTGACGCAAAGATGAAATGCGACTCATACTGTGCCATGAGTAATAGAGCCCTTGTTTTCTGATCCAGGAATCGCGTGTCGTCTGCTAATGTCCTTGAAAGTGGGAGAGCCTAACTTGTTAGCCTGTAAATAAAAAATATCAGATCCTCCACAGTCTTGACAGTGAGCAGGTTTTCTGTTGATTTTGCTAAGGTCAGTGCTTGGGTATTGTCATCAGTTTGTCTGAGCTGGATGGTCTAAAAATGTCCTCACTCACAGGGCTGGCAGTTGATGTGGTCAGCTGGCATTGTGCTCCATGTGGCCCCTCATTTTCAGAAAGGCTGGCCTTATTTATTTGAAAAGCAGAGTTACAGAGAGGCAGAGGCAGAGAGAGAAAGAGAAGAGAGAGAGAGGTCTTTGACCTGCTGGTTCACTCCCCAGATGGCCACAATGGCTGGAGCTGTGTCATTCCGAAGCCAGGAATCAGGAGCTTCTTTTGGGTCTCCCACGCAGGTGTAGGGGCCCAAGGACTTGGGCCATCTTCTTCTGCTTTCCCAGGACATAGCAGAGATCTAGGTCGGATGCGGAGCAGCTGGGACTCGAACTGTGCCCATACGGGATGCCAGCACTGCAGGCGGTGGCTTTCCCTGCTGCGCCACAGCGCCGGCCCCTAGCCTTAGCTTCTTTACAGAGCAGTGGCAGCATATCAGGCTGAGAGTGGAAGCTCTGAGTCCTTGACGCTAGGTTCTGAGACGTAGTGTCAGTTGGGCTACCTCCTGTTGGCCAGAGTGAGTCTTGAAGACAGTCTAAAGTGCAGGGTGGGAAAATACATGCTATTTCCTGATGGGCAGAGTGAGTGGCAAAGTCACCCTTCGAGTGGCGTGTCTGGAGAGATGAAAAGGATTGCTGTGTCATCTTTTGCACATCTAAGGTGTTTTGTTTTATTCTTTTCACTCATTGTACAGGGTACTTGGTGACCCCTTTTGTTATAGAAACTAGTATTTTCCGGTTTGGGGATAAAAAATATAATATTCTTTTATTGTTTCTCTTTCTAGAACTCCTATTGAGTTAATTATAATTATGTAATTATATTAATGTTACATTAATTCTCTGAATTTGTTCATTTCTTCTCTGTTTTCTATCTCTTAGTCTTCTTGTTCTACTTTCTGGGTAATTTTGATTTTTTTTCCTTATTCATTCTATGGAAGTTTTAAATTTCATCTGTCATGTTTTCAGTTTGTACAAGTTAAATCTTTTCCTGTTTCTTTACAGTCTCTTCTTTCATGGATGCTGTCTCTTTTTTATGTTTTAGGATATTAATGGTTTCTAAAAATGTTTTCATCTGGTCCTTTTATTGGCTTTTTTTCTTTCTCCTATCTTTTTTTTCTTTTTGTTTTTCAAAAGCTTTGTTTCATCTTGGAGACTTTGTTGAGTTTGCTTATGATTCTTGGTCTTCACTTGTAATTGAGAGTGAGGGGAATGCATACACACACACACACGCATTTGCAAAGTTTGTATACATGCTGTTGACTGGGGTTGTAGTAAGCAAGTGTTGATGGAGGATTCTCAGCGGACGGTATCTGTAGGTCTTACCTATGGGATGGTTCAGTTCCCAAACAGAAGAATCCTGTACCTTCCAGGAGCAGGGTGGGAGGAAGGAAGGGGCTACGACTTTCACTGTTCATTGTGGCTTTCACATGATTCCATATTCTTTGGGGGTCATTATGTGTCTGACTTCTTAAACTCTCCTACAATAACAGGAAAGATCCCAAGGACTTAACCTCTGCAAGTCCATTTTTTTCTAGAAAATCAACCTGCTTACCAGTGAGGTTAGAAGAACTACTTGAGCCATCACCACTGCCTGCCAGGATCCTCATTAGCAGGAAATGGGGGTCAGGCCCTCCAGTATGAGACACGGCCATCTTAACTCGAGGCCAGCTGTCCACACCCAGTTCTTATTTTGATTTTTTCCATCCAGTGATGTGAGTTCTTCCTAGGATGGTTATTTGCCAGGGCAGTGTTCTGATTATTCTCTCTGGGTGCTCTGAGTCTTTGTTTCCTCCTAGGCAGTGAAGATTCACTACTGGTCCCCTCCTCTCCACCTGTCCCCCATTTTTAAAATCTAAATTTTCTTTCTTTTTAAAAATTCTATTGGGAGTGGTGGTGGTGTGGTATAGTGGGTAAAGCTGCTGCCTACAGCACCAGCATCCCATGTGGGTGTTGGATTCGAGTCCCAGCTGTTCCACTTCTGATTCAGCTCCCTGCGAATGTGCCTGCAAAAGAAGCAGAAGATGCCCTGTGTGCTTGGGCCCCTACACCCACATAGGAGACCCAGAAGAAGCTCCTGGCTTCAGCTTGACCCAGCTTCAGCTGTTGTGGCAATTTGGGGAATGAACCAGCAGATGGAAGATCTCTCTAATGGCTGCTCAATTTCTGATCCAGCTCCTTGCTAATGGCCTGGGAAAAGCAACATGAGATGACCCAACTACCTGTGTTGTGCCACTCATGTGGGAGATCTGGAAGAAGCTCCTGGCTATGGCTTGGCCTATCCCTGGCCACTGTGATTGTATAGGGAGTGAACTAGCTGATGGGAGATTTATGTCTTTCTGTGTCTCTCCCTCTCTGTAACCCTGACCTCAAATCCAATCAATCAATAAATCTTAAAAAAGTAGTAATTTCCAAAAAACTTTAAAAAAAAAATAGGGGCCGGCGCTGTGGCACAGTGGGTTAATGCCCTGGCCTGAAGTGCCGGCATCCCGTATGGGCGCTGGTTCGAGACCTGGCTGCTCCACTTCCGATCCAGCTCTCTGCTATGGCCTGGGAAAGCAGTAGAAGATGGCCCAAGTCCTTAGGCCCCTGCATCTGCATGGGCGACCCAGAAGAAGCTCCTGGTTCCAGGCTTCAGATGCGGCCACCTGGGGAGTGAACCATTGGATGGAAGACCTCTCTTTCTCTCTCTCTCTCTCTGCCTCTCTTCTCTCTGTGTAACTCTTTCAAATAAATTAAATAAATAAATAAATAAATAAAATGTTACTTGTCTATTTGAGAGATGGAGAGAGAGCTCCCATTCATTCCAAGTGCCTGTAATGGCCAGGACTGTGCTAGACTGAAGTTGGGAGCTGGAAATTCCTTCTAGATCTCCTGTGTAGGTGTGGCAGGAACACAGTTACCTAAACCATAACCTTCTGTTTCCCCAGGTCTGCTTTTGTGAGCAGCTAGAGTCATGAGCCAGAGCCGGGTATTGAGCCCAGTCTGCATCTTAACTGTTAGGCCAAATGCCTGACGGATGGGATGGGCCTTTTCAACACCCTGCTTTGCTTACTGGCCTCTTCACAAATAGTGTGCTTGAGTGCGTTGTTCTCTCTCTCTCTCCCACCCTTTTAGATGGCCCAGTCTAGACCCAGAGTAGTTCCTGACAGCAGCCCACGTACTCTGTTTTCATTGTGTAAAGAGCAGCTTTTTGATTTTGCTTCCCAGGGGTGTTCCATCAGCTGTGTAGACAGCTGTGCCGAGGTTTCCTTTCGGTGTCTTCCTTCACCCTGTTAGATTGTCTCTGTCTTTGGCAGCTCTTTGTCATATTTGGGGCTTCAAAGTCAGAGATGAAGCTTAGTATTATCAGAGATAAAGTTGGAGTTTTTCTTTCCATTGCTTTTAGTGATTTCCATGAAGAGGCAGAAGGTTTTTATTCTGCTGTCTCTTACTGGAAGTATACTCTAATTAGTTCCGTGTGTGTGTGTGTTTTTAATTAGTTTCCGTCTCCAGAAATGAGCTTTTCCTTGTATTGTTCTAAAATTTTAAGATTTATTTGTTTTTAAGATTTATTTTCTTTATTTGAAAAGCAGAGATACAGAGAGAGAGGTTTTCCATCTGCTGGTTTGCTCCCCAAATGGCTACAATGGCAGGGTCTTGGCTAGGCTGAAGTCAGGAGCCAAGAGCTTCCTCTGAGTCTCCCACGTGGTTGGCAGGGGCCCAAGGACTTGGGCCGTCTTCCACTGCTCTCCCAGGTGCCTTAGCAGGGAGCTGGATTGAAAGTGGAGCAGCCAGGACTCTAACTGACACCCATATGGGATGCTGGCGTTGCAGGTGGCAGCTTAACTACACCACAGTGCCAACCCTTGCTTTTTTTTTTTTTTTTTTTTTTTAATATACTTAGTACATCTGTGACTGCATGGTTTCAAAGTCTTTTTTTTCTGCTAAATTTTTGTTTTATGTTTTTGTTTTTTGTTCTTTAGAGAAGATCCACCAGCACACTCTCAGCCAGACAGTGATGATGAAGCTGAAGAAATCCAGGTTGGTAGAAGACAGTCTGTTCTGTAGAGTGTTCTAGTATACATGATCTCTGAAATGATCCTGACATTTAGTTCTTAGGGTCATCAAGGTGGGCAGACATGTGAAAAATCTCTGTGTCATATATTTGTTACATATAATTTGTGTTCAGGAAAAAAACGTTTCCTCTGTGTGTACGATTTTGAGATGGAAGCCCAGCACAGAATTTAATGTTTTGTTTCTGTTCTCTCTTCCCTTCAGTGGTCCGATGATGAGAACACAGCCACCCTTACGGTAAGAACAAGGCAGTGCCGTGGTGGGGACGGCAGCTCACTGTTGTGTAGGGCTAGCCTCTAGGTTTCACTGCATACTGCTCTGAACTCCCCTGTATTCGCCACTTCAAATGGCTTTGCCTTTTCCCCCTCCTTGGTTAGAAAGGAAATATCTTGAGTGCATTTTTGCTGCTTTGACTTGTTTCCCTGAAGCTCTGAAAGAAGAAATCAAGCCTAACATTAAACTCTGAGGTCCCCAGATCTGTGCATCTAAACTGAAGTGAAAAGTCTGTATTCACTTATTCATGTATGTTTAATTGATATAATAGAGAAGTATGTGACTTTAACCAATATTGCATTTAAAATAGTGTATTATTGTCTTTCACTATTTTTGTGAAATTCAACTTAAAATAGTTTTTAATAAATTCTTAAAGGGATGAGTAAATTGAACAATGTATGTCTCAACACAAATGAAAGCTCTTCAAACCTTAAGATGCGATAAGACTTTTTTGTTCTTAAAAAATTCCTTCCAAGTAAATGTAAAGGCAGAAAGAGGAAAATGAGTTTTAAGGGAGAGTATATTCTAATATAACTCTAAGTAAGATATTTATTTATTTATTTTTTAAATTTATTTGACAGATAGACAGTGTGAGAGAGAGTCTGAGAGAAAGGTCCTCCTTCCGTTGGTTCACCCCCTAAATAGCTGCCACGGCCAGAACTACGCCGATCCGAAGCCAGGAGCCAGGTGCTTCCTTCTGGTCTCCCTTGCGGGTGCAGGGGCCCAAGCACTTGGGCCATCCTCCACTGCCTTCCTGGGCCACAGCAGAGAGCTGGATTGGAAGAGGAGCAACCGGGACTAGAACCCGGCCCCCATATGGGATGCTGGCACCGCAGGCAGAGGATTAACCAAATGAGCCACAGCGCCGGCCCGATATTTGTTTATTTTAATGAATGAGATGTGCTTTCTAGAGTACAGGGAAAAAGTAAAGATCTCTAAAACCCACATTATTTCCCTAGGAAAAAAATTAAACATGCCAACAGATGCAGAAGTGGAACATTAGGATGTTTAATTAGCTGTGGATATTATGTGGTTTACTCTCCTTTTATGAAAATTCTATTCAACCTAATATAAATAGTATCTGCTGTACTCAGGACACTGTAGGGGTTCTATGAGGAAAACAAAGATGAGTATGATTTGATTCCTGCCATCAGGGAGTTTGAAACCAGTAAGACACAGGTTGGGGGTGGGTGACAGAGCTGACAGAACAATTATAAGTGAGGGTATCTAGAACTGCTTACAGGAGAAGCAATATTTGACCTGGATCTGAAGAGTGCTGAGGATTATCACTTTCAACTCATGTCTTTAAATGTGTACAAGTGGATTCAGAAATTAGTGATACGAAAGTATATAGGGGTCTAAGACTGTTCCTGCTGCTATAATAAAATGCCTTCATCTGGGAAATTTATTAATAATATTGATTTTCCGCAGTTCAGGAGGCTGGGAAATCCAAGATCCGCAGATTCAGTGCCCTCTGAAGACTTGCTCCCCGTGTGCAGGAAGGCGCCATGTTGCTTTGTGGTCATGTGGGGAAGGGGAGAAGACGTGTAAGGGCCAACAGCTCTCTGAAGTCTCTTCTAGGAGAACAGAACCTCAGGACTTAATCCCTTAATTCCCCGAGGCGCCGCCTCTTAATACGACCCCAACGGAGACTAAGTTTCAACATGAATTTTGGAGAGAGACCAGATGTCTCAAACACAGCAGTATGCACATGTCTATGTCCTTGTCTCTTTCTACCAAACTGTTCACTAAGAAGGTTTACAACTTGATTTCTAAAATACCATTCTCCACTAAAAAGAATCAAAGCTTCTTGGAGAAATTCAGAACAGGGGTTAGGAAACCAAAATGATCCTGTAGTAGCTTGTTGTGCCAGGAACTAAGGGAATGTTCAAAGAATAACAGAGACATGACCACAAGACCCAGAAACCAACTTGAAAGGGTTCCACTAGCAAAAGCATTATAAATAATAATGTAATCATAACCCATTGAGTCAGAATCCAAGATCCCATGCTGACATAAATAGTGATTAAAGCAGTGGGGGAGAAGGGAAAGCCTTTCTTCAGTTCTCAAAAGCACTGTCTAGTGTAGAAGGAATGATGGAGTTAGAAATCAGCATCTGGGGGCCGGCACTGTGGCATAGTGGGTTTAGCCTCAGCCTGCTGCGCTGGCATCGCATAGGGGCGCTGGTTTGTGTCCCAGCTGCTCATCTTCCAGTCCAGCTCTCTGCTTATGGTCTGGGAAGGCAGTGGAAGATGGCCCAAGTACTTGGGCCCCTGCAACTGCATGGGAGACCTGGAGGAAGCTCCTGGCTCCTGGCTTTAGATGGGCTGTGCTCTGGCCATTGTGACCATCTGGGGAGTAAACCAGCAGGTGGAAGACCTTTCTCTCTGTCTGTAACTCTGACTCGCAAATAAATAAATAAAATCTCTAAAAAGAAAAAAATAAAATAAATCAGCATCTGGCAACCATTAAAGTAATAATTGATTGCATATATGTTAAAACTGGGGCAGGCATTTGGCCCGACAATAACAATGCTGGTTAAGATGCCCATATCCCATATTGGATTGCTTGGGTTCAATTTCCAGTTCTGCTGCCGATTCTAGCTTCAGGTGCTTCCAGCAAAGGTGCATGGGATGGGCACATCGCCTGCCACTGAATAACCTAACCTGCATAGCCTGAAATTAATAATGAGAACCAGCCAACAAACTCTACTTCTAAGGGTATGTCTGTGGGGAGCAACTCGGACTAGACTAAGTTACTGGAATTAAGACTTATTCTATGCATCTGCTCTCCCACAATATGGTGCTGAGAAGGGAGAAACAGCTTCTACACAGCTGCCTCCAGTTCCACCAATAAACTATAGGACCTGCTCCTGATTGCAGGAGAGCAGCGTACTCGGCGTGTGGGTAGCAGAGTTGGGATTGGCGGAAGAGGACTATAAAGGAGGAGAGAGACAACATGCACCAGGAACATCTAAGGGGAACATCTAAGAGGAACACCTGTGCAGCCCCCGAGAGAGCCGGCCGGCGGTGTGCCGCTCCCCCGCGGAAGTGGGGAAAGAGGCAGGGGGAACCGCCCTTCCACGGAGGTGGAAGGGACGGTAGCCAACCCGGGAAGGACCAGCAGCCAACCTGGGAAGGACCAGCAGCCAACCCGGGAAGAACCAGCAGCAAACCCGGGGAGGGCCGAGCAGACAAAAGAACAACGCAGGGTCCAGTGTCGCTCTTCCACGAAGAGGGGGAGCGACATAATGGTGCCGTGACTCAGATGTGAAGCCTAGGCAGGGTTTAGTGTCGTTCCTCCACGAAGAGGGGGAGCAACATAATGGTGCCGTGACTCGGATAGGAAACCTAGGAGGGAAGAAACGGGAAGAAGTGGGAAATTACCGGAGAGAGATTAGCAAAGAGCCTAGGGAAAAGCCGGACAGAAAAGGTGCCGGAAGAAGCTATCGAAAGCCTAGGCATAGACTCGGATACGGACTGTGGGAAAGAAGTTAGGATTTAAAGTGAAAGCAAGAAGAAATTTAGACTCAGATACGGACTGCAGGTTGAAAGTGAAAGTGAAACCTATAAGAAACTTAGACTTGGATACGGACTGTGGGGAGAGGCCAGGAGAAATGAGGGAGGAATATTGTTGGAAGAAAACTTAGGGAAACATACCGGGTAGAGAAAAATGTTAGGGAGGTGGTGAGCACCTGTGGGCGGCTAGCAGCTTATGCGCCGCAGGTCACCGAAGACAGGCACGAATTAACATCAATAAGTCTCCCCACAATACCGCAATGAGAAGGCTTGGATTCGGTCTGCCTGATTAGTAAGGCGATAAGCACCAGCAGGCAGCTCGACCAGAGTATGAGCTGCAGGTCACCGAAGATAGGCACGAACCAACACTAATAAGTCTCCCCACAATACGGCAACGAGAGGGCTTGGATTTGGTTTGCCTGATAGGGCTTGTAAGCACCTGCATGCAGTTCTAGCAGAGCAGAGCATGCGCTGCAGGGCACCGAACTCAGGCACGCATCAGCGCCTAAAAACCTCCTCACAACATGGCGAAGAGAGGACCCGGATTCGGTTTGCCTGATTGATAGGACTTGTAAGCACCTGTGGGCAACTCCAGCAAGCAGAGCAGAGTGTGTGCCGTGGGGCACCGAAGACAGGCGCGTATCAACGCCAAAAATAAAAAGAAAGGGGGATCTGTGGGGAGCAACTCAGACTAGACTAAGTTACTGGAATTAAGACTTATTCTATGCATCTGCTCTCCCACAATATGGTGCTGAGAAGGGAGAAACAGCTTCTACACAGCTGCCTCCAGTTCCACCAATAAACTATAGGACCTGCTCCTGATTGCAGGAGAGCAGCGTACTCGGCGTGTGGGTAGCAGAGTTGGGATTGGTGGAAGAGGACTATAAAGGAGGAGAGAGACAACATGCACCAGGAACATCTAAGGGGAACATCTAAGAGGAACACCTGTGCAGCCCCCGAGAGAGCCGGCCGGCGGTGTGCCGCTCCCCCGCGGAAGTGGGGAATGTGCCGGGGGAACCGCCCTTCCACGGAGGTGGAAGGGACGGTAGCCAACCCGGGAAGGACCAGCAGCCAACCCGGGGAGGGCCGAGCAGACGAAAGAACAGCGCAGGGTCCAGTGTCGCTCCTCCACGAAGACGGGGAGCGACAATGTCCATAACTGCCCTGTGTTCTTCAAAAATATCAAAGTCAGGAACATTACGAACCACAGAGAAAGGAACTGTTACGGATTTAAAGGAGATGAAAGAAACATGACAGCTAAATGTAGTGCATGATTCTAGAATGGATCATGAACCAGAGAAAGTTTTGCCTTCTCTTTTTCTATAAAGACATTAAAAGGACCCTCGGTAAACTGTGAATAAGATCTGTGGATTGGATAATGGCATCATATCACTGTTAGTTCCCTGATTTTGATTGTTTTGCCACGTTATAAGAGAGAATGTTAAAATGACTTGTGAGGAAATATACCGTGAAGTATTTAGGGATGAATGGGCAACTTACTTTATAGTAGTGTAGGAAAGAAAAAGTATATAAATAAATAGAAACACACAGGTAGAGAGGAAAGTTGGTAGGGAGAGTGATAAAGCAAATATAAAATGGACAGTTTGGGGAAGAGTATTTAGATATGCATGGTTCTCTTAATGTTTCTGAAAGTCTGAAGTTATTTTAAAAACTGTCAATTTGAAGAGACTTGGTTCCATTGGGTGAAGTCAAGCAGGGAATGAGCCTTCATTGTAGAGAGAAATAAGGAACCAGGGCTTAGGGTGGGAAAAAGCAAGGTATTGGTGAATGGCATATTGTACATGAGTGTAGGTGTAAAAGCAGTCTATCAAAAGTGAGGGGAAAAAAAAATCAAGTTTTTAAAAGTCTAATGATGAAGTTAAAAAGGAAAGTTGTTGAAAGAATGCATAGCAAATGGCTGTTAAATTGTTTGAAGGCCTTTTTTTTTATTTATTAAAGATTTATTTATTTATTTGAAAAGTAGAAAGAGAGAGAGGTCTTCTGCCCGCTGGTTTACTCGCCAAATGTCTGCAATGGCCAGTGCTGGGCCAGTCTGAAGCCAGGAGCCTCTTCGAGATCCCCCATGCAGGTACAGGGGCCCGAAGACTTGGGCCGTCCTCTGCTGCTTTCCCAGGCCATAGCAGAGAGCTGGAATGGAAGAGGAGCAGCCAGGTCTTGAACTGGTGCCCATACGAGATGCCGGCATTGCAGGCAGCGGCTTTACCTGCTTTGCCAAAGCCCCGCTCTTGAAGGCCGGGTGTTATGGCCAGGCACTTCTGTCATAGGTATAGAGTCATGAATATAGATGAACACACCCCAGCTTTGTAATGATGGGAACCTGTGGGAAGAGAGGGAAAGGCCAGGGAGGAGAGCAAGAAGATAAGGATCTTTTGTCCATCTGTGGTGTTTTTCCCTTAGAAATATACAGGTGTAGACCAAATAGTTCAATGTTTGGACCAGGAACAAGGGTCTGTATTTTTTTGTGTGTTGTAAAACATTTTTTTTTTTTTTTTGGACAGGCAGAGTTAGACAGTGGGAGAGAGAGAGACAGAGAGAACGGTCTTCCTTTTGTTGGTTCACTCCCCAGATGGCTGCCACGGCCGACACGCTGTGCTGATCTGAAGCCAGGAGCCAGGTGCTTCCTCCTGGTCTCCCATGAGGGTGCAGGGCCCAAGCACTTGGGCCATCCTCCACTGCCCTCCCGGGCCACAGCAGAGAGCTGGACTGGAAGAGGAACAACCGGGACAGAATCCGGTGCCCCAACCGGGACTAGAACCTGGGGTGCAAGTGCCACAGGTGGAGGACTAGCCAAGTGAGCCGCAGCGCCGGCCAAAATTTCATAATTCTAAAAAAAAAATTGAACAGCAAAAGAGACCTATCATTTCTGAATGGGGTGGTACAGGGGCGCTGTGGTAGGTGAGACTGGGAAGATGGCTAGGTGAATACAGATAACAGCAGGTCCACAGATAATAGATAAATGTGGGTTTTATCTTACTTGCAGTGGAAACTTTTCCCCCAGACAAGTGAGGTGTTATGCATATTTAAAATTAACAAGTTGAGCAATAAGCTTAAAAGAATCTTATTAGTTAAATCTGTTCGTAGAGAAGTCTCATAAAATGGTAAAATCATGACTCCCATACATTTATAAAACTCTTTAACACATGTTAATGATTTGTTAGAACCGATTCAAACGAGAATCTAAAGGAAAGATGTTCATAAATCAGGAATGTTGAAATGAATGTGTAAATGAGGCAAAACCTGTTGAATGGGAGAGAAAACGGTTGGATTTCCAGAAGGCATAGAAATTGCATGCCCATAAGAATTAGTTTACAGGGCCGTTTCTGTGGTCTGGTGTGCTAAGCTTCTGCTTTTGGTGCCGACATCCCATTTGGACACTGGTTCGAGTCCCAGCTGCTCCACTTCCAATCCGGCTCTCTGCTATGGCCTGGGAAAGCAGTCAAAGATGGCCCAGGTCCTTGGATCCCTGCACCCATGTGGGAGACCTGGAAGAAGCTCCTGATTCCTGGCTTGGATCAGTCCAGCTCCGGCCATTGCGGCCATTTGGGGGAGTGAACCAGCTGATGGAAGACCTTCCTCTCTGTCTCCTTCTCTTGTAACTCTGCCTCTCACGTAAATAAGTAATTCTTTTAAAAAATAATTAGTTTACATTGCTGTCACGCACCTGCAGTTATGAAGTGGCTCACAGAGCTGGTGGAGTCAGATAGCCCTGGATAATTTGCTGTATGTGGATAAAACAGAGACTTCAAGTTTGTGGAGAAAATTGCATTAAAAGTTCCTTTTTCATGCAAAATGTTTGAAATCCATGCTTAGTTTTTTAATAAGTATGCATTTTCTGTGAATTTTTTGAAGGACTCCCCACCCCAGCTTTCCCTGAAGACAATAGGTAAACTTTTGTAACTCTCCTTTGTTCTGGGAGCCTTAATGGAAAGGATTTTCTAAAGTTGCATAATTTTGAGGATTTCAGGGGGTGGATCACATGTTTTAAAATGCAGCACATAAATACAGAGCAGTCCTTACAAGTCAAGTTTCATGGGATAGGAAAATTAACATGTTCTGTCTTTGAAGGTTAAATCCCTTCATGTTGTAAAATTTGTGTAATGATGCCATTTATAGAAACTTGCTGATGCATCTTGGATAAGTGGTTTTTATGGCTGGAGCTCCAGAGCAGCCAAATCAGCAGCTCTAGGTGATTATAAGGAAATTATTGGTCTAAACGTCAGTCATTATTCCTTTGATGAGGAGAGGGGCATGGAAAATAAGGGATTCTTAATACTCTTATTCATGTTGAAAGCCTCTCTAAGTTATTCTAATGTAATTTCTTGTATGTAAGCTGTAGAAGTAGTTTAATGGAAGATATGGTGGCAGGCTATGAACTGATTAAAAGATTTAACCAGCTTAGAGGCTAGACTTAAACTGTGATCAGAAAAGCTCACCTAATGAGACTTCTGCTCTCTCTTTACTCACAGCCTTTTGCTTAAAGCTGTTTCCAGTTTGGAGAATGGACTATCATTTTTTAACTCTTAATTCTTTGATGTGTTTTCCTGACTCATGTCACAGCTTTTTTTCTGTATCATAACTGGATTATATCTTGAGGATCTGCATAAACCGCTTGATTAATTTTTGGAATGTGTGCTTTAGTTAATTCTAGACCTAGTCTAACTTTTTTCCGCCCTATAGAAGAAGCTGATTACTAGATTTTCTTTCAGAACTTGCAGTTGCCCAGTAGAGGGCAGCAGTCCCCTTTGTAGCAGAAGCTGGGAACAAACTACATGCATCATCTGTGTTTTGTGTCCCAAAGGCTCCACTTTGGAGCCTTTTGCTTATGTCCACAGCTCCTTAGTGACATAAAGCTCCAGCCAGGGCATAATGGCCGTCAAGCTGAAGTTCCTTATTCAACAACAATATTTCTGTTACTTCCAGCTTGAAGCAAACACATCTCCTGTTTCAGTCACTTGCCTGGATGAAATACACATTTTGAAGTAAACCAAAATGGAAATAACATTTAAAATTTTTTGTTTTTATTTGAAAGAGAGATAGATTTTTCCATCCTCTGGTTCACTCCCCAAATGCCTGCAACCAACCAGGACTGGGCCAGGCCAAATCCAGGAGTCTGAAACTCAGTCCATGTCTCCCATGTGGGTGACAGAGACCCAAGAAATTGAGCCATCATCTGCTGCTTCTTAGGTGTGTATTAGCAGGAACCTGGATGGGAAGTAGAGTGGAGACTCGAACCCAGGCACTGGATGTGGGTGGCTTCTTAGCCACTATGCCAAATACCTGCCCTAGACAAAGCATTTAAATTAGCCAAAGGCCTATTTTTGAATTTTGTTAATATTAAAACTTATCTAGAAATACAAGTGATTGAATAGTTTCTTTTTCACCCTCATGAAGCCTTTAGGGGATATCTCCAAGACCCTTGCTACAAGAGTAGCTGTGGTCCTGTAAGTGGAGGGTTATTCTGAGAACCAGAATCCATGTACAAGGAATATTCTGTCTCTTTTCACTAATAAACACTGGTTTTAGGGTAGGTATTTGGCCTGGCAGTTAAGGTGGAGGTGAAGACACCTGCATCTCACACTGGACTCCCTTGGCATTCAGTGAGACACAGCTCTGATTCCTGATTCCAGATTCCTGCTAATCTAGACCTTAGGAGGCAGCAGGTGATGGCCCAGCTGCTTGGGTTCCTGCCACCTGTGTGGAAGATCTAGATGGAGTTCCTTGCTTTGGCAGTCAGTGGGTTTTGGCGAAGCCCAACTCAGACTGTTACAGACATTTGGAGAGTGAACCAGCCAATGAAAGCTCTGTGTGTCTCTGAAGTAAATAAATTAACAAAATTTTAAAATCCCTCCCTGCTAAAGATAAAGATCAGTAGTTTAATGTAGGGGTACGTAGAACCATTCATTCCTTCTTCACATAGCCAGATGCTCAGTGACATCTGTCTTTAACTTTATGGTTTTCATTGTTTTAGAAAGTGCCATTTCAGTGCTTTTATTTCTCTTCCTTCTAAATGTTATTTGATCACTGACTTTACTTGAGTTCAAAAATTCTGAGTAATTTGTATTATGAATTCTAATTTTAACACTCTAAACTATAACCTTGAGATTTTTATCTGTTTTTCGTATTTGCTGTAATGGTATTGTCTTACCCAAGTGATTTCTTCTTTCTCTCTGTAGGCACCAGAATTTCCCGAGTTCAACACAACAGTCCAGGAAGCTATCAATTCTCTGGGGGGCAGTGTCTTTCCTAAGCTTAACTGGAGTGCCCCAAGGGTAGGAACATATACATAAAGCTCTTACTGTTTGAATATTCTTTACTGGGCTATGCGTTTCATTTTATATCCCTGGAGAGTCTAATTGTAGTCCTCATTCTAGGAAAAATACTGTGGAATTTATGATGATTTTCCTGTTTTATATCTCCTGCTTTTGCCATCTCTATTCCTGGGTCCTGCAGGGTGGTATGTATTCTGTCAAAAGATGGTTTCAGCCTTTTATGTTGCTGATTTGTTAGAATTCTAAGGAAGTTCACTCTCTCGGTCCTCCTCAAAACTTGAGCTGTGTGGTTTAGCAGGGAAGTTTTTTTGTACTGACAAGAAAAATAAAAATGCCACAGAATGTAGAAATAGAGCAGTTTGAGAAATCAACTATATTTTTAAATTGTGTCTTATTTTTTAATATGGCACTGACAGGATTTTTTAAGAGTTAAGGCCTATGGAAAAATTTTCTATTTCTTATAACCCAATAGAAAATGATGTTATATCAGCAAAACTATTTAAGTGGTCAGACTTATTTTCATTTTCAAAAATCATACCCTGTGCCTCTCTTTTTTATTCTAAAACAAGTGATAACTTGTCTTTAATCTGATATATTGTTAATTTTCAAAATGTTTTATATGCACATAGTCTGAAATTTCAAATGAATCTGAAAGCTTGCTACAAAAATCAGCACATCCCAACACCTGTTTTTCCTTACCATTTCTTACTCCCCCGAGATACTGCTTTCAAATATACTTTACTACATTGTTTTTGCTATTTGCTTTTATTTCTTAGTTTTAGGTTTTATTTATTATTGAATTGCTACTTGGAAACACGTATTCCGCCCTCTTTCCTTTCTTATCGTCTTTACTTTCTATTCCACTATCCTTATTATAGGCCTTCCTGAACTCTGGTTAGATCAATAGTGTTTCCAGTTACTGGGATTATGCAAACACTGTGTGCACACATGATAGGGCCTGTACTGTGATTATTTATGTTTTCTTACTCAACAGTTTGTTTTCCCTGGTGTTAATAATAGCCTTGTTTATTCAGCTGCATGGTTTGCTAGGCAAACATGTTGTTTCAAAAGAGTTAAATGTGAATATTCAATATACTATCTTTAACAAGGGGTTCATCATTCCTTTTATTGGAAAAAATTATGAAAAAGTTATGGTACCTTACCTTAAAGCAGTGATACCTGTCTGAGGTTCATAGATGTACCAGTTACCCCGATCTGAGCTTTACACACTGTATACTTATATATTGAAATGCTACTCTGGTCCCCATAAATACATACAATTACTAAGTGTCAGTTTAAAAAAAAGATATATTTAAAAATACACTCTAGCTTGGGAGTCATTCGGGTATTTTTCTTAAAAGAAATTATTTTAGGGCCGTCGCCGCAGCTCAATAGGCTAATCCTCCGCCTGCAGTGCCGGCACACCGGGTTCTAGGCCCAATCGGGGCGCCAGATTCTGTCCCAGCTGCCCCGCTTCCAGGCCAGCTCTCTGTTATGGCCCGGGAGTGCAGTGGAGGATGGCCCAAGTGCTTGGGCCCTGCATCCGAATGGGAGACCAGGAGAATCTCCCTGTTTCTCTCTCTCTCACTGTCTACTCTGCCTGTCAAAAAAAAAAAAATTATTTTAGAAGTTATTTTAAAGTTATAAGTAAGTTATTAAATTCAATTTTAGTTTCTCATAGTCAACTTTCATCTGCATATGAGCAATACTTTATTTTTTTAGAAACCTTTTACTTAATAAATATAAATTTTGAATGTACAACCTTTGCATTGTAGCAGTATTTCCCCCATAACCACCCTCCCATCTGCAAACCATTCCATCTCCTACTCCCTCTCCCATCCATTCTTCATTAAGATTCTTTTTTTTTTTTTTTTTTTTTTTTTTTTTATTTTTGATAGGCAGAGTGGACAGTGAGAGAGACAGACAGAGAGAGAAAGGTCTTCCTTTGCCGTTGGTTCACCCTCCAATGGCCGCCGCTGCAGCCGGCGCACCGCGCTGATCCGATGGCAGGAGCCAGGAGCCAGGTGCTTTTCCTGGTCTCCCATGGGGTGCAGGGCCCAAGCACCTGGGCCATCCTCCACTGCACTCCCTGGCCATAGCAGAGAGCTGGCCTGGAAGAGGGGCAACCGGGACAGAATCCGGCGCCCCGACCGGGACTAGAACCCGGTGTGCCGGCGCCGCAAGGTGGAGGATTAGCCTATTGAGCCACGGCGCCGGCTCAAGATTCATTTTTAATTATCTTTATATACAGAAGATCAACTTAGTATATACTAAGTAAAGATTTCAACAGTTTGTGCCCACACAGACACACAAAGTATAAAATACTGTTTGAAGAGTAGTTTTACTATTAATTCTCATAGTACAACACATTAAGGACAGAGATCCCACATGGGGAGTAAGTGCACAGTGACACCTGTTGTTGATTTAAGAATTGACCCTCTTATTTATGACGTCAATAATCACCTGAGGCTTTTTTTTTTTTTTCTTTTTTTTTTTTGACAGAGTGGACAGTGAGAGAGAGAGACAGAGAGAAAGGTCTTCCTTTACTGTTGGTTCACCCTCCAATGGCTACTGCGGCCGGTGCACTGCACTGATCCTTAGCCAGGAGCCAGGTGCCTCCTCCTGGTCTCCCATGTGAGTTCAGGGCCAAAGCACTTGGGTTCACAGACTCTGATCTTATTTAGACAAGGCCATAATCAAAGTAGAAGTTCCCTCCTCTCTTACGAGCAATACTTTAAATCATTCCTTGCTGCTGAGCTTGGTTGAGGCTTTTTGCTGAAGATGGTAGGTGTGTTATTCATTTGTTCATTTATTTGTTACTTCTTGACTGCCTACTATATGCCTAGTATTTTCTTCCATGTAATGTGGACAATTGGATTTTTTTTTTTTTAAGAATTATTTTAATTGAGGGTCCGGCGCCGTGGCTCACTTGGTTAATCCTCCGCCTGTGGTGCCAGCATCCCATATGGGCACCAGGTTCTAGTCCCAGTTGCTCCTCTTCCAGTCCAGCTCTCTGCTGTGGCCCTGGAGGGCAGTGGAGGATGGCCCAAGTGCTTGGGCCCTGCACCCGCATGGGAGACCAGGAGAAGCACCTGCACTGGCTTCGGATCAGCGCAGCGCTGGCTGTAGCGGCCATTTGGGAAGTGAACCAATGAAAGGAAGACCTTTCTCTCTCTCTCTCTCTCACTGTCTGTATCTCTACCTGTCAAATAAAAAAAAAATTTATTTTATTTGAAAGAGTTACAGAGTGAGAGAGGGGGAGAGAGAGAGAGAGAGGTCTTCCATTCCTCTGATTCACTCCTCGAATGACTGCAACGTCCATAGCTGAACTGATCTGAAGCCAGGAGCCAGGAGCTTCTTCCAGGTCTCCCACATTGGTGCAGGGTCCAATGACTTGGGCCATCTTCTACTGCTATCCCAGAGATAGCAGAGAGCTGGATTAGAAGAGGAGCAGCCTGGACTCGAACCAGCGCCTACATGGGATGCTGGCATTGCAAGCTGGGGCTTTAACCCTCTGCACCACGCACCAGCCCTGGATTGTTTTTTGCAATTATTAGTTTCCTCAAAATTTTATTACTTCTTATCTTTGATCTGTATAGAAGACAGGTATGTTTTTCAAATTTTGTGCCTGCTGTTCTTCCTTTTTTTGTCCCCACCCACCCACCCCTTTTTGGTTCTTGTATGAGACATTCACCACTTAAAGTTGTGATGATTCAGAAAATTTCACTTCCTTTTCTTCCAGATTTGACCAGTATGGCTCTTTATTGCCCTGACCATCATAGTATAGGTATTTGGATGTTCCTTGTCAGAAACAGGCAGAAAGGAATGATGTCTGTTTTCTTGGAGAGTGGCTGATCAGGCTGTTGATTTACCATCTTCATCTGAAGTAGCAATTTGTCTGGTACCTCATTTCACACTTCTTTCATCATCAATAGGAAAACCATTGGGAAGTGCGTGGTCCTAGGTTGAACTGTGATGACTCGAACATCTCAGTGTTCACAAATGAGTGTCTGCCACACAGTGATGATGGTCTTTGTTGTTGAGAAGTGGACTTTGACATTTGACTGTATTGCTAAAAGTCACTTGGCTTTTTTCTTTAAACTGTTGAAGTAATAAGCATAATTGATTTTGTGTGTAGCCCCGAGCATCATTCATACCCACTGAGTTGAAAATAGGGACTAAATAGCACGTGCTTTATTTTTTTTTTAGGATGCATACTGGATAGCAATGAATAGCTCTCTGAAATGTAAAACCCTCAGTGACATCTTTCTGCTTTTCAAGAGTTCTGATTTCATCACTCGTGACTTCACTCAGCCGTAAGTTTATCTTGTTTACTCAATAGCATTCGTTTCAGTACTTAATGGAGAATTTTCTATAGGTGAAATTCCGTTAGTTCTAATACTATAAAAACAACAATTCCATGTAACAAAGCTATTTCATGTTTCCAAATGACCTATTAAAGCAAATCATTCTTTTTCTTTTATAAGAAATGTTATACAATGAATAACTCTAAATATCAAGAACTTTGTGTATCTGTGCCCATTAAATATTTTAGTAGTTTTTTCCTGTTATAATATATATATATATATATATATATATATATATATATATCACAGAAAAACAGAATTGAGGGCTATACGTGCTCCTTGACCTATGAAGGAGCTATGTCTTATGGCATCATAAACCCATTGTAAGTGAAAAATATGTTTACTACACCTCTCCTAGTGAACATGATAGTTTAGCCTCGCTTACCTTAAACATGCTCAGAACATTTATGTGAGCCTACAGTTAATAAAGTGTTAAATATCTCTGACACATACGGATGGACATTTAGGAGATGAGACAGTACGGGGAAACAAAATGCAATAGTGGAAAACGCTGGCAACATGCTTCACTGTGGAGTTTTGTGGTTTCCCCTTGTTGGTTGTATGGCTGACCAAGCACTGCCCAGGACTGTGAGAGACTCTTGTACCATGTGGTAGCCTGGGAAAAAAGAAAAATTCAAAATTTGGAGTACAGTCTGTACTGAATGCGTATCATTCTTGCATAGTTGTGAAGTCAAAAAATTGTCAGTTGAGCCATTATAAATTGGGAACCATCTGTACAACTAAGCAAATGCAGAAATATAAAGTACCCATGATCTCCCCACAGGCTATGTGGAATTCTAGCATTTTACCTATGTGTAACTATATGTGCATAAATATAGCTGACTCTGCATGGGATCCTGCAGTTCATATTGCCTAGAAGGCTACTTTTGCACTTGCCAATACATGGTGACATCTCTGCATGTCATTAAATACATAAGTTAATGGTATACCCTCAGGTAGCTACAGCACTATGTTTTTGATCAATCATCTGTCCTTCTATATGGTCCTGCGCTGAATATTCTTGACCCAGATCTTTGTCTTTTTCTCTAATGTTTTTGTAGGATAAATTCCCAGAGGTGGAATTGCTGTGTTTCTTTCCTTTGGGCAGCCATAGTAAAGAACTTGACTCCTTGCATTTGCTCTGTAGGTGGACAGAACACTTGACTGTTGAGCTGTGGGTGCTCTGTTTATGCTTTTTTGTTCTGGTATCAAATAGCAGTCTTTCTTTTAGGCTTCTGATACTATCTCATCTCTGTTAAGCACAATCTTTAACTGGCTTTTAAAATGAAGTATATCACAAAATCTAGACAGAAAGGAAGAGAACAGGTAAGATTGCATGCCACTTCTCCATCTTTCCAGTTTACTTTGCCCTGTGAAATCCCCCATTGCAGCCCTAAATTCCTTTTGAAATAGAGCCTGGCATGAACAGATGAGTTGACTGCCTGGCAGTCATGTGTCAGCCCTGTAGCTGGGCATAAAGAAAACAGAGTTGCACAGCAGTCAGCAAGTGTGGTTATAGTACAAGTTGGTTATCAAAGGATTTTGCCTGTATTGATATTTCAGGTTTTACAAAAAAACACAATGTTGTTTTGATATTTAGTTGTCAGTCTTTTGTGGTTGTGTTGGCACAGGTGTTATTAAAGGTGTTAGTAGCCCTTGTTTGGGTAAAAATGCAGTAGTATTTTCTTTCTAGGAAACACCCTCTGAATGGAAGGAAGCTTTACTCCCCCCACCCCCATTGTAAAGGTTTCTGGAATCTGATCCTTTGAAGAAGGCTTGACATGTATTACCTTAAAAATATTCTGTACCTGTTAATTCACCTGATGTGTGTGTGGGTTTGTTGTTGTTGTTGTTGTTGTTTTTTTGGTGCCTTTAGTATTAGTTGCAGTGAGAGCATGAGGGCAACTTTGCCTTTCCAAAAATAATTATAAATCACTTTTAATTCTGAGGCTAGTAGTTTTGAAAATCAGCTTTGGATTTACCTGTCTGCTCTGTCCTCTCACCCCACCACCCTTTTTTTTTTTTTTTTTTTCATTTTAAAGATTTATTTTGTTTATTTGACAGGCAGAGTTGTGGGGGTGAGGGGAGAAAAAGATAGAGAGAAGTGTCTTCTATCTGCTGGTTTACTCCCCAAATGGCCACAGATAGCCTCCTGGCCAGGACTGGGCCAGGCTGAAGCCAGGAGCCAGCAGCTTCATCTGGATCTCCCACATGAGTGCAAGGGCCCAGGCTCTTAGGCCATTTTCTACTGCTTTCTCAGGTGCATTAGTAGGAAAGTGGTGTACCAGGTCTTGAACCAGCACCAATATGGGATACCGGCATTGCAGATGGTAGTTTAATCCACCGCCCCATAATACCAGCCCCCTCCCTTTGAATTATTTTAACTGATATTCTAGTGAACAGTAGAAATACAAATCAGTTGCTTTGCATTTTGTACTTTTTGGCTTTTGCATGGATAGGAAGTTAAATCAGTAAGTGAATTTGAGGCCTTGGAATTAGAATGTTTACCTACAGAATGCCATCCTTTTCCTGGTATAAATAATTGGGAGTTGGCAGAGTCAGTGCTGAACACTGAGCTTTCAGCCTTTTAGTAGGGCACTACTAATGTCCTGAAATGTTTGTTGGTAGTCAGTTGCATAGCAATGTAGCAAAACTATGTTAGCATCGCATATAACAATTCCTTATTGATAGAACTCATGAAAGATGAATTTTTGTCACGAAGACCTTTTCAGGAGCTCTTAGAAGATTAAGAGTGTAGTTCTTTACTTTTTAAAGTTTACTTACTTATTTTTATTTATTTGAAAGAGAAAGCAACAAAGAGAGGGACAGACAGATCTTTCATCAGCTAGTTTACTGTTTAAATATCTATAACAGTCAGAGCTGGATCAGATCCTATCCAGGAGCCAGGAACTCCATCTGGTCTCTTGTGCGGGAGACAGGGACCCAAGTACTTGAGCCATCACCTGATGCCTCTCAGGGTGTGCATCAGTAGGAAGTAGGATCGGAAGTGGAGGTGGGACTTGATCTTGGGGACTCTGATAAAGGATGTGGGTGTCCCACATGGTGCCACAACATCTACTTCTAAAGGTGTGGCTCTTTAGACTGAACAAGATCGCATTGGTGAGTTAATCTAACCCTTTCCTTCTGTAGATGAGAAAATTGAAGCCTATTATTCAGTAAGTTGTTCAAGGTCATACAACTAGTTAGTAGAACTAAAATCAATATAATTTCAATAATGTCATTCTAAAAATTCTTTGAACTTTGATTTAATACAGCATAGATTCTTTCTTTTCAGAATGCTTCCAATTAAACTAATAGAATAAAAATTATAATCATATGTAATACATAAAATTATAAAAATGAGAGTATGGATTTTTTTTTTATTTTTCCCTTGACTAAGGAAACAAAGATATTATGGTCAGGATTTCAAGTTAACAGAAGGCATGGGAATTAAAAAATACGTTCTTTGACAAGGAGTTTGGAGATATGTGGTATTTTAGAGTTCATTTAACAGCTCACCAAGGAAAGGTCTGTTGGTCTTTCCCCTCTGCCATCCTTGGCTAGTTGACGTGGGGGTTGTGTTCATCACCTAGTGCTCTCAAGGTTGCTGCTACTGTTCTGAGTATCTGTCCTATGAGGACATGACAGTATCCAGATCTAAAACAGGAGGGGCAGGTACACCTATGAGGACATGACAGTATCCGATCCAAAACAGGAGGGGCAGGTACATTTTCTCTCATTTTTTCCTTATGTGTCAGGTGAAGCATTCCTAGAAGCCTCCCAGGAGACTTCCTGTCCATCCTCATTGGATGCACCATTGCGCAGACTAACCTAGTAGTTGTCAAAGGGAACAGAATTGCCATGATTAGTTTAGACCAGGGCTTCTCCAACATTAACATGCCCCAGAGTCACTGTGGCAGTTTGATCAAATGTGGATTGGTGGGCCCACCCCTGGAGTTTCAGATTCAGCAGGCCTGGAGCGAGGTCCAGAATGTCATTCACAACCTGTTTCTAGGCGATCCTGATGCTGCCAGGCCAGGTCCATGTCTTTTTCTTCTCTCTGCTTCACTTTACTTTTCTATATTGTCACAATCCTCATCACATTTTTCAAAAATTTTTAAAAATATTTATTTATTTATTTGAAAGGCAGAGATAGAGAGAGAGAGAGAGAGAGAGAGAAAGCTTCTGTTCACTGGTTCACTTCCCAAATGGCCACAATGCCCAGAGCTGGGCCAGGAGCCAGGATGTATGGCAGGGGCCCAAGGACCTGGGCCTTCTTCCACTGCCTTCCCAGGCACATTAGCAGGAAGCTGGATTGGAAGTGGAGCAGCTGGGCTGCTGGAACTGCAAGCGACTGCTTAACCTTGTACACCACAGCATTGGCCCCAGATCCTCATCATATTTAACTCCTGTGAGGTAGGAATTACTGCCCCATCTTACAGATGGGGAAACTGAGGCTCTCACATGCCCACACCACACAGTTGATAGGACAAGGTCTATAATTCCAGTACCTGGGTTCCCTCACTCCAAGCTCACTCCACCCAAGATGATCAGAATTCTCTTAGAGTAGCAAAAAGACAGCTGCCACTGGACATTGGCACATATGCAAGCATAGAGGGAAGTACCTCTGAGTTACCATCTCTGTCCCCCTGTGTTTCTGGCTCAGCATTCAGGGGACACTCCTGGCCAAGTGGTTCCCTCTGAACTGAGAGGAAACAGAATCATCGTGTCAGGGAGGGTAGTGGTCAGCCCCGCCTAGAGGGGACCACTGCAGGCCAGTGTTTCAAGGACTGTATTCCTGGGAGTGCTCCCAGCGTCTGGGCAGTCA